>NC_060181.1:79701251-79873751 GCF_021184085.1 Oncorhynchus gorbuscha | reverse complement strand
TGTTGTCCTTAAGCCATTTTGCCACAACTTTGGAAGTATGCTTGGGGTCATTATCCATTTGGAAGACCCATTTGCAATCAAGCTTTAACTTCCTGACTGATGTCTTGAGATGCTGCTTCAATATATCCACATAATTTTCCATTCTCATGATGCCACCTATTTTTGAAGTGCACCAGTCCCTCCAGCAGCAAAGCACCCACACAACATGATACTGCCACCCGGTTGGGTCCCAAGAACACAGTTGGGATGTTGTTCTTCAGCTTGCAAGCATCCCCCTTTTTCCTCCAAACATAACGATGGTCATTATGGCCAAACAGTTCTATTTTTGTTTCATCAGACCAGAGGACATTTCTCCAAAAAGTACCACCTTTGTCCCCGTGTGCAGTTGCAAACTGTAGTCTGGCTTTTTTTATGGTGGTTTTGGAGCAGTGGCTTCTTCCTTGCTGAGCGGCCTTTCAGGTTATGTTGATATAGGACTCATTTGACTGTGAATATAGATACTGTGGTACCGGTTTCCTCCAGCAATTTCACACGGTCCTTTGCTGTTGTTCTGGGATTGATTTGCACTTTTCGCACCAAGGTATGTGTATTTCTAGGAGAAAGGTCCCATGGTGTTTATACTTGTGTACTATTGTTTGTACAGATGAACGTGGTACCTTCAGGTGTTTGGAAATTGCTTCAAAGGATAAATCAGAATTGTGGAGGTCTACAAAAAAATAATCTGAGATCTTGGCTGATTTCTTTAGATTTTCCATGACATCAAGCAAGGAGGCACTGAGTTTGAAGGTCGGCCTTGAAATACATCCACAGGTACACCTCCATTGACTTAAATGTCAATTAGCCTAACAGAAGCTTCTAAAGCCATGATATAATTTTCTAGAATTTTCCAAGCTGTTTAAAGGCACAGTCAACTTAGTGTAATGTAAACTTCTGACCAACTGGAATTATGATACAGTGAATTATAAGTGAAATAATCTGTCCGTAAACAATTGTTGGAAAAATTACTTTGTGTCCTAATCAACTTGCCAAAACTATAGTTTGTTAACAAGAAATTTGTGGAGTGGTTGAAAAACAGGTTTTAATGACTCCAACCTAAGTGTATGTACAGTCATGGACAAAGGTTTTGAGAATGACACAAATATAAATTGAAAGTTTGCTGCTTCAGTGTCTTTAGATATGTTTGTCAGATGTTACTATGGAAAACTGAAGTATAATTACAAGCATTTCAAGTGTCAAAGGCTTTCTTTGACATCTACATGTCTGTAAGTGTGTGACTCACCATGAAGATTTTCCACACACAGTAAATGGAGAAGAAGTAACCTAAGAAGTTAAAGTATTTCCCCTGGAATGTCTTGGAGTACTCTATCCGCTCCTACAGGCCCAGAGAACAGAGGCACAAAGACACCTCATTACTAAAAACCAAAACGTGCATTACAATAGCCTTAGTCCACTACATACTATACATGGACTGTGTGTGTGTGTGTGTGTGTGTGTGTGTGTGTGTGTGTGTGTGTGTGTGTGTGTGTGTGTGTGTGTGTGTGTGTGTGTGTGTGTGTGTGTGTGTGTGTGTGTGTGTGTGTGTGTGTGTGTGTGTGTGTGTGTGTGTGTGTGTGTGTGTGCAAGGCAAGCGTGCATTGGAGGAAAAAGTACAAATAATGTATCATGATATCCCCACTGAGTGAATAACATTACACCTGTTAATTCACACTCAGAATTCGTATTTAGAATATGGTAATACAAAATATAGAGTATGCTTTGAAAATAAATACTGTTTACTCTAATAGAATGTTTCAGTTTAGAATGTTTGGTTGTTAGGCACCTTGTTTTCATTTGATTTGGAAGTCCACTCTTTGGTGACAACAACCCCAAGACTTTGTGCTTTCCAAGATTATCCATTATTCAGAAATGAGCTTCAATAACCGCCAATTCAACCAGTCTGTACCATGGACGGTACCAGGACAGCCGTATCTTCCTGCAAGACCATCAGACTACATCAACAATGGTAAGAAATATTGTGTTCTTACCAGGAATTGGTTCATTGCTTATTTTTTTGGTGTATCTCGCATTATAATTAGAATGTAGGTACATAACCATAGATCTGGTTTTATGTGTGAATTTAGGTCAGGTCCTCCCAAGTCTCTCAGAGATCTACAACTGTGAGTGGTACTGGAAGTCCCAGTCCCTACAAATGGCCAGCTTCCGCTACCACAATCAGCACCTGCCTGAGCAGGAGAAACAACGTCTATTCCACAAACACATGGAGCTGAGGCGCAAAGTTGAATTTTACAGGGGAGTGACGAAGGCCTACCAGCCCAGATTGAGCTCTGGCGAGGAGTGGCCGCTCTTTTCTGAAGAAGACATTGAGAAACTGGAAGCCATTCCAGGGGTGTTGGAGTTGGCTGCAGTGATGGGCTTCCTGAGAATCTCTAAGCCCCGAATGAAGTGTTGAATTACTATTTATTAACTTTGTATTATTATTATTATTAGTAGTAGTAGTAGTAAGTTAACTATCTTAAGTGTGTGTCACATGGGTGACTATGTATCTGACTAGAAGCTGCCCACTTACATTGCATTATATGCCCACGCCAGAACCTTAATCACCTGGTACGTGTTTTACCCAGACATTTATAGAAGCGCACCTCTTTTGCCCCTTGTAAAACTTCCCCCTTTTGATCACAAGAGTAAGTAATTAAAGCTTCACGAAATTGGGACCGGTGAGTAGCTCGCACCTGTCCTTTATTTAAGGTGCGGGTCAGAAGCAGTGTGGGTCGATGTGAGCTGGGAGCAGAGCGGTTGCAGAGCCAGAGCCGAGGCAACTGATGACGACATGCGGTGGCTGGAGCGGACCTGGACCAGAGCAGACAGAGAAAAGTCCCTTCCCAAAGCTAAGTACCTCTACATATCCAACTCCAACATAATGCCTGATAGGGCCGTATGTCGACATTCTCTGCTGTGTTGCGTACTACGCACTCATTAATGCCAATGTATCTGTGGATTGAACCTGTAGCTGTGTGGACCCGACGACAAAGTGCCTTTGCGAACCGAATTGACGGCTGCCCGGCGAGCGGGAGGGACAGAGTGGAAGCCTTTTGGGAAATTGGGCGAGAGAACACTTCATCCTTCCTCAAAGCTAAGTACCTCTCCATATCTCATCACCAACAGTTCTCCTGATAGTGCTGCCTGCTGACATTCTCTACAGGTTTACGTGCTACACACTCATTAATGCGGGCACACCTGTGGACTGCATTTCTAGCTGCGTGGACCTGACTGGAAGACCACACACAACAAACTACTGTAAACCAGATTGAACCAGAGAGGAGGCCTGTTGGGGTATTGGGAGGCTGAAACACATTCACCCTTCCCTAAGAGACTAGTGAAGGATCATATAACCTCCACCTTACCTGACACCCTAGACCCACTCCAATTTGCTTACTGCCCCAATAGGTCCACAGACAATGCAATCACACTGCCCTAACCCATCTGGACAAGAGGAATAACTATGTAAGAATGCTGTTCACTGACTACAGCTCAGCATTCAACACCATAGTACACTCCAAACTCATCATTATCCTTGAGACCCTGGGTTTACACCCCGCCCTGTGCAACTGGGTCCTGGACTTCCTGACGGAACGACCCCAGGTGGTGAGGGTAGGAAACAACATCTCCACCCTGAATGATTTAAAATCACTAGTGTCCCCCCACGGGCTTTTGATCCAAAGACTATTTGTGAATAGACATTGTCCTTGAAAGGACATCTGATAATATTACCTGAGCTGCAAATCCCTTGCCTCTCCATTTATTTTTATTTACATTACCTTGTGAAATTGAGTTACTATTTTCCATGATCATTTGTTTCTGCTTTGTTATTACTGTATTCCTTTAGTTAGTTACTATTTTGGTTTATTGTAAATTGTAGAGTTGTGTATTTGGCAACAGTGCCATTTGCTGACAGAATCTTTGTCTTTCACTCAGTACAACACGACCCAGGAGAGGCCTGCTGCATCTGGAACTGGAGCCCTCAAAGCGATCCTGCCGTTGGGGGACCAGAACACTCCAAAAGGATTTTTAAAACAACCTTTTTCCATCGCTCCAATTGGGGCATTAAGATATAGTTCACATAAAGATGTGTGTTTGAATGATATACAGTCTGCTCCTCAATAGTAAATAGGGTTTTTATCAGAGTTCAACTGGACCGGTGGTCACGCTCCCGTTATGTGAACGTGCACATGCATTACCTTCGTGGCCTGCAGGTCTACTGTCTCCAGGAAGAGCTGGCGACTCAGCTCCTCCAGAGCATCCACTTCCTGCTGGATCAGAGACAAATCTGGAGAGGGGGGTCAAGGAACTGTACACAGACACACAATAAAAGCACACACACTTCCCATTAGGATGTGTGAAGGATACTCTCGCTGCCTGGTGGTGAGGAGGTGACACTCTTGATCATACCCCAGAATCCCGTCTGTTTGTTCTGGTCCTCCCCTCGCTGGTACATCTGCCTCCGTGTCATGGCAATGCTGCACAGACAAAACAGAAAAGGCATGACACCAAACACTGGCACAGGAAAACAGAAAACTAGAGCCTGAGAATGATTTGATTATCAGAAAAAGGTGAGGGTCTCTATGCTCTCTCTATAGAAAGATATTCCCCCATCCCTCTCCCTCACCGTTTCTTTTTGCTGACGATCATGTCCATGGTCTGAAGAAGTCTCCTCTCCAAGGCAAGAATATCACTCTCTGTCACATTCCTGTAGATAAAGATGCATCACATAGGTATACAGGTAGTGAGGGTAGTAGGGATAGTGGGGAATGAGAGTGTAGGTTATTTAGTTGTGACAAGTAGAGTATGTGAGGAGTAGAGTAGTAGGCGTCTATGGGGAGTTAGAGAATGGGATTGTAGGTAATGTAGTTGTTTAATGCTGTTTTGGTCTATACAGACTTAGTGCACTAACCGTAGGAAGTAGGACATGTAGGTGTAAGGGCAGTTGACAGCACCAAAGCCGGACAATAGAGCCATCAGCGTGACCCCTATGACCCCAACACGACTGATCAGCTGCTCGATGGACAGGATACCTGAGGTACAGAAACAGGTATGCAACATTATGTACAATCACTGTTACAATCCTTATAAGAATTTGGTGCTTATATTTGTCCTATTTCGTACAAGTGTATATTAATATGCATGCCTTTTTTGCATATCCCACTCTCCCAGAGACACCCTCAGTGTGGTCACAGCAAGGGTCTGCCATTAACAACAGCGAACCTGGAACAATTTGGGTTACTCAAGGGCACATCAACAGATGATTCACCTTGTCAGCTCGGGGAATCGAACTAGCGACCTTTCAGTTACTGACCCAATACTGTAACCACTAGGCTACCTGCCAAACTTTCAGCTCTACAAGAGGTGACTATGATTAGTGGCTACGGGTTGATTGGAATAGGGCCTTAAACACAGCAGTGAGAATAGGGAGACGGGGCAGGGTAGTCACTCACCATGTTTGGGACTGAGGATGGGGAAAGGGTCCCCCAACTTCCAAAAGAAATACATGAAGGTAAACCAGACGACACAGGCAAAGAGCAGCTTCTGTCTCTGCACTGAACACAAACACACACTTCAGAGACTGCGTGTGAGAATCCCCAGCAAGACAGCACCCATCATATACTCTGTAGCATCAAACACAGAAGGATCACTGGAATTATGCTACAGATGGAATAACATGGATAAAATGTCACTCACAAAGGCGGATGTTGCTGACGACAAAGTAGCCGATATAAAATGGCACCACGAAGATTAGAACCAGTAGAATCACATACAGGTTGAACTTCCAGTGGAAATACCTGGAACTGAGGGACACGGACATCTATGAGACATCGGCTAGTCTATGTTAGCTGGTTAATGGAGAGAAAAGTATCATACTGAATGAACGTGGTGACGTAAAGAATGAATTAAACCATTGTACTTACCTAGTTTCTAAGGCACCCAGTATCTCAAAGATGATGAGCTCAAACATGGTGCAGGAGAAGGCAAAAGTGATGGAGAACACCACTTGGACCACATACTGCCGTACCTGTTGACCGGAACATGACCACAGGGTTAGATCAGTCTCCGTAGATCACTGCTGTGTAAACAGCCATGCTGATGGATCTGTCTGTTTCTGTTTCTTGCTGGTTCTCCCAACTGTTCTTAAACAAAAACGGTCCAGAAAACATAACGACACCTAGCTACAAGAATAAAGACAAGGCATGTAGATGAATGTCTACCAAATCATAACTAATATAACAGTACTTGTGTAGTAACTAAATAACATACCTCATAGTCCTTGAACAGCTGCCGCATGAAGAACAGCCACCCAAAGCCAAAGAAGAGCACCTGGGAAGTTGAAAGATTTCACGTTAGTAAATTTGCCCAAGACAGTGTATGTGCAATCATTCTAGCTGGCTAACATAATAGCTGGCTAAGCAAAGGGAGCCAAAGTGGATGTTATAGTAGCTAGCAGTTGTTTGTAAGGTTACAGTAACTGTTAGCTAGCGAGAAGAACAGCCACCCAAGAACAGCTAACGTTAGCGAGCGATTCTTACCTGTGAGGTGAACATGATCACAGAATCCATAAGAAACGACATTTTGATTGGGAAACCACGGACTAAAATCTATAGAATACGTTTAGTTCAAAGGTTCTGCATTCAGCTCATGGAGAACTACAGAAAAAATGCCAACAAACACGTGAAACGTGGTTATTTTGTTTATATTTTTTGCATTGTGGAAACGCGTTGTTGAGCTGTCAACTTACTGGACTGTGAAGTACGTCATCAGAATGAGTCAGAGATTAGTCCATTCCGTCGCAGTGCTGTGACGTCCAAAAATGAGTTTGGCTGGTTGATACGTTTTAATTTAAATATTGTACTTTAATTTCAATATTATTTTGAGGGAATTAATATCTATAATAAATCGGTTTCTTTTTAATTGATCTACTGAATGTGAAACTGTGTGGTTTGTGGCCTGCAGAGGGCGACAAAAACGATGGTCTAGGTTGGGGATCCGTTAAGGTTGAATAAAGTCTGTTTGTTTATTTTTTAAATCCTTTCTTATAATATGTATCGTTTAATCTTACCAAACCAAGATCATCTCGCATACGCACATGATCCTAACATCAACGTTAACAGACACTTCTCTGAAATCCACCTGGGCTCCCGAGTGGCGCAGAGGTCTAAGGAACTGCATCTCAGTGCTAGAAGTGTACTCTGAAAGGTTCGAGGCTGTATCACAACCAGCAGCGAGCGATAGGGCGGCGCACAATTGACCCAGCGTTGTCTGGCCGGGTCAGGGTTTGACCTGTGTAGGCCGTGATTGAAAATAATAGTTCAATAATCATATGATGACAGTGTAACTTGTTGCAGGATTGTTTGTTTGTTATTATTCTACATACAATTTACAAATATCAGGCAAACATGTTCATTATACAAATGATCAGTAATCAACTATTTACATCACTACATCAAACACTTCTACTACAAAACAAAACACACAGGTAGTAAAGAACTGTGAAAATGTATTCACTCAGAAAAACAATGGCATTATTATGATTCAAGAAGATGTCATTATTTTTATTATTAACTAGGGATAATGTCTTAACTTGATGATTAAATTTGATCAGAAATATTTGTAATTTTGGTATATATTTCTGGAAGAATAAAACAAAGGCTGAATAATTTCAATGGTTTGTCATCATTGCAATAGTAACATACAATATCCTTCATGTCAAAAATATGATGTTCAAAAAGCTAAATAAGTACACCGCAAGGTTTTCCCAAACATCTATCAGAGATTTACAACAACATCAACACATTTGGACAACATGGAATAACATCTTATGTGAAATCTTAAAGAGCACTTCCTTAAAAGTGTTTGGTACACACTGAGTATACAACACGTTAAGAACGCCTGCTCTTTCCATGACAAAGACTGACCAGGTGAATCCAGCTATGATCACTTACTGATGTCACCAAGCAGTGTAGATAAAGGGGAGGAGACAGGTTAAAGAAGGATCGTTAAACCCTTAGACATGGATTGTAAAGGTGTGCCATTCAAAGGGTGAATGGTCAAGAAAAAATATTAAAATTCCTTTGAGTATGGTAGCAGGTGCCAGGTGCATTGGTTTGAGTGTGTCAAGAACTGCATCGCTGCTGGGTTTTTCACTCTCAACAGTTTCTTGTGTGTGTCAAGAATGAGCCCCACCTTTTTAACAACCAAAAATATAAATAAATAAAGAACTTTTTTGGGGGGGAGGGTACCTGTTTAGCATGTTATTTTGGTATTAATACGTGTCACATATCAGTTTGCAAACAATGTAAAAAATATACATATAATTGAGTTAATAATGCTGCATACAAACATGGTCTCTTTTTTGTTTTCTTGAGAAAGGCAGCTCAAAAATACAGGTGTTTCAGTGCTTTCTGTGATGGTAGGGCAAGCCAGCAGAAAAGTGTTGTGCCATGATTGGCTCAGTGATCTCTCACTCATGGGGAAACTATGTCATTGCGAAGTGTAAGGAGAAGCCTTGAAAATCCTAACCCTTTGGCTGCTGATATTAGAAGTGCCCATCCAAGAAGGCTCAAGAACATTGGCCACAGATAAAATGACATCAAATCACATTATATGTAGAGCAGCTTTGATTGGACTGATCATGTCAACATCATATGTTTACAATCTTAGCTAGCAGCCATCCTGAGTCAAGTTGACAATCAACTGGTAAATCCTTTTCAGTCCTTGTCTTATGAAGATAAATAATGAAGAGTAATTATAGATAAAACATATCGGTGCTCATCATCCATTGGACATAAACATTACACGACAAGTTGGAAATCGCAAATTCAACAATAAGTGGTTTGGGAGGAAGTGCGCACAGCCCATCCAGAAGTGCTCATCCAGAGGCGGCGCTCCTAGTGGACGGTGACTTTAATGCAGGGAAACTTCAATCAGTTTTACCGAATTTCTGTCGGCATGTTAAATATGCAACCAGAAGGAAAACAAATCTAGACCACCTTTACTCCACACACAAAGACATGTACAAAGCTCGCGCTCGCCCTCCATTTGGCAAATCTGAGCATACATTAACTCTATCCTCCTGATTCCTGCTTACAGGCAAAAATTGAAGCAGGAAGCACACTTGTTGTGTATTTGGCACAAATACCTGTTGTATTTGGCACATGTGACAAATATATTTTTTTAATCAAACTAGGCAAGTCAGTTAATAACAAATGCTTATTTACAATGACAGCCTTCCAGGTAACAGTGGGCCTTGTTCAGGGGCAGAATGCCAGATTCTTACCTTGTCAGCTTGGGGACGCGATCCAGCAACCTTTGGTTACTGGCCCAATGCTCTACCCACTAGGCTACCTGCCGCTTTGGTTTGATTTGACATGTATACTGTAGCTAAGAAAGTAAAATGTTAGTAAGTGCATGTTGTGCAGTAAGCTTTTTGTAGCCCATGTGCCTCACGCTAATAATTTTGTATTTTTTCCCTCTTATTTATCCTATAGCTTGTTTTAGAGAAATGTAATCATCAAATATTGTAAGAGCGTTCATTGTCTGCTTATATGCCCCCGTTATTTTTCCAAAGGTTCTGACTTGGTGTACAGGGAGAATACAGTAAGAACGGCCCATGTTCTGAATTGTGTCTCTGTACATTTCAAAAGTGCTGAACAGAACAAATAGTTATATTGACTATGTCCGTCCTTGCTTGCTCATTCATTTCTTCATTTAAATGACGGATTGCATCTTCTCCGCTCGGCGTTCTCTTATGCCATAGTTTGTACATCTCAGTTGTCAGTAGAAACCACATGTGTTTAAACAAGTCAGCCATATCAGCTATGTTTTTTAAGGCAGTAAATGAGGCTGAATGAACTGTTTCACTGCCAGACTCCGCTGATAGCCAGGTGTAGCAGTGGTAAGATGTTGGGCCTGCTGTTGGAAGTCTTATTTTGGGGGGAAATGAATATGTTCTCTGACTAAGTGATTTTTAGATACAGTTGAAGTCAGAAGTGACATACACCTTAGCCAAATACATTTAAACTCAGTTTTTCACAATTCCTGACATTTAATCCTAGTAAAAATGCCCTGTTTTAGGTCAGTAAACAATTGTTGGAAAAATTACTTGTGTCATGCACAAAACTATAGTTTGTTAACAATACATTTGTGGAGTGGTTGAAAAACAAGTTTTAATGACTCCAACCTACGTGTATGTAAACTTCCGACTTCAACTCTAGATGTATTTCTAAATATTTAACGCAGTCCTTTACAGGAATAGTTTATATTTCTTTATTGTCAGAGTCATTTTCATGTTTAGAAGCATTCGGTGTCACGCCTTGGTCATTGTATCTTGTGTTTTTGTTATATGTTTGGGTAGGCCAGGGTGTGACATGGGTTTATATGTTGTATTTCAGTATTGGGGTTTGTATTAATTGGGAGTGTGTATTATTAGACTCGCTGATAGGGTGTGTCTAGTTAGGCTTGGCTGCCTGAGGCGATTCCTAATGAGTCAGCTGATTCTCGTTGTCTCGGATTGGGAACCGTATTTAGGTAGCCTGAGTGCGCGTTGTATTTCGTGGGTGATTGTACCTGTCTCTGTGTTAGTCACCAGATAGGCTGTAATTAGTTTCACTTGTTTGTTGTTTTCTTCTTCAGTTATTTCATGTACCGCATTATCTTCATTAAAAGTCATGAGTAACCTACACGCTGCATTTCGGTCTGACTCTCTTCAAACAACAGACGAACTACGTTACATTCGGTTCAATCCAGACATAATAAAGTATGCATTGATGGCATTAAGGACATGGGTGACCTGGTCTTTGTCTTTAAAAAATGTAACAGTATCAGCCAGCTGGGAAATGTAGATTTCTCTGTCAAAACTATATAAGTCATGTAAATGTGCATTAGTCAGAATATCTTGACATAGAAGATCCATTACCAAAATGAATTTAAAAAACACAAATTTGGACATCCCTGTCATACACTTCTGTTGACACTGAATAGATGTATTAAGGTTTAGTGTCGCAGAACTATTTACATCTTTGTAAAACATGCAATTGACTTCGACACAATTTTCACCAAAACCAAAATGTTTCAGAGACCAAACGAGAAATTAATGGTAAATTATGTCAAAGGCTTTACAGAAGTCTATAAATAAAATAACAACACCTGAGTCAACTGCCTCTGAATAATCCATAAGGTCCAAGACTACACAAATGCTGGAGTTTATGTGAAGCCCCTTCATAAAGCCTGTTTGACTAATTTAGAATGGGATATATTCCTTTATTTCATCTTTTGGCATAAACCAGAAAAATCTACGTAATCAATATTCAGTAAAGCGATTGATCTCCAATTTACAATGAGAAAAGATTCTTCATCAGACTTAAGAACCAGACCCAGCTTCATAGTGGAAACTATTTCACAATTTTCAATGCAATCTTGAAACAAAAAAAATTCAAAGCCTCTCTAATCTCCTCGACTGACACAAGTGATTCGCAAATTGAGTGGAATTCATCCTGAATCACTGGGACATAGTTCTGAATGTGGCGAATGTAGCTTTCATAACCATCTTTCTGAAATTGTGAGTTGTTCAGGTTTTCATAAAAGGAATTGACAAAGACTGATATTTCAATGGGATCGTTGCATACATAATGCATCGTTCATTTTGAGTGCAGTTTTATATTTTCTTTTGTAGTTTATTTTCAAGAGCAAAGAAATAACTGGTGTTTCTTTCCCTTCTTCAATCCATGTATCTCTTTGTCTGAGAAAAGCGCCCTTTGTCAGATATGTCTAAAACAGTTCTAACTCGATTTGTAAAGATTTAAGTTCAGACTCTTCTTCTTGACATACAGTCAGTATCTTTCTTCAGAAGCCTGTCAACATTGATCATTCAATGATTTTATCTAAGGTGTGTCAGGTGTTCCAGCTCTTTGACAAGTTTAATAGCTAAAACTGATTATTACATTTAAAGAAATCCCATTTACTTCCATGAACTAAGTCTCCTCTCCCAAAATGATCTTTGGCTAACGATTTGATGATTCCATTGAATATAGGATTTCTAAGAAGTGTGTTGTTTAATTTCCAATAGACTCAATTATCCTTAGATCTTTTTACAGCTTGTAATTTCAGGGAAATCAAATGATGATCAGAAAAGGAAGCAAATTGATGATTTACTGTACATCTATAACATTGATGATTTACTGTACATCTATAACATTGATGATTTACTGTACATCTATAACATTGATGATTTACTGTACATCTATAACATTGATGATTTACTGTACATCTATAACAAATTGATGATTTACTGATTTACTGATGATGATTTACTGTACATCTATAACAAATTGATGATTTACTGTACATCTATAACAAATTGATGATTTACTGTACATATCTATAACAAATTGATGATTTACTGTACATCTATAACAAATTGATGATTTACTGTACATCTATAACATTGATGATTTACTGTACATCTATAACAAATTGATGATTTACTGTACATCTATAACATTGATGATTTACTGTACATCTATAAAATTGATGATTTACTGTACATCTATAACAAATTGATGATTTACTGTACATCTATAACAAATTGATGATTTACTGTACATCTATAACAAATTGATGATTTACTGTACATCTATAACATTGATGATTTACTGTACATCTATAACAAATTGATGATTTACTGTACATCTATAACATTGATGATTTACTGTACATCTATAACAAATTGATGATTTACTGTACATCTATAACATTGATGATTTACTGTACATCTATAACATTGATGATTTACTGTACATCTATAACAAATTGATGATTTACTGTACATCTATAACATTGATGATTTACTGTACATCTATAACAAATTGATGATTTACTGTACATTGATGATTTATATCTATAACATTGATGATTTACTGTACACATACATCTATAACAAATTGATGATTTACTGTACATCTATAACAAATTGATGATTTACTGTACATCTATAACAAATTGATGATTTACTGTAACATTGATGATTTACTGTACATCTATAACAAATTGATATAACAAATTGATGATTTACTGTACATCTATAACATTGATGATTTACTGTACATCTATAACATTGATGATTTACTGTACATCTATAACAAATTGATGATTTACTATAAATTGATGATTTATACATCTATAACAAATTGATGATTTACTGTACATCTATAACAAATTGATGATTTACTGTACATACTATAACATTGATGATTTACTGTACATCTATAACAAATTGATGATTTACTGTACATCTATAACAAATTGATGATTTACTGTACATCTATAACAAATTGATGATTTACTGTACATCTATAACAAATTGATGATTTACTGTACATCTATAACAAATTGATGATTTACTGTATCATCTATGATTTACTGTACATCTATAAAATAACATTGATGATTTACTGTACATCTATAACATTGATGATTTACTGTACATCTATAACATTGATGATTTACTGATTTAACAAATTGATGATTTACTGTACATCTATAACATTGATGATTTACTGTACATCTATAACATTGATGATTTACTGTACATCTATAACATTGATGATTTACTGTACATCTATAACAAATTGATGATTTACTGTACATCTATAACATTGATGATTTACTGTACATCTATAACATTGATGATTTACTGTACATCTATAACATTGATGATTTACTGTACATCTATAACATTGATGATTTACTGTACATCTATAACATTGATGATTTACTGTACATTTCTTTGTGTTTGAAACAGGGTCCCCAGAATGTGACTACAACCAACCCATCATCTAGCATCCCAGATGTGTCAGTTGATGGAGATACACAGTTAACAATGCTATTTTCATCGTCTGTAAAGTGTATGAACCTAACTCACATGCTCCAAATAAGACCCTTTTTGCCCAACTTACAAGAAAATGACAGAATCTATGCAACAAATACTCAGAGGCTCTTCTTATTCTCTCAGGTGATTTTAACACTGTGGATTATCATCACAGCGGCTGGATAGTGTTTATTACTAGTGTGCTGGCTGTGGTTTGATTTCAATGGAGAAAGAGGTAAAGATCCAGTAAATGTACATTGTTTTGACCATCTTTTCTTGACAAAATGATATCTCGTTATACAACATAAGTTGTAAATTGTACAGTATCCCCCCCCCCTCCCCCGAGGTCACCCCTCCTCCAGATAGCAAAATATGTAGAATAGTAGGACGTTTGCTCTAAACCAGCAATATTTATTTTAGGCTCATGGCAAAATGTGTAAAATAGCATGAGATTAGCTATAAAACGGAAGTATTTTATCTCTGCCCATTTAAAAAAAAAATATATCCCCCAGAAAAGTTTTAAAAAGTCCAAATGTATTTACTCTCAAATGAATTAAAGTCTGGTTTCTAAAAATAATTGATCTGAACTGCAACGCCTGCTTAGTTTCACTTCAGTGTGTCTCTGTAGTGATAGAATTGGTCGTACACTCCCAATGTACTTTAAATGCCAACCACTAGAGGGCAGCACTCTCACACCTCACGCTGTTGAAGCGATAGGTGCGCCTTTTTGTCCCCACTGCAAACAAGTGCGATAAAAAGAACATGCAATTAATTCGCCCCAAAGCACGACTAGTGTTGGAAACATGACGTTCATACATTGAGAAAATACACGTATTTCAGTTGTTGTCCAACATCCTTTCTTATGCACACAATTTGGTCCTGATTTGTAGACTCACAGATGGGCGGTGTTTTATCTGGCGCTGCTCTTTACAACCGTAATAGACAGTCTATGAAATAGATGTAAATACACGGACCATGAAAGTACAGTGATCGGACTAGCTGCCAAAGTAACGCCCGCAAGCTACAACAGAGGTAAGCTTTTAATTATATTTTAAGATCAAGTTTCAGGATAGAAAGTGGCTTGTAGTGCCCAAAGTCGCTCTAATTATTCGGATACTACTTTGGATTTGTATATTCTGCATCATACACCTGTGAAATCTTTGTTTAAATGTTGATCCTTCATTGTGGGGGTAAAAGGTATTACTAATATGGTCCACTTAAATGTTGATCGGCTAATGATTTCCTTTAATGTTGTGACAACATCAATGTGGTAGCAACAATATATAGCCTATTTGTAACTAAAGAAGATAGTTTTCAGAGAGATGTGAGATGATTTCGTGCTCCCTTTAACTCTGGTCAAATTGACAAAGCAAAATGGGATTGTGTTCAGGAGCTAGCAGTTTTTATATTTTTTTTACAATAATTATTTTAAAGATTGTCAGGTGGCTTAATCTTATTCAAGAAATTGAAACACAGCCTTCTGGGTATGACTCAAAATAGCCTTTATTTTCACTGTGGAATCAAGGTTTTTATTTTAGGTGTGTTAGGCCTTATTACGGTCTGTGCTTGGTCAGAAGTTATCATTTATCCTCAATGGAGCAAGTGGAGACTCATTCTGCCAGAGAAAGGCAGCTGGCCTGTGTGTAATGGCCAGTCCATTGATGGTAGAATGAAGCCCTTCATTTTGCCTTCACATTTCTAAGGTTAAGTAACTGATCCTATGTTAACAGTTCAGAGGCAGACTTCCAAACTGGATTAAGCCAGATTCATGGATGTGTGTGTTTGTTTCACCCTCTGTGTGTTCTCCTTATCTTTCATAGGAGACGTGTGTCAAGAGCAGATGTAAGATGAGGCTTGTTTAAATCACTCAAACAGTGTTCAGATCTGTAAGGTAACATCCTTTCAGATGATTGTACAGAAACATGGTTATTAAAAACAATTTTAGTCCGTGGTGGCCTACCCTGGTCCTGGAAAGCTTTGAACTTTGACCCCCGCCCATGAATGTCTACTCTGCCCAATGCAGACTATGATGTGTGAGTCCTCCCTGGTGCGATGCCTGCAGCTGTGTGTGTCCGTACTGATGGTGGTCAGACTGCAGGGTGAGTGGACATAGCACTAGACATATTGACACATTTTTATTTCTATTAGTAAGTTCACCACATTATTGTGGTTATGCACGTTTCCACCAAACAGTATGTTGTGTACAGTGTTACACATATACAGTGTCTTCAGAAAGGATTTATATCCCTTGGCTTATTCCACACTTTGCTTTGTTACTGCCTGAATGTATTCAAATAAAAGCAATGGCTCACCCATCTACACACAATACCCCATAATGACAAGACGGAAACATGTTTTTAGTCATTTTCTTACATTTATTGAAAATTAAATACAGAAATATCACATTTAGATAAGTACACTACATGACCTAAAGTATGTGGACACTTGCTCATCGAACATCTCATTCCAAAGTCATGGTCAATGATATGGATGGAGTTGGTCTAACCTTTGCTGCTATAACAGCCTCCACTCTTTTAGGAAGGCTTTCCACTAGATGTTGGAACATTGGTGCAGGGACTTGCTTCCATTCAGTCACAAGAGCATTCGTGAGGTTGGGCACTGATTGTTGGGCGATTAGGCCTGGCTCGCAGTTGGCGTTCCAATTCATCCCAAAGTTGTTCAATGGGATTGAGGTCAGGGCTATGTGCAGGCCAGTCAAGTTCTTCCACACTAATCTCGACAATCCATTTCTGTATGGACTTTTCTGTGTGCATGGGGGCATTGTCATGCTGAAACAGGAAAGGGCCTTCCCCAAACTGTTGCCACGAAGTTGGAAGCACAGAATTGTCTAGAATGTCTTTGTATGCTGTACCGTTAAGATTTCCCTTCACTGCAACTAAGGGGCCTAGTCCAAACCATGAAAAACAGCCCCAGACCACTATGGATTCAGGCAGGCAGCGTTCTCCTGGCATCCGCCAAAACACAGAGTCGTCCGTCGGGATGCCAGATGGTGAAGTGTGATTCGTCACTCCAGAGAACACATTTCCACTGCTCCACAGTCCAATGGAGGCGAGCTTTACACCACTCCAGCCGACGCTTGACATTGCTCGTGGTGATCTTAGGCTTGTGTGCGGCTACTCGGAAATAGAAACCCATTTCATGAAGCTCCCGATGAACAGTTATTGTGCTGACTTTGCTTCCAGAGGCAGTTTGGAACTCGGTAGTGAGTGTTGCAACCAGGACAGATGACTTTTACGGGCTGTGCGCTTCAGCACTCTGCGGTCCTGTTCTGTGAGCTTGTGTGGCCTACCACTTCGCGGCTGAGAAGTTTTTGCACCTAGACATTTCCATTTGACAATAACAGCACGTATGGTTGACCGGGGCAGCTCAAGCAGGGCAGAAAATTTACAATATATGTTGGAATTTGGCATCCTATGATGGTGCCACGTTGAAAGTCATTGAGCTCTTCAGTAAGGCCAATCTACTGCCAATGTTTGTCTATGGAGATTGCTTTGCTGTGTGCTCGACCTGTCAGCAACGGGTGTGGCTGAAATAGTGGAAAGCAGACTGAACCAGGTTTTCATCTAGGAAAATCCCTGTGCAAAACTTCCTAGTCCTTGCATATGAAAAGAAAATATAGAGAGTGGAACTCAGTAATGTGTTGTATTGGATTTGTCTGAAACATAACACTTTCTGTTCAGAACAAAAAGTGAATTGCTTTGCCACATTTCTTTAAATATTAATTTAGTGCCGTGTTGCAAACAGGATGCATGTTTTGGAATATTTGAATTCTGTACAGGCTTCCATTTTTCGTTCTGTCAATAAGGTTAGTATTGTGGATTAACTACAATGTTGTTGATCCATTTTCTGTTTTCTCCTATCACAGCCATAAGCCTCATGGTGAAATCCCTGTGCGGTCTTCTTCCCCTCTGGATATTCAATGTCTGTTTTTTTTATACCCATCTACCAATAGCTGCCCTTCTTTGCGAGGCATTGGAAAACCTCTCTGGTCTTTGTGGTTGAATCTGTGTTTGAAATTCATTTCTCGACTGAGGGTCCTTAATGTATGTATGTATGTGTGGGGTAAAGAGATGAGGTAGTCATTCAAAAATCATGTTAAACACTATTATTACTCACAGAGTGAGTCCATGCAACTTTTTGTGAGACTTTTACTCCTGAACGTATTTAGACTTTCCAAAACAAATGGGTTCCATACTTATTGACATATTACATTCAGGCTGTAACACATCAAAATGTAATGGGCAGATCAGTCAAACAACAAGTGCATGAGTTGTCTGACTGATCTGTGATCCCTGTTGTCCCCTCCCCTATCCATGTCCCAGGCAAGGTAACAGCCCCCGAGCGCATGGAGGCCCCAGTGGAGCTCCCCTTCACTCTGTCCTGCATGGTGTCTAAGGGGCGTGGGGACAGCCTGAAACAGGTGCGCTGGCTGGATGTCCAGAACAAGACTCTGTTGACCTACGAGCCCAGCCAGAAGGACAGCGTGAGCGGCCAGCAGCATGTCGAGCTGGCCCCCTCCCCCAAGGACACCTCAGCCATCACCATCCGCAGGGTGGGCTTCAGAGACGAGGGCTGCTACACCTGCATCTTTGACCTTTACCCCTCAGGATCGCAGGAGGGACGCACCTGCCTCACCGTCACATGTGAATAGAGGAGAATGTTCAGATTTCCTCTTTGCCATTGCTGTGTTACTCTGTGATTGTAGTCTGAGTGTCACAGCTGAGTACATGGGCATGTCCCAATCATTGTTTTGTACTTCTCTCTTTCCTGCCCTCCTTCACTCCCTCCTTGCCAATCTTTGATCTTAGAGGAGTTAATCCCTCAACAGAGGGATGGAGGAAGGGGGCAGAGGTTTTCTGTATTCAGATACAGTGTCTGGAGGCGTTAAGGGGACAAACAACAGGAAGAGAGAGAGAGAGAGAGAGTGAGGATTAGAAAGAAAGGGCTGGACATAGGGTGTTTCTGGTCAGCAGCATGGGCATCACTCACATAACATTTAAAAGTAGCCTGTTGCTGATTCTGAACTCAATTTATACTCCACTTTCTGCCCATCCTTTGTTTGGTGCCTTTCTTTGTTCTCAGTGGACTCCGTGGTTCCTTGCTACCTGTCTGGAGACTGATTCAGGAAAGGAGATACCTAGTCATGTTGCACAACCGAATGCATTTAACTGAAATGTGTCTTCTGCATTTAACCCAAACCCTCTGAATCAGGTATTCACTCCTCTTTTGATAAACCTCTATACTATAGGGATGTACTCTGATGGATGTAGAGAGATGTCATGACTCCCATCCCCATGTGCTGTTGTCATATGTTCCCATATGTAGCATAGAAGCCGTGGGAGCACACCCATGTATTTCTGACAGATCCTGTGCGGTCACAGACTGTGAGGAGGGGAGGGCTGAGGAGGGGAGGCTCATACTGCTAATCAGAAACTGCTGTTGCAGACAGAATGGTAGACGCACAGATAGCATAGTACGTGTGTGTGTGTCTATCTGTTTGTGTGAACATGTTGTTTTCCTCTCCTCCAGCCCGTGTGACTGCAGAGGGTAACAAGACAGCGGTGAGGGGTAAGGCGGTAGTCCTGTCTTGCTCCTATGGCCTGCCAGAGAAGGTACAGCAGGTGTTGTGGAGACACACAGCAGAGCAGGGAGACTCCAGCGGAGTAGCCTCCTATGCCAAGCGCAGCGACCCCATGATCGAGCCGCCCTACCAGGAGAGGGCCTGGCTGACCCCCTCCCTCTCCCACAGCCAGCTGTCCATCAGACCAGTCAGCATCCAGGATGAGGGCTGCTACACATGCGAGTACCACACCTACCCAGAGCGAACCAAGAGTGCTACCGTCTGCCTCATTGTCTTTGGTAGGAAAGGTTACTCTACATACACCTTCTTCACTGTCGTTGCCAGGGTTAAGCTAAACATCCTCCTCACTGTCTAATAGCGTCTACAGTAATGATAGTAACTTATAGTAATGATGATTAAATATATTGCCAGCATACCCACTTTCAGGTGCTTGCGCTTTACACTGTGTTGAATGGGTTTACTGTCGAGTGATAGGTAGTGCATGATGTTTGAATCCCCAGCATGATAGTTAACATGATACAGACCTGACTGTGCTGAACAAACCAGACTGGTGAATGCTCTCTTTCACTCCATAGAGGAGAGTTATCACTCTTCTGTTATAGTAACATACAGTGCAGACCCTAAAGTGAGAAATAATACTGCTGTTGTGATTGGCTGATGGTGGTCGATATGTTGTCAAATATTAGGTTAGAGCACTGGGAGTTTTTTTTGGTGGTTGCTTCTGCATAGTTTCACCTAAGGAAGGGAGGGAGATTATTTGACAAAGTGTGTGTGTGCACGAGTGCGTGCTCTGACCTCTGTGTCCACTGACAACGTTGACAGTCTTAAATGACGGAAACTGTAGTAGTAACAGTGAAAGAGGTGTATCAAATACTGAGCTGTTCTTGACATGTTTGTGGCTGAAAATTAGGTCCATCTGTTGCAGGTAAGGGCTCTTCAGGGAAGAAGTACAGGTACACACACACACACACACACACACACACACACACACACACACACACACACACACACACACACACACACACACACACACACACACACACACACACACACACACACACACACTAGTTCCAAATCAGTGTTCGTTCATCATTATTTTTCTGGCTGTTTGAAGTTGTAGTAAGTGGTGTTTGTGTGATTAAGTGGAACACAAACCCAGGCTGGTGGTGTGTCCATAGAAATAAGCATGAATGGAACGGACTGGCAATTGACTGGTACACTGGTACACACAGGCCTGGTATTGTGATGCAATAATTTCCACGTTATTTTGAAATGTTCTACCAACTGATGCTGGATTGCCATGGTAATGTAGAATGTTCATTAAAATGATGCTAACTGATGTGGCTCATGCAATGGAATGTATTTTTCATAATGTCAGTTGAATTGACTCAACAAATCACAGCAAAGATTGAAGGGTACACTTCCTGATTTTACTTCTTGGCATGGGTACACTCAAAATGGCTGCCAGTCCACCCATTATGCCATCATTGACTTGAATGGAGACGCCCTTTCTATTCATTTTATTTCTATGGCTGTGTCTCACTGAGGTAACACTGACAGAGAGTTTACATTAGCACTGAAGAATGGATCTATTAAAGGGAGAGAGGGGGGGTGTAAAGTGTGACACCCAAAGTCATGACTGTATTACTGTTTCAGGCAGACAGTGCTCCCTACTGTCTCATCAACCCTCCCTCTCTCTCCCTTTTCCCCGTTCTCTCCTTCTTGCTCTCCCTCTCTCTGTCTTTTCCCTGTCAGCCCAGTCAAACAGCAAGGCTTTTGTCTCAAATTGAACTTCCAGCGATTCAAACAGAAAAACCTGTGCCATATCCCTCAATTTAATTATTTCAATTCAATTTCAATTTAAGGGCTTTATTGGCGTGGGAAACATATGTTAACATTGCCAAAGCAAGTGAACTAGATAATCAACAAAAGTTAAATAAAGAATAAAATGAAGAGTAAACATTACACTCACAGAAGTTCCAAAAGAATAAAGACATTTCAAATGTCATATCACGTCTATATACAGTGCTGTAATGGTCGACAAAAGGGAAAATAAATAAACATAAACTTGGGTTGTATTTACAATGGCGTTTGTTCTTCACTGGTTGCCCTTTTCTTGTGGCAACAGGTCACACATCTTGCTGCTGTGATGGCACACTGGAATTTCATCCAGTAGATATGTGAGTTTATCAAAATTGTTAGGTTTTTTTCTTTTTTCTTTGGGGATGTGTGTAATCTGAGGGAAATATGTGTCTCTAATATGGTCATACATTTGGCAGGAAGTTAGGAAGTACAGCACAGTTTCCACTTCATTTTGTGAGCAGTGTGCACATAGCCTGTCTTCTCTTGAGAGCCAGGTATGCCTATGGCAGCCTCTCTCAATAGCAAGGCTATGCTCACTGAGTCTGTACATACGGTAGTCAAAGTTTGGGTCAGTCACAGTGGTCAGTTATTCTGCCACTGTGAACACTCTGTTTAGGGCCAAATGGCATTCTAATTTTAAATTATTTATAATTTTACTTTCAATTCTTAAGTATATTTTAGCAATTACATTTACTTTTGATATTTAAGTATATTTAAAACAAAATACTTTGACTTTTACTGTGTGACTTTCACTTTTACTTGAGTAATTTTCTATTAAGGTATCTTTACTTTTACTCAAGTAGGCAAAGGGGGATACCTAGTCAGTTGTATAACTGAATGCATTCAACTGAAATGTATCTTCTGCATTTAACCCAACCCCTCTAAATCAGAGAGGTGCGTGGGGCTGCCATAATCGACATCCACGTCTTGCTCAGGGACAGAACAACAGATTTGAACCTTGTCAGCTCGGGATTTGATCCAGTAACCAAACCACTAGGCTACCTGTCACCAAGTATGACAATTGGGTACTTTTCCCACCAATGATTAAACTTCTATCATTACCATCACCCCTACTGTAACGGCGTTTTTCTGTTGAAAAAAGAGAGTCGGACCGAAATGCAGCGTGTTGGTTACTCATGACTTTAATGAAAGAAAACGCGGTACATGAAATAACTGATACTAAATACAAAAACAACAGAACGGAACGAGAAACTAATTACAGCCTATCTGGTGACTACAACACAGAAACAGGAACAATCACCCACGAAATACAAAGCGAAACTAAGGCTGCCTAAATATGGTTCCCAATGCAAGACAACGAGAATCACCTGACTGATTAGGAATCGCCTCAGGCAGCCAAATCTATACCACAACCCTAATCAGCCGGGATCCCAAATAATACAAACCCCAATACGAAAACAACATATAAACCCATGTCACACCCTGGCCTACCCAAACATATAACAAAAAAACAAAATACAATGACCAAGGCGTGACACCTACTGCCCGTACCACTACTATTTGGAAAAGTAATCACAATAATAATAATAATAATAAAAATAATACTAATAATAATGAAGTTACTGATTACTATGCAGATATTATTCAGTGTCTCTCAGGCTATGGGAGGCAAATACATATTTGGCTGCAAGAGGAGCCGTTACTCATTCACCCATGAGTATCTTTTGTTTTTCCTCTGAGATTAATAAATTACCATTTGGAATAAATGTAGTAATCTCTGTGAACAATGAATCTGATAGTGAGGAATATTTCTCAGAGTAAAGGAGAAAGTGCATCTCTGTTTCTACCTCCCTTGTCGTGGAGAGACCACATACACGCTCTTCTTTGGGTAGTCATGTCTTTACGTCTCTGTTTCTACCTTCCCTTGTCGTGGAGAGACCACATACACGCTCCTCTTTGGGTAGTCATGTCTTTACGTCTCTGTTTCTACCTTCCCTTGTCGTGGAGAGACCACATACACGCTCCTCTTTGGGTAGTCATGTCTTTACGTCTCTGTTTCTACCTCCCTTGTCGTGGAGAGACCACATACACGCTCCTCTTTGGGTAGTCATGTCTTTACGTCTCTGTTTCTACCTTCCCTTGTCGTGGAGAGACCACATACACGCTCCTCTTTGGGTAGTCATGTCTTTACGTCTCTGTTTCTACCTTCCCTTGTTGTGGAGAGACCACATACACGCTCCTCTTTGGGTAGTCATGTCTTTACGTCTCTGTTTCTACCTTCCCTTGTCGTGGAGAGACCACATACACGCTCTTCTTTGGGTAGTCATGTCTTTACGTCTCTGTTTCTACCTTCCCTTGTCGTGGAGAGACCACATACACGCTCTTCTTTGGGAAGCCATGTCTTTTTACGTCTGCTGGTTTCTATTGCCAATTGGTGGTCACTCAGCCTGTACTTGGTAAGGATCTGTCTCTGCTTCGTATCTCTGACAGAGTAGAGATAATCAGCCAATTCATATTGGTTGGTTCATGATTTAATTTATTTGAATTCTTTCTTTTGAAGCAGTGCTGGTGTCAGCTTGGTTGGTGAAGTCCAACACCAGCTGACTGAGAGGGCTTGTTTCTGTGCTCTGCTCTTGAGTTTGAAGTGCTTTAAATTGGAGACTTGAATTTGGACTTGAATTTAGGTGGAGCCAAAATGTGAATAATATTTTTCTACTTTCATTGCCACTGGAAAACGGCCCAATTCTGCCCGACATGAATTATCCAACATAATTCTGCATGTAGGGTTTCAATTGGATGTTTGTCCCACATTTTAAAGTCCAGTTTATTCAGTGGCCCCAAATCTCACTTCCATAAAGAGCTATTGGTAGGATTACACTGTCAAATTTTAATTGGGTAGTTGATTTTGAATAATTTCATTTTAATTGCATGCAATGCTCTGAGGGCTTTTCTTTGAGTGCATTCACTGCCATATAAAAATTTCCAGATGCAGATATGGTCAGACCAAGGTATGAGTAATTGTGAGTGTTCAATTATGGTGTTGTTCAAGGTGAATTTATTTTTGTGTTTCTGACATCTGGCTTTTTTTCTGGAAAATCATCATTTTAGTTTTTTTATTTACTGCCAGGGCCCAATTATGGCAATATTGCTCTAGAATGTTAAGGTTCTGTTGAAGACCTTCTTTGGTTGGTAACAGAAGAACCAAATCATCAGCAGATAGCAGGTACTTTGGGCTGCAGAATGGTCCAACATGTCTGCTAATTCATTTATATAAATGATGAAAAGGTTTGCACTCAAACTGCCGCCTTGTCTCACACCTCGACGTTGTGAAAATAATGATGTTCTTTGGTTTTTTATTTTTATTGCACACTTGTTTTCTGTGTACATACATTTTATGAAACAATTAACCTTAACACCAAGTCCACTTTGGAGAATTTTGAAGAATAGCCGTTCGTGCCAAATAGAATCAAATGCTTTTTTAAAGTCAATAAAGCCAGCAAAGATTTGACTCTCTTTTTTTTGATGGACGTGTTTGTTCTCTCTCTCTCTCTCTCTCTCTCTCTCTCTCTCTCTCTCTCTCTCTCTCTCTCTCTCTCTCTCTCTCTCTCTCTCTCTCTCTCTCTCTCTCTCTCTCTCTCTCTCTCTCTCTCTCTCTCTCTCTCTCTCTCTCTCTCTCTCTCTCGTTTGAAATCTGGGTGGAGGAGGAAGACTGAGATTAAAATATAGGGAATAAGACTAACAAGGGGGGAAATATACTTGATTTCTTTCTCTGTACTGTATGACATCACAGTGCTATGTCAGTAGATAGCAGTCTTGGTACATATCACAGTGCTATTGTAGTAGATAGCAGTCTTGGTACATATCACAGTGCTATTGCAGTAGATAGCAGTCTTGGTACATATCACAGTGCTATTGCAGTAGATAGCAGTCTTGGTACATATCACAGTGCTATTGTAGTAGATAGCAGTCTTGGTACATATCACAGTGCTATTGTAGTAGATAGCAGTCTTGGTACATATCACAGTGCTATTGTAGTAGATAGCAGTCTTGGTACATATCACAGTGCTATTGTAGTAGATAGCAGTCTTGGTACATATCACAGTGCTATTGTAGTAGATAGCAGTCTTGGTACATATCACAGTGCTATTGTAGTAGATAGCAGTCTTGGTACATATCACAGTGATATTGTAGTAGATAGCAGTCTTGGTACATATCACAGTGATATTGTAGTAGATAGCAGTCTTGGTACATATCACAGTGCTATTGTAGTAGATAGCAGTCTTGGTACATATCACAGTGCTATTGTAGTAGATAGCAGTCTTGGTACATATCACAGTGCTATTGTAGTAGATAGCAGTCTTGGTACATATCACAGTGCTATTGTAGTAGATAGCAGTCTTGGTACATATCACAGTGCTATTGTAGTAGATAGCAGTCTTGGTACATATCACAGTGCTATTGCAGTAGATAGCAGTCTTGGTACATATCACAGTGCTATTGCAGTAGATAGCAGTCTTGGTACATATCACAGTGCTATTGTAGTAGATAGCAGTCTTGGTACATATCACAGTGCAATGTTCTGTTGTCTGAATTCCTCCTGGGGTTGCTCCACCTCTACCACAGATCTACTCCAGATTGGTGGTTCATGTGGTTCAGTTGAAACGCCTGTTAAGACACTCTACTGCAGCTGTGCTATCAGGGCCAAATATCTGTGGCCAGCCAGATCAGTTCTCGCCAACACAAATGTTCTAAATTCCAATGAAAAACATTCCTACTGCAGCTCTGAGAACAGACAATTGAAAACAGAGATGATTTGTTGCGTATGGATCTCAAGTAAAGTATGCACATAGTCACAAGATTCCTACAGTTGTTAGTTTTTCACATATTGATTTTATCTGTGACATCCATTCTCTGTCCAAATAAGTTGATTTTCTCTTGTGATCCATGTCATCAATTTTTTTTAGCTTTATTTAATTCGGCAAGTCAGTTAAGAACAAATTCTTATATACAATGAAAGCCTACTCTGGCCAAACCCTAACCCGGACGATGGGCGCCGCCCTATGGGACTCCCAATCACAGCCTGTTGTGATACAGCCTGGAATCAAACCAGGGTCTGTAGTGACGCCTCTAGCACTGAGATGCAGTGCCTTAGACCGCTGCACCACTTGGGAGTCACTAAGCAGGACCAAGTCATAGTTAAGTCAACCCACCTGAAAACACACTGATTCACTAAACCCAACATTGATCTTTGATTATCTCTGTGTCTTCCCCAGTACTGCCGAAACCCCAGGTGAGCTACAAGAGCACATCTCCAGGGGTGATCGAGGCCAACTGTACAGCCGTATCACGGCCCCCGGTGGAGATAGTGTGGAACGTGGAGAGGGACAACCGAACTATGGGTCCCCCTGTAACATCACAGCTCCAGCAGGGGGATGGGACCACCCTGGTCATCAGCACCCTCACTGTCCAATCAGGGCTGCTGAAGGACGTGTCCGTTAAATGCCTGGTCCACCATAAGGGTCTGGAGTCACCCATCGCTGTGTCTATGAACACCAAGAGTGAGTGAGACAAACACGAATGTGCATGCACACACAGACATATACACACGCACACACATTGGGAGGAGACAGTGCTATGTTATCTTGGCTCAGAGCTAACATTTTTCTTTAAGTAGCCAGACCAAACCAGGACAAAGCCAAGAATACTGATCCTTGAGTGATGGATAAACATTAATGACTGACCTAAACACAGTGTTTAAGATTTGAGATGTGTTTTTGTTTAAGTCATTGCCAAGTAGGGTCAATGAGTGTTCATGCCCAAATGGTCAAATCAGATATGTACATGATGAAATCCAAACTTAATCTGAACCAATCAACATGTACTTTAAAAAGTTAGAATTGTTTCTAGATGATTATCTTTCTCTCTCTCTCTCACTCTCTCTCTCACTCTCAATCTCTCTCAATCTCTCTCTTTATCTCTCTCCCTCTCTCTTACTGTCTCTCTCTTACTCTCTTTCTCTTTGTCTCTCTAAATCTCTATCTTATTCTCCCTCTCACTGTCTCTTTCTCCGTGTTTCTCTTAATCTCTCACTTTTTCTATTTTTCTCTGTCTGTCTCTGCTCTCCCTCTCTCTCTCTCTAGTTGGGACAGCTCTGACCATCTTAATCTCTGTGACCACTGTAGCTGCTTTGCTGGTCATATGTCTCTGCTTCTGTCTTTGGAAGTGTTTCCTGCGCAAAGAAGATGGTGAGTGTGTGTGTGTGTGTATCAGTCTCGTCTCTCTCTCTCTAGGAAGTCATCCTTCACTCTCTCCCTCCATAGATCTCAAAGAAGGTGTCCACTGACCTCATTGACCTCGTTGGCTATTTTGTAGCTCTCAGGCTAATGGTTGTCACCAGCATGATTCCCTACAGCTGGGATGGGGGGGTTTTCTCCAGGAATCATTCAGTGTATGTTTCTCTGTTTGTCATGGGAATTGTGTAACTACAGTGTGTTTATGCTGTGTGTGTCTCTTGTGTGAGTGCCATATTGTTCCTGTTCCCTTCAGTTCCCTGGTATGTTCTGGCATGTGTTTTCCTGACTGCCTCACCACCTTGACATTCATTTCCGAGGAAGTTGGTCATGGATGACCTGGTTGCTACTGTTTGGATGAGAGGTTTATGGCGCCACAGTGTGTGTGTGTGTGTGTGTGTGTGTGTGTGTGTGTGTGTGTGTGTGTGTGTGTGTGTGTGTGTGTGTGTGTGTGTGTGTGTGTGTGTGTGTGTGTGTGTGTGTGTGTGTGTGTGTGTGTGTGTGTGTGTGTGTGTGTGTGTGTGTGTGTGTGTGTGTGTGTGTGTGTGTGTGTAAACACCCTCACAGTAGAAGAAACTGAGGTCATGCTGAGGTCATTATCACTTTCATTAGTTGAGTGTTTGAGCACGTACAGTAGCCATGAAAACACCCTGGAATATAATGGTGTGTTTGAGAAAGAGATGTGGAATTATGCATCCTTTGAAAATATCAAACCTGTGGTTGGCATTTGTATAATTTAATGATGCCCTAAAGACAAAAAGACAATCGTTTTACATTGTTTGCTAAATTTAACCTGATACCCTTAGGGGCCAATGTGTATCCTTTCCTGAATCTTAGAATTCACAGCTGTGACTTGTGTATGAGTGGGGGGAATCGATCACATGAAAATAGAGCTCTCTGTCCTTGTATCTATCCATCTCTATGCTGACAGCTGTCTCCAGTCACTACAGAGGAATTACTAACATAAAACTTTGCAGCTGGCCAGGTGGAGCTGTTTTTAGTTGCTATAGTAGATCTGGTGGTTCTCAGAATGGTATAGGGAACCAATACAAGACGCTACCACCCCAACTTCACATGGGGGGAATTGACAGTCAGCTTGCCTATTACCTGCACTCAACCTGCCCTTTGCCTGTTGCCCACTTTGGCCTCTTTCTCTATGGAGTATGGGGTCATTTAATCTTAGGGATAGCCCCCTTTTTTTCAATTTTCGCCTAAAATGACATACCAAAATCTAACTGCCTGTAGCTCAGGCCCTGAAGCAAGGATATGCATATTCTTGGTACAATTTGAAAGGAAACGTTTTGAAGTTTGTGGAAATATGAATTGAATGTAGGAGAATATAACACAATAGATCTGGTAGAAGAAAATACAAAGAAAAAAACAAGAGTTATTTTTCTACCACCATCTTTGAAATGCAAGAGAAAGGTCCCAGTTCTAGCCATCACTCTGGTTGTAATTCCGATGGTGTCCATATGATGGAAGCAGTGTATATGCAACGTTTCAGACCGATAACTTGAAGCATGAATGAACTACATGGCATTTAGTGTGAAGTCACCCAGGTACATTTGGGCAAATCGTGAAGGAGACATTTACATTCATATTAAATTTTTCTACAAGAATATCGTCAAATCTGTATACTTGGACTTTGATTTATATTTTCCAGTAATAGTAGCCATATTATAAGTTCAACATTTGCAAAACAACCAGTTTTCATAACTTCCTAAGAATTTTTGTCCAAAACGAAAAGGCATGCTGTCACAAAAGGTTAGCACCTACATTTTGCGACAGACAGAGGGTTTTCAGATACTCCCGTAAAGCCCAGCTCATTGGCTATATAGCTATCTTTGTTTGACCCCGATTGGTGCTTATTTGACAAAGATACAGTCGATCAAATGAAGATCGGCCACGTCATCGGCTTGCCATGAAGGTGTCGCTTTCTGACCAAATTTGGTGTCCTATAGGATATACTACACCCCTAATGATATAGTGAAGTCTGGTTACATTCTAGGATCTCTGAGGAATACATACGAATGGGATTTGCCTGGTTGAAACAAAGTTTAGGGTTAGATTTTCACCGATTCCTTTCTTTGCAAATTGAACGAGTGGAAATACAAAATAGATCGTGCATGCTTTATGGACCTTTTTAGGATATGAAAAATTATTTTATCTAACAAAACAACACTTCACGTTATGTCTGGGACCCTTTGGATGATAAATCAGAGCAAGATTTCAGAATGTAAGCACACATTTCACCTTCAGAGGTGAATTTATCAAACTTATCAAAGCTCTCCTCAAACAATAGCATGGCATTTTTTCACAGTAATAGCTACTGTGAATTGGACAGTTCAGTTATATTACCAAGAATTTAAGCTTTCAGACGATATAAGACCCTTATATGTACCGACATTTGTTGTTTCTCTAAAATCTGCTATGGTGACAAAAGGCTCTGCAAGATTTACAGCTGTCCTGTTGATGTGACGTCGATCCTTAATTAAAAGAACCTCTGTGTCATCGCTGGTTTCAGCATTGCTAGTGCTCTGTGGAGAATGGAGATGTTATACATAAAGGATAGTAAGGGATACAGCAAAGCGTGTGCCCAAACTAGGGCTGTGGTGGTCATGACATTTTGTCAGCATGTGATTGTCAAGCAAATAACTGTCGGTCTCACGGTAATTGACAGTTAATTAACATAAACACGTTCAGCATCTCCTGGCTTCCACACACTGATGCAGACTGTTGAAACATCTACATTTTAAAAAGTAATATAGTCTAAACCATCACAGTAAATCCATTATTTATTTTAGACAGGTCTAAAGAAACATGATATGAAGAAAATGTAGCCTATTTCAGAAGAACAGAATAGCATATTCTGAGTTGTTATTATTATTAGCAGGTAGCCTAGTGGTTAGAGTTGGGCCAGTAACCAAAAGGTTGCTAGATTGAATCTCTGAGCTGACAAGGTAAAACCTGTCGTTCTGCCCCCGAACAAGGATGTTAACCCACTGTTCCTAGGCCATCATAGTAAATAAGAATTTGTTATTTTATTTATTTAACCTTTGTTTAACTAGGCAAGTCAGTTAAGAATAAATTCTAAATTACAATGATGGCCTAGGAACAGTGGGTGTCACGTCCTGACCATAGAGAGCCTTTTTATTCTCTATTTTGGTTAGGTCGGGGTGTGACTAGGGTGGGTAATCTAGGTTGTTAATTTCTATGATGGCCTGGTATGGTTCCCAATCAGAGGCAGCTGTTTTTTGTTGTCTCTGATTGGGGATCATATTTAGGCAGCCATTTCCCCACTGTGTTTTGTGGGATCTTGTTTATGTGGAGTTGCCGGTGAGCACTTCATTTACTTCACGTTTCGTTCGTTCTTTATTGCTTTTGTGCGTTTCATTCAATAAACATGTGGAACCCATATCACGCTGCTGACAGTGGGTTAACTGGCTTGTTCAGGGGCATAACGACAGATATTTACCTTGTTAGCTCCGGGATTGACCCAACGCTCTAACCACTAGGCTACCTGCCACCACTTCTTAACTGACAGTTAAATGAAGGTTAAAATATATATACTTTTTAAATGTTACGCCCTGATCTGGCTATGCCATATGGCTGTAGGCTACACAGTTCATTTAGCAGACAAGATCTGCTTTGAATTCCATGTCATTATTTTTAGATTATTTTATAGTATAAAGAATACAATTGAACATAGCTGAATAAAATAGAAAGGATCATTTCTCCAAATGATTTGAAGGAGCGCACACATGCGGCTATTCTGTGTTGAGCGGTTAACAAAGCACATCCTCCTATATGCTTAATTTAGAGTTATTTATTTAACTTTAGTTATGATACGGCTATATGTTTTGATGTTGTTATCAATTTTAAGGCTGAATGATGCAATTAATAATGATGATTTGAAAAAAGCATGAAAGGCCTGAGCTCTGCTCTGTTTCTTGCACAGGCTGCACACACTTCATCAGTCTCTCATTCACAATTTGACAAGCACTTGATCATATTCTCACCCATCAGACTATTCTGAATTTAATCTGGTCTTTACATATATAATTATTATTTGATTATTATAATTTTGTTTGTACTTTTTACCTGTTTTTCTCCCCAATTTTGTGATATCCAATTGGTAGTTACAGTCTTGTCCCATCACTGCAACTCCCGTATGGACTTGGGAGAGGTGAAGGTCGAGAGACATTCGTCCTCCGAAACACAACCATGCCAAGCCGCACTGCTTCTTGACACACTGCACAGTGTAACCCGGTAGCCAGACGCCAGACCAATGTGTCGGAGAAAACACTGTAAAATTGGCAACCGAAGTCACCTTGCAGGCGCCCGGCCCGCCGCAAGGAGTCGCTAGAGAGTGATGGGACAAGAAAATCCCAGCCAGCCAAATCCTATCCTAACCGCCTCATGGGTCTCCCAGTCACTGCCAGCTGTGACACAGCCTGGGATTGAACCCGGGGCTGTAATGACACCTCAAGCACTGCAGTGCCTTAGGCTGCTGCGCCACTTGGAAGGCCAGTGGGTTAGGATTTGTTTTTTTTATTTTGAGTGGCCCACAAAACAAACTTCATCCGTAACCTGCACTCGAATAGTGAATGGAAGTTACGTGCTGTTATGGTTTCAAGCATAGGCAGCGAGTCCATAAGGCTAGGGGAAGCTAAGATTTTCCTCAAGTAAATTGAATTAAATTGCCAAAATTATATATCCTAATTAACATACTCCTGTCTATACAGAAATAAATACAATAATTCTAAATAGACTACTAAAACATGATCTGGCCACAGAGGATTTTTACCTTCTTTTTTAAAAACAAGTTGTGGATCATTTTTTATCGTATTGCCTACAGTCTGAAGGAAAGGAAGCACGTGCAATTTGGGCAGATTGTTCTTGAGTTGCCACTATCTGTCAAAAGTAGAGAGGCCAAGCCAGGCATGTCGCAATATTTTTTTTAAACATTGCAGGAAAACACTATTTAGAAAGGAAAGGGTTGATGCTGTAAAGAGAAGACAAGGAAAATACTCATCTGTCTTTTAGTTATCAAAAAGATTACTTTTGTCAATATATTAGGCTCTATTTAGTCTCAGATTAAAAATGCTAATTAGCTTCAAAGTAGACATCATTCAAAACTACAAATCTGTGCAAGCTCCTGCACATCATCTCCAGCTGACACCTTTGCTAACAGGTATTGTGTCAATTTAAAACTTGGACAAGACAGTTCACAGAATTGTCAATTTAAAGAAATGTACCTAATTTATGAATTACTACTTTTAACTCATTTTCAATACTTAATCCAGTGATTCCTACCTTTGCCTCAATTTGGCATTCTCGTCCAGATCAAAATGGCGTTTGTATTTCTTTATGATAGCCACACTTGCAGCTAAATATCATTTCATTTTGGGGGGTAAATACAGGGAAATAGATTTATAAAAGTCACCTTGTCCTAAAGAGATTTACACAGTTATCAAAACTTCACGCCAGGGTGTATTCTCTCTGTCTGTTTCTTTTTCTCTCTCTTTCACTATCTCTCTCTCTCGTTCCTCTGCACAGACGGAGTCTGAAAGGAGGAAGTGATATTCAGCCAATCAGAGACAGTTCCTCAACATTCTGCTGCAACTTCAGAAGTGAAGCAAGGCCCACCTCAAGAAGAGGACACACAATACAATCCATCATGACCAACATCACAGGGTCACTGAGAATCTGAATCCATCCACTCAAAACACCAATTGTTTAGTCACAATGGCTTGTACTCACCAGTTTCAAGAGTTTCATAGTAGGAGTGCTGATATGCGATCAGATTTCCCTTTCAGATCATAATAAATAAGATTACATGGACAGTCACATACCTGACCCTAGGTCAGCACTCCTACTCTGAGACTCTTTGAATACGGCCCAGAATAATCACAACAAATCCTAACCGATCTGAACCTAACCTTGTCCTCTGATAACCCCAAACACCATCGATATATATCATGAGGTGTGATGCTGACTAATTATTTTATTCTTGTAACTGCCTTGGATTCTTTGTGCTATTGTAAAGTATGTTCCCGAGATGAAAGGGACTATGTCTGTGGGAAAACCATGAAAACTCTGAATGAGAAGTGAAAATACCTTAGTCTACCAGGGTATTAAAGTATTCAGTGGCCCTCACGTCTTGTGATACACTAAATGCAGAAGAGCTGAGTAGTTATTGTATGGAATTTACAAACTTTAAAGTCCTACTTTAGACCACTGTAATGCAGCTTCTGTGGAGGACCTACCCTTTTGAATCCCCCAGAATGTTTCATGGGACAGCCTGCTTTGCCAAGTTATTTGCCAATTAAGTGTACATAATGTGTATGCGACTGACAGTATTTAGCTAAGCGTGATTTCTTTCTGGAACCTCCTACAGATGTAGGATCTTAATTTGATCACCATGTGGAGGGAGAATTTTCCTGCAGGAGAACTTTCCTGCAATGTAGTGTAGTTGAAGTGTAAAAAGGCTTGTAATTTCCACTTTGAAATTTCAGACTTGATTTTCCCTTATGAAAAATTGGTAACACTTTATTTGAAACCCAGTGTCATAACAAGTTAGAACGCCATCATAACCATGTCATAATGTGTCATAACAAGTTAGAACGCCATCATAACCATGTCATAATGTGTCAGAACAACTGACATAACTTGTCAAAACCTGTCATAATATTCTCATAACACTGTCATGACCCATATATTTACACATGTTGTGACAAACAGTATATTGCGTTATTTTGTGGGTGGTTATGACATCTACACAAATGTGTTTTTTCTTTCGTTTAAAAGTTTGTTTCTTAAATACTTTGTGGATGTTGTAATGAATTCTTTACAGGTATCATATTTCAAATAACTTCACCACCCTGTGTCACTTTACTTGGACTAAGAAAATAGACTTTATGACACTGTCAAGAAGCATTATGGTCATCAAAATCATATAAGCCAGATAGGCCTAGCAGGTACCTGCCCTTATGTCAGTGATCAGTCTAAAAGAGGGTGTCTTGTCCTGCTCCTGAAACATGCACCTGCATTCATCCCAGTCATCAGCAACAGAGCATTGGGGTAGGTACATGTCTGACACCAATGACAATAACCATTTAACATGGTCAATAAATACAAAACTCTATAACATAAACATAGTGTTGACATGAAGTGTTTGCCCTTATGTGGTAGGTTGTGTGGGTTTTAACACTCTTATGTAGGTGTCATAACCAGCCATATAATAATGCAATATATGTCACAACAGGTCTACATATATGTATCGTGACAGTGATATGACCATATTATAACAGGTTATGACAAGTTATTTCAACTGTTATGACACATGATTATGACCATGTCAAGTAAAGTGCTACTGAAAAATGGATCATCTCCTACAAAAATGTTATATCCCACCTAATAATTCACATTTTCTGTTGCTGCAGGATTATTTTCCTGCTGTATCAAACTGGCTCAATTTAAAATCCTACATCTGTTGCATGCTGGCAATGATAAAGCTATCTGTAAGGGTTCAACCGCAGGTCTCAGACATAGACCACTTACTCAGAACTCTAGCAGAGTTGGCTAGAGGATGGTGGAATATATACTCGGATAAAAAATATTTTGTAAAATTATACCATTAATGCCATTTTTATCATGGGGAGAAGGTGAATAACTGTAGTTATGAGTTGTCTGTGAGTGTGTGTTTTCAGATTCCATGGTCAGATGATTTAATGTGATTCCCAGTAGAAGACGTGTATGAATATGTGCAATGGCTTCCCTTTTGAATCACTGCCACCAAGGAGTGGCCAGGCCATCAGTATTATCAGGGGTCTGCAGATTTAAGCTTCATGAAATGCTGAACCGATTTACTTAATCTGTATTGGCATCAGATAGCAGTCAAGGTTAATTGCCTTTTTAGGAGAAAACTGTCATGGTTTGCTATCATAATGCATCTTCTGTGGTACTTCTCTAATTGTGTCATCATACACGTCACTTTACTTAGAGGTTTTTCCCAGTATGTACATTGACTGCTGTGGTATGTGATGTAACCATTGAATATGTGTGTGGGGGGCTCTTACCAGATAACATGTGTTTCATAATGTGCCTTCTCCCAGAGTCACTTCACATGCTGAAGAAGCAACTAACCACATCAAAGGTCAACACAGCCCCCGTATGAAGGAAGATGCTGTCACTTGAAAATGTACTGTGTGATGAAGACGTTATGAAATGTAAGATAAAAACATTTAGAAAAAGGTCTGGTGTATTACTGCTTACAAAATAATTGATACTTAATACTGAACATTGAAAGTTGACAAAACAAAACTGAGGTTTTTGAGTTTGTATCCCAGGAATGGAATTCTGGGGCCAGTCTCTGTACACCTGGATTGACTTTAAAGAGAGGGGGGAGGTGGAATTATTCTCCTCTTGGCTGTTTGTCCATATCTGGCTTCCATATGCACTTTGTTCCAAGTCTGTTTTATCCTGAGCCGTGGTGTTTGATAGGGGTACCGAGCTTTGGAGAATAAAAAAACACACACACACACACACACACACACACACACACACACACACACACACACACACACACACACACACACACACACACACACACACACACACACACACACACACACACACACACACACACACACACACACACACACACACACACACACACACACACACAGCTTCAAATAGGCCAGTATCAATCTGTAAGGGCAGCTCTGCAGTGAAGGCTGGTTAAAGTGTGTTTATTAGCTCTGTGTCACAAACACTGCCCTCTGTGACTTCCCTCTGTGACTGCCTTCTGTGTGGGACTGTGTTCTCTTGGCTTGGTGTGCAGTAGAACAGATTATTGTCTGAAAATTGAATGTTTTCTTTTGAGAGATCAGATCACTCGTTTTCCACGCAGCTTTACCATGGCCAGGAATGTGTTTGTGTGTCTTCAGAACTAAATCCACAACCTGTTCCATCTCTTATGCACATTGTACACTCAAGAGGAATAGGTGCTTTCTCTATCAGTATAAGGTTTGATCATGGAATAGTACTGGAATCTGTCATCATTCTCACGTTTGCTCCAACCCCCCCCCCTCCAATGACACACCCAGTTTCCCTCATACTAATGAGACTGGGTGTAGTGTGTTGTTAGGGTTGATTTTGGACCAATCCCACATCCATACCCCTCTTACACATCTTGTCCACCCTGTCATAAGGTTTCTGGGACTGTAGTGCGATGAAGTCACATGATTTCTGGATGCAGTCTGCCATTTCTCTCTCACCACCCATCTACCACCCCTCCATCCATCCATCTACCACCCCTCCATCCATCCATCCATCCATTCATCCATCCATCTATCCACCCATCTACCACCCCCCTCCATCCATCCATCTACCACCCCTCCATCCATCCATCTATCTACCACCCGTCCAACCATCCATCTACCACCCCTCCAACCATCCATCTATCCATCCATCTACCACCCCTCCATCCATCCATCTATCCATCCATCTACCACCCATCCATCCATCTATCCAGCCATCTACCACCCCTCCATCCATAAATCTATCCACCCATTCATCCATCCATCTACCACCCCTCCATCCATCCATCTATCCATCCATCTACCACCCATCCATCCATCCATCTATCCACCCATCCATCCATCCATCCATCCATCTATCCATTCACACCTCCCTCCCTCCCTTCTTTCCTCAGATGGCGTGTTCTCGCCACCCCTCTGGCGGCTGAACGAGGGCTTTGTCCTCTAAAGAAAACATACATTGCCACTAGTGTGTCCAGGGCTGCATCTAAGGCCAATGAGCAGATATGAGAGTGGGGGCTGATTGTGTGTGTGTGTTACAAGGACAAAGGGCAGTGTGTGTGGGCTGTGACTGACAGACATCGACAGTAGGAAGAGAAATTCCATTCAACCAAATCTGAAGGGAGATGGAGTTCATTAACCCTTGTATTCATGGCATTTTTAATAAACCTAAAATGGCCTCAAAGTTATAATGTATGTCCTCATGTCTCAGATTGTCTTAATGTCCTGTACTAGCTTTTGCTCTATTGCCTTAGAAATTATTATGGTGGAGCATTAAGCTGTAATAACAACAAACGACCACATGGGGGCGGGCAGTAGCTGAAAGTAACACAGCATCAAGGTACAGTCAGTGGTCTGCTCTCAAAAAACACCTAGGTTACTTATTTATGGCTCAAAATGACTATCTTATAGACTAATACAAATCCATTACACTGATACGAATGGGACCTCTTCTGAGATTGTTAGGCTAATGGATGTGTCAGCAATTATGACAATAATGTAATAGCATAATTAGGCTGAAGAGTTTGTATATTTTGTGTCTCAATAAGTTTTATAAGTCAAATCAGAAAACAAGACAACTTGCATTGGTTCGACACTGGCAGGATAATTTCCATAGTGCATCATCTCTGAGCATAGAGTTTCTCTCTGAATAAACATAATCTCTCTGAGCATAGTTTCTCTCTGAATAAACATTATCTCTCTGAGCATAGAGTTTCTCTCTGAATAAACACAATCTCTCTGAGCATAGAGTTTATCTCTGAATAAACATTATCTCTCTGAGCATAGAGTTTCTCTCTGAATAAACATAATCTCTCTGAGCATAGTTTCTCTCTGAATAAACATTATCTCTCTGAGCATAGAGTTTCTCTCTGAATAAACATTATCTCTCTGAGCATAGAGTTTCTCTCTGAATAAACATTATCTCTCTGAGCATAGAGTTTCTCTCTGTTTGAGCATAGAGTTTCTCTCTGAATAAACATTATCTCTCTGAGCATAGTTTCTCTCTGAGTTTCTCTCTGAATAAACATAGAGTTTATCTGAATAAACTCTCTGAGCATAGAGTTTCTCTCTGAATAAACATAGAGTTTATCTCTGAATAAACATCATCTCTCTGAGCATAGAGTTTCTCTCTGAATAAACACAATCTCTCTGAGCATAGAGTTTATCTCTGAATAAACATTATCTCTCTGAGCATAGAGTTTCTCTCTGAATAAACATAATCTCTCTGAGCATAGTTTCTCTCTGAATAAACATTATCTCTCTGAGCATAGAGTTTCTCTCTGAATAAACAATCTATTTGAGCATAGAGTTTATCTCTGAATAAACATCATCTCTCTGAGCATAGAGTTTCTCTCTGAATAAACAATCTATTTGAGCATAGAGTTTCTGTCTGAATAAACAATCTATTTGAGCATAGAGTTTATCTGAATAAACATCATCTCTCTGAGCATAGAGTTTCTGTCTGAATAAACATTATCTCTCTGTGCATAGAGTTTCTGTCTGAATAAACATTATCTCTCTGAGCATAGAGTTTCTCTCTGAATAAACAATCTATTTGAGCATAGAGTTTCTCTCTGAATAAACAATCTATTTGAGTATAGAGTTTCTGTCTGAATAAACATTATCTCTCTGAGCATAGAGTTTCTCTGAATAAACAATCTATTTGAGCATAGAGTTTCTCTCTGAATTAACGTCATCTCTAAGAGCATAGAGTTTCTCGCTGTCTTGGTGTGGTGGGCTGCTCCTAGCACTTCCTGTGCACTGTGTTTTTAAACCACAAGCACACAGCCTTGTGCAGGACAGGGTCTGTATCTGGTGCACAAAGAAAACCCCAGTACTTTACAGTAACCACTCACTCACTCAGGATTTTACCAGAACACATACTGAAGCAGTGTAGGGACCAAAGGCATTACCAGTAAGACAAGACCAAAGCTTCATTCTGCACTCTCAAAAACCAGCCATTCCTTCTTCATATGGTAATACTCTATGACTCTGTCACAATTTACAACACAATGAGGGACATCACTAGTCTCTGGTGAATGTATTGTAATTGAGTTGAGCTGCATAGTGATCATGTAACCTTAATTTTAAATTGTGAGGTTTCAAACTACTGTAACATGTTTCCAGCCCAACAATAACTGAGACTAAAATGTGTCACTGTATGTTCCGCTTGATCACAATCATGCCGCACCAACATAACATCACATTTACGTCATCTTTACCGTCATCATCATATAGCCATAGAGAAACAGTCATCTTCATATAGCCATAGAGAAACAGTCATCTTCATATAGCCATAGAGAAACAGTCATCTTCATATAGCCATAGAGAAACAGTCATCTTCATATAGCCATAGAGAAACAGTCATCTTCATATAGCCATAGAGAAACAGTCATCTTCATATAGCCATAGAGAAACAGTCATCTTCATATAGCCATAGAGAAACAGTCATCTTCTTCATATAGCCATAGAGAAACAGTCATCTTCATATAGCCATAGAGAAACAGTCATCTTCATATAGCCATAGAGAAAACATCTTCATCTTCATCTTCATATAGCCATAGAGAAACAGTCATCTTCATATAGCCATAGAGAAACAGTCATCTTCATATAGCCATAGAGAAACAGTCATCTTCATATAGCCATAGAGAAACAGTCATCTTCATATAGCCATAGAGAAACAGTCATCTTCATATAGCCATAGAGAAACAGTCATCTTCATATAGCCATAGAGAAACAGTCATCTTCATATAGCCATAGAGAAACAGTCATCTTCATATAGCCATAGAGAAACAGTCATCTTCATATAGCCATAGAGAAACAGTCATCTTCATATAGCCATAGAGAAACAGTCATCTTCATATAGCCATAGAGAAACAGTCATCTTCATATAGCCATAGAGAAACAGTCATCTTCATATAGCCATAGAGAAACAGTCATCTTCATATAGCCATAGAGAAACAGTCATCATCATATAGCCATAGAGAAACAGTCATCATCATATAGCCATAGAGAAACAGTCATCTTCATATAGCCATAGAGAAACAGTCATCTTCATATAGCCATAGAGAAACAGTCATCTTCATATAGCCATAGAGAAACGGTCATTTTCATTCATGTTACATTTACATGACATTTCATAGTCCAAGAGAAACATATCTATTTGCAGTGACTCATATAGGGTTAGAGAAACAGTCATCAACATTTTAGCCATAGGATGCTCCCCAACCTGTAGCCATCTTCATATAGCCATACAAACACATTAACCATAGATCCCAGCACATGCTTGCTAAAGTCATGTTTTCATTAGCCAGCACACGCATTTGCTAAATGACATTTGTAGCCAGCATAGTCTCTGAAGAGGGAGAACATATCTATTTGCAGTGACTCACTGTTTGGGTTACAGAATATAGTGAGCTCAACATTTTACATGGGATGCTCCCCAACCTGTAGCCAGCACACACATACAAACACATTAACCTGTATGCCAGCACATGCTTGCTAAAGTATTAACCTGTAGCCAGCACACGCATGCTAATGTATTAACCTGTAGCCAGCACACGCATGCTAACGTATTAACCTGTAGCCAGCACACGCATGCTAATGTATTAACCTGTAGCCAGCACACACATGCTAACATATTAACCTGTAGCCAGCACACGCTTGCTAACATATTAACCTGTAGCCAGCACACGCATGCTAATGTATTAACCTGTAGCCAACACACGCTTGCTAACATATTAACCTGTAGCCAGCACACGCTTGCTAACATATTAACCTGTAGCCAGCACATGCATGCTAACGTATTAACCTGTAGCCAGCACACTCATGCTAACGTATTAACCTGTAGCCAGCACACGCATGCTAACGTATTAACCTGTAGCCAGCACATGCATGCTAACGTATTAACCTGTAGCCAGCACACGCTTGCTAACGTATTAACCTGTAGCCAGCACACGCATGCTAACGTATTAACCTGTAGCCAGCACACGCATGCTAATGTATTAACCTGTAGCCAGCACACGCTTGCTAACGTATTAACCTGTAGCCAGCACACACATGCTAACGTATTAACCTGTAGCCAGCACACGCATGCTAATGTATTAACCTGTAGCCAGCACACGCTTGCTAACGTATTAACCTGTAGCCAGCACACGCATGCTCTCCTTCCAGACTCACATCAAACATCTCCAATCGAAAATCAAATCAAGAGTCGGCTTTCTATTCCGCAACAAAGCCTCCTTCACTCACGCCGCCAAGCTTACCCTAGTAAAACTGACTATCCTACCGATCCTCGACTTCGGCGATGTCATCTACAAAATGGCTTCCAACACTCTACTCAGCAAACTGGATGCAGTCTATCACAGTGCCATCCGTTTTGTCACTAAAGCACCTTATACCACCCACCACTGCGACTTGTATGCTCTAGTTGGCTGGCCCTCACTACATATTCGTCGCCAGACCCACTGGCTCCAGGTCATCTACAAGTCCATGCTAGGTAAAAGCTCCGCCTTATCTCAGTTCACTGGTCACGATGGCAACACCCATCCGTAGCACGCGCTCCAGCAGGTGTATCTCACTGATCATCCCTAAAGCCAACACCTCATTTGTCCGCCTTTCGTTCCAGTACTCTGCTGCCTGTGACTGGAACGAACTGCAAAAATCGCTGAAGTTGGAGACTTTTATCTCCCTCACCAACTTCAAACATCAGCTATCCGAGCAGCTAACCGATCGCTGCAGCTGTACATAGTCTATTGGTAAATAGCCCACCCATTTTCACCTACCTCATTCCCATACTGTTTTTATACTGTTTTTTATTTATTTACTTTTCTGCTCTTTTGCACACCAATATCTCTACCTGTACATGACCATCTGATCATTTATCACTCCAGTGTTAATCTGCAAAATTGTATTATTCGCCTACCTCCTCATGCCTTTTGCACACATTGTATATAGACTGCACATTTTTTTCTACTGTGTTATTGACTTGTTAATTGTTTATTCCATGTGTAACTCTGTGTTGTCTGTTCACACTGCTATGCTTTATTTTGGCCAGGTCGCAGTTGCAAATGAGAACTTGTTCTCAACTAGCCTACCTGGTTAAATAAAGGTGAAAAAAAAAAAGAAAAAAACGTATTAACCTGTAGCCAGCACACGCATGCTAACGTATTAACCTGTAGCCAGCACACGCTTGCTAACGTATTAACCTGTAGCCAGCACACTAATGTAGCCAGCACACGCTTGCTAACGTATTGACCTGTAGCCAGCACACGCATGCTAACGTATTAACCTGTAGCCAGCACACGCGTATTAATGTAGCCAGGACACGCATGCTAACGTATTAACCTGTAGCCAGCACACGCATGCTGTAGCCAGCACACTAATGTATTAACCTTAACCTGTAGCTGTAGCCAGCACACGCTTGCTAACACATTAACCTGTAGCCAGCACACGCTTGCTAACACATTAACCTGTAGCCAGCACACGCTTGCTAACATATTAACCTGTAGCCAGCACACGCTTGCTAACACATTAACCTGTAGCCAGCACACGCTTGCTAACATATTAACCTGTAGCCAGCACACACTTGCTAACACATTAACCTGTAGCCAGCACACGCTTGCTAACATAACATATTAACCTGTAGCCCAGCTTGCTAACATATTAACTTGCTAACATATTAACCTGTAGCCAGCACACGCTTGCTAACGTATTAACCTGTAGCTAGCACACGCTTGCTAACACATTAACCTGTAGCCAGCACACACTTGCTAACATATTAACCTGTAGTCAGCACACGCTTGCTAACGCTTGTCGAACATCTAATTAACCTGTAGCCAGATTTGTTTTGCTCCTAGACGTTTCACTTCACAATAACAGTACTTACAGTTGACCCGGGCAGCTCTAGCAGGACAGAAATTTGACAAACTAACTTGTTGGAAAGGTGGCATTCTGTGACGATGCCATGTTGAAAGTCACTGAGCTCTTCAGTAAGGCCATTCTACTGACAGTGTTTGTTTATGGAGATTGAATGGCTGTGTGCTCAATTTTATACACCTGTTAGCAATGATTGTGGCTGAAATAGCCAAATCCACTCATTTGAATGGGTGTCCACTTACTTTTGAATATACCATGTATTTCTTGATAGTAATTAACAAATGATGGTTTTCCCATCATTATGTGTGAAATATCTTGAAGTGAGTGTTACCGACACCTTTGCTCCTCTAACTCTGAGGTGTGATGTGAAGGATGTTCACTCAGAAGCACATGCTCTCAGTCACCCTCCACCTTTACATCTTCTTCTCTGAAACACTGCTGCACTGCGGTTAACACATTGCTCACCGTTGCAATTACACCAGGAAGTGTGTGTCATTGAGTGCGTGACAATTATATAAAGTGCCCCCCAAAAATATAATATGAAAACAGATCCCCCGATGAGTCAAATTTTCATAAACAAAAATGTTCAGCTTTCCTCTTCCTCTGTGTGAAAACAACCATCAAAGAACACAACTTACAGCACTGTACTGTTAGGGTCTGGCTGAGGTCTCTCTCAGTGCTGAGTAGACCCGGATGGCTGCGTATTCAGAGAACGTATCCTGCGGGGTCGGAATATGGGGTGATCTCAGGGACCCCCTGGTGGTCTCGTGGTTCAGGGAAGCATACACAAGGTGGCTTGACACTTGACCTCCTGCTCTGTTGTTGGAGGATGGTAGAGCTCCATTTTCCCCATTGATGTGGTTACAGTAGAGACCGTTGTCATAGAGATTGGCAGGCTGTATGGGGTTTGGGGTGGATGGTGATGATGGAAAGGTTCCCTCGGGTTGAAGGAGAGGTCTGGACATGGTGCTGCCAGTGTGGACATCTCCTGTGTCATAAACACAGGAAGAGACATTTAGACCAGGGATGGGCATCTGGCGGCCCCCCTTTTTAAGACCCGTGGATCAATCCCTCCTCCCCAAAATATCATTCATATTATTGTTATTATTATTTTTGGAGAAAGAAAATTCAGTCGGGGTCTCAACTTACTGTTGATAGTTAGAATAGTAGAATACAGAAGGTGAAATTTCAAAATGTGGTCGTGCATCAGCAGTTTTTCTCTTGTTATGTCAGTCACTGACAGTACCTCAATCAGCCTGTGTCAGCTCAAATGTTTTAGATTGGTAAATTAGTTGAGCCAGCTATCTAAAATTCTATTAGTCATGATCAAATTACTAATATCATATTCAAAATGGCAAATCAAAATGTGTAGAATTACAGGAAATTAGCTGTAAAATTGCTACACTTTTTTTTTGCTATAAAACTTGCATCAAAAGTTGTTATAAAATTGCAAAATCTCCTCTCCGCACCATGGTAAAATGTGCAAAATTGCAGCAAACTTGCTTTAAAACAGCTCAATTTTCTCTAAGCCACATGGCAAAATGTGTATAATTGCACTTAGGTCCCTCAAAAGGATAGTGTGTGGATGTGTATGGACGTGGGTAGGAAGACCTGCAAGCGACTGCGGCTTGTGAGTTCACACCCACCCCCATCAAAGTAGCCCATCTGATTTAGACAGAGTCATTTAGACATGGCAGCATAGTAATGCTACCCTTCATTACGTTTAGCCTTCACATGCAAGCAGGTGTACTGAGGACTGGTATTGTCATGGTAACAGATGACATGTTGGTTAATTATGAGATGCTGTAAGAAATACAATTATTGTATTGCTTTACCTGCTTCTTTGTTCTATTTTCTGTTGACCTGCTGGGTCCTGAAAAATACATCCATTGTAGAAACGTAACTTTTGAATTCTTTATTTCAACCTTGTAAAAAAACATACATTTTCAGTATTAAATCAATAGCGTTACTCACCTTTATATGCATGTAGACAGACGAAAGAAAATGCTGTCACAATGACCACCAGGACTACTATTCCCACACAGATGTAAACATAAGGCATGAAACTTGGATCATTCCTATCACGCCTTGCACCCGTTGAGTCATCTGTTAGAGTAGTAAGACAGGTCTTAACGACAGACACAGTTGTCACATAGGCCTACTAGTTCATGTAATGTGACTGAATGCCTGGTAAAATGCATAAAACATGGTCTTACTTGTGTTGTGGTCTGCTGTGCTTGTAATCTCCAGGTTGCTATCTATAGAAAGAAGTTTGCATAAGCGGATTAGCCATCTGGAAATTTGACAAATGTTTGACAAATCGACAAATGTATTTTTTGGGGGGAACAAAAAACTAAAAAGGGGCACTGCCAGTGGTCGATGGGCCTGTATATTATTATGTTATCTAAATAATATATTTGAACATTTGCCTGACCAGTGGGCTGAGCTGAGGTCACACATAAAATGCACATTCAAAGTCAAATGCACATCAGCAAAGAGACCAGCTAGAACTCTGTCATCAGTCAACCTAGATCATGGATTGCAAAACAATGGAAAAACGGTGCTGGAAAAGTTAGAGATTGAATAAATGCTTGAGGCCAACACTGCTAACTGTGTGAAATCAACCAACTTATTTTCAAAAAGTTCTGGTTCTGCTGGACCGAATGCTGTGCCTGTGTCTGTGCTGATAAATGATGCTAGGCTTAGCACCAACAGATCAGCTGCTGCTGTAAAAGACAGTGCAGTCAAGGTTGGGACAAAACAGAGAAAGACAGACACTGACACAGATTTTGTCAACTGCTACCAGTATATGGTATGAACTAGTAGGCTAAATAACACCTAGGCCTAATTAGGGAAGGGGGATTCAGGGTAACAGATATGACAGGTATTAACTTGCTATAACTTAAAAAGTCATTTGATTGTCTTGTATGACATATAAGTCAATAGACATAAGACATTACATATAGTGCCACTGCTTTTTATTAAAGTCATCATGTATTACAATGAAACACTGAATTAATGCACAGTAATTGATAATCCTATGTTAAAGGTCAATTCAAGGACTGTCTGTGTATATATATATATATATATATATATATATATATATATATATATATATATATATATATATATATATATATATATATATATATATACATGTATACATACACTACTGTTCAAAAGTTTGGACTCACTTTGGGGTTTTTGAAAGAAAAGCGCATTTTTTTTGTCCTTTAAAATAACATCATATTGATCAGAAATACAGTGTAGACATGGCTAATGCTGTGAATGACCATTTTAGCTAGAAACTGTAGATTTTTTATGGAATATCTACATAGGCTTACAGAGGCCCATTATCAGCAACCATCACTCCTGTGTTCCAATGGCACGTTGTGTTAGCTAAATACTTTATAAATGTTTTGAGTGACCAATGTAATTTCTCAGGGAAAAAGATGAGCTTGCCATGGTAGACATTCTTGCAGTACCTGGTAAAGGACACACAACACAGGATGTTTAATATATGTGTGAATGTGTGAATAACTAGCTTACTAACATTTACAAATATGGGAGTAATGAGTCACAAATGGTGAGCAAACACTTTGTAAATGCCTTATAAATGCCTTAATAATGGTTTATTATGGACCATTAAATAAATTGTTACCCTAGGGGACTGCTGGGCCCAGCACAGGCAGTGTGGTCCCCTGGTCTTCTGGTCCCAGTTATGCTAGGCTTAGCAGCACAGACAGCTACTGTTCCAGACAGCTCAGCAGTCAAGTGCAGTGGAGGTAGGAATAGAGAGACACACACTGACACATATGTACTGTCAGTTTTACCATTTTGGCTCTATATTATATATGTAAGGTAACTAACTATATGGGGGAGGCTTAGCAGAGGCAGTTCAGAGGTGAGTGCAGTGGAGTTAGGAAGAAAACAGGGCAACACAGATGTATTGCCAGTTCCTTAATAGATTGGCTCTAAATGTAATAGCGCATGATGGTGCACAAGCAGTAATGTGTGGCTAAAATGCCAGGGCTTAATGTTTTTCCTAGGCCGCCCCCGGACGTTTGTCAGACAACAACGGCTTCCAGAACAACTTAGTATCTATCGATCCATTCTAAGACATTAGATTGAAAGATTAAATTAGCTTTGGTTGGTTACCTGAGACAGAGACTTTGATAGCATGGCTAACAGTTGTTGACCCATTTTCAGCAACTCCACATCTGTACAAACCATCGTCATTGATAGATATCTTTTTAAAATTCAAAATCAAAATATATTTTTGCCTCCATCCAAATGTGACTTGCTCTGTCTCATGTATCTGTTCGCAGTTTAATAGATCCACAAATCTACACCAGGTGGCGTGTAGCTTTTCTCCACAGTGTCTCACAGGGCAGTTGATTGTTAGGGCTTTCTGAGGGACAGCATTCCAAATGGTGTTTCTTTTCACTCGCACCTCACATGTAGGGCCTTGGTCTGAAAAAAGATAGTGGAATCAGCTGAAATGAATGACTAATGGTTCATATTGCTCATGCTGTAGATCACACTGGATCACATTGATCATAGAATCCATTCAAACATGATGACCTCTCATACTTCATTCAAAAGTCAGTTGAGAAGTTTTTGATACTGTCCATCACCCCTCTTGAACTGTATTTTTTGTGGATCATAATGTAGCACAGAAATTATTTGTTTTGCATGGTATGACACAAATTGGCATCTTACCTTGAGCGTTGCCATGGACACAGAGCAGAAACAGGAGGCATAGGACCAGCAGGATGTGGTCAGAACGCGGACGGTACATCAGAGCAAAGATGCAATGTCTTATGAGCTCTCAAAACAGGTCACATCCGTGTCACTCAGTTAGAGCAGACCCTCTGTGTATACGCACATGAAGTGATACTGATGATATGTACTGTCGATCTCTCTCTTTCTCTCACTCTCTCTCCTTCTCTCTCTCTCCTGCGTATCTTAGTGGTTTTCACTTCCTGCCCTACTACATCAGCATACCTGACATAGCCAACTTTTCTGTTGCTACTGATGTTGGGTTGTGTTTTGTATCATAGGGCTACACCCGTGTGTCTGTCTTTTTATTCCATGTCTCTTCAGGGGTACCATTGGAGGACTTTGCATAAATGTTGCTCATTCAATTGATTTAGCAGCCCTTTCCTGCAGTCAAATGAACTAGTGGCCTCATGGGTGGAATGCTATTAATATTTTTCATAATTTCATAATTTTTGTTGCTTAAACAATCCAGTGAATCTATGTCAAACAGTTTTGTTACAATTCAGTCTTCTGTGATGTACAGTACCATTCAAGGGTTTTTCTTTATTTGTACTATTTTCCACATTGTAGAATAATGAAATAAAGTTATGAAATAAAACATTTGGAATCATGTAATAACCAAAAAAAGTGTTAAACAAATCAAAACATATTTTAGATGTTATATTCTTCAAAGTAGCCATCTGCTGAAAAACAAACGATTGTCCCACTAAGAGAAAACCAGATGGGATGATGTATCGCTGCAGAGTGCTGTAATAGCCATGCTGGTTAAGTGTGCCTTGAATTCTAAATAAATCACAGACAGTGTCACCAGCAAAGCACAAACACACCATCACAACTCCTCCTCCATGCTTCACGGTGGGATCACACATCCGGAGATCATCCGTTCACCTACTTCGCATCTCACAAAGACACGGCGGTTGGGACCATTTGGACTCAAGGACAGATTTCCACCAGTCTAATGTCCATTGCTCGTGTTTCTTGGACCAAGTAAGTCTCTTGTTCTTATTGGTGTCCTTTTGTAGTGGTTTCTTTGCAGCAATTCGACTCTGAAGGCCTGATTCACACAGTCTCCTCTGAACAGTTGATGTTGAGATGTGTCTGTTTCTTGAACTCTGTGAAGCATTTATTTGGGCTGAAATGTCTTAGGCTGGTAACTCATCATAGCGCTTGATGGTTTTTGCGACTGCACTTGAAGAAACTTTCAAAGTTCTTGAAATTCTCAGAATTGACTGACCTTCATGTCTTAAAGTAATGATGGACTGTCATTTCTCTTTGCTTATTTGAGCTGTTCTTGCCATAATATGGACTTGGTATTTTACCAAATAGGGCTATCTTTTGTACACGGCAGGGTAGCCTAGTGGTTGGAGCGTTGGACTAGTAACTGTAAGGTTGGAAGTTCAAATCCCCAAGCTGACAAGGTACAAATCTGTCCTTCTGCGCCTGAACAGGCAGTTAACCCACTGTTCCTAGGCCATCATTGAAAATAACAATTTATTCTTACAGTTTTTTGGGATTGCTAAACGACAGTGGGCACAACTGTTCTAGGAAAGCTATAAGCCTTTCTGTGTTGTATGGGCCAATGAGTGGTGTGTTGAGAAGCAAACCATCATTGGCCATTGCAGCACACATGGTGATATTTCCCCCCCTTTGGCCTGGAACCTCCACAGTGGCCCTTTGACCTATAACATTCCTTCCTCTGCGCTGTGTTTTGGCAAGGTTAAATCCAGCTTCATCGATAAATACAAATGAATGTGGTCTTTCCAGTGCTCCCACCTCCATTACTCTCTGAAAAACAGTAAGTGCACAGTTTTACTGTAGAAATGCTAGTGTTTTTTTTGTTACTGTAAATATTTTGTATAGCTGTGTACGTAACCTCAGACGTCTTACCTGGACATATTGGTATTACATTTACATTTAAGTCATTTAGCAGCCGCTCTTATCCAGAGCGACTTACAAATTGGTGCATTCACCTTATGACGTCCAGTGGAACAGCCACTTTACAATAGTGCATCTAAATCTTTTAAGGGGGGGGGGTGAGAAGGATTACTTTATCCTATCCTAGGTATTCCTTAAAGAGGTGGGGTTTCAGGTGTCTCCGGAAGGTGGTTACCGGGAAATTTACAAAAACTTGGTCATCAAATTTGATCTGATGATCTCAGTCACAACAACAGACAAACATAGTGTGCTTAAATTAATAACACAAAAATATTGTATTTTTCTTGTCTATATTTAATACATCATTTAAAAATGAACAGCGTAGGTTGGAAAACGTATATGAACCCCTAGGCTAATGACTTATCAAAAAGCTAATTGGAGTCAGGAATCAGCTAAGCTGGAGTCCAATCAACGAGACAAATCAAATCAAATCAAATTGTATTTGTCACATACACATGGTTAGCAGATGTTAGTGCGAGTGTAGCGAAATGCTTGTGCTTCTAGTTCCGACAATGCAGTAATAACCAACAAGTAATCTAGCTAACAATTCCAAAACTACTACCTTATAGACACAAGTGTAAGGGGATAAAGAATATGTACATAAAGATATATGAATGAGTGATGGTACAGAGCGGCATAGGCAAGATACAGTAGATGGTATTGAGTGCAGTATATACATATGAGATGAGTATGTAAACAAAGTGGCATAGTTACAGTGGCTAGTGATACATGTATTACATAAGGATGCAGTAGATGATATAGAGTACAGTATATACGTATACATATGAGATGAATAATGTAGGGTATGTAAAAGTTATATTAGGTAGCATTGTTTAAAGTGGCTAGTGATATATTTACATCATTTCCCATCAATTCCCGTCTTTGCTCTTTTACCCGTTCACTGTTTCTCTCGAACGGTATAGTGTATAACTGTTTCATTGTAACTTAACGGACCTCTGAGACTATCACAGTGCAGGTGCATTTATACGGAGACTTGATTGTATTTATCATCATTAGTCATTTAGGTCAACATTGGATCATTCAGAGATCCCCACTGAACTTCTGAAGAGAGTTTGCTGCACTGAAAGTAAAGGGGCTGAATAATTTTGCACGCCCAATTTTTCAGTTTTTGATTTGTTAAAAAAGTTTGAAACATCCAATAAATGTCGTTCCACTTCATGATTGTGTCCCACTTGTTGTTGATTCTTCACAAAAAAATACCGTTTTATATCTTTATGTTTGAAGCCTGAAATGTGGCAAAAGTTCAAGGGGGCCGAATACTTTCGCAAGGCACTGTATGAAATGGAACAGGTGTCTTCTTTTTCTCAGCCCATAACCATGTGTGTGAGATGTATACTGTTGTTTAAAAGTAGATTAGTTTAAGACTTCCAAGAAACACTCTGTGTGACCCTGATTTAGCCCACTGCATTAAAAGGTTAAATTAGCTACCGGTACCCATCTTTTTACACACCTGTGTCTAAAAATGGTGACGGGGTCACATTATAAGCCGATTTATACAGGTCTGGAGGCTCCGTACAGATGGTGTGGTGCTATCGTGGAGCCCCCAGAGGTCTGCAGAGGCCAAATCAAGCTCTGTACAGCAATGCCGTGTGCCTCACACATTTTGCAGCATTGTAGAGGGCTCCATATAAATCGGTATAGCTCCTCATTAACATGATTGGTTGGCGGTAGGTGGGGGTGGTACGTCCTGTATAAACACGAACACCCTTCCTTGACAACTTCCTTCACAACAACTCTGCTCTGCACCGCGAAGTGCAAGACGTATGAATGCCCTGACTTCTGCAGAGGCTGCATCACAGTAAATGCTGTATGGCCAATGCAGATGCCAGATTGACCATGCTGCTAGCTTTCATTTAGCAACTACACCACCCCAGTGGTAAGAAACGTCCACCTTTGTCACTATCAGAGCTCATCAGTGGCTACTGTTTTTTCCCAAACCTTTATAGTAAGTTACAAGAGTGGCATTTTTTGGTAAATAAATTAGTGAAGCACTGTTCTGTTCTTGAGTAACGTATTTATTTATTTAAGTAACTGAGATGTATTCAACAGCTACAGTTGAAATAAATGTCTCATTGAACTTTATGCCTCAAAATATACTATTTAAAAGACAGTCAAATAGTTGTTACACAGCTGTTACAATTGAATGAAAATGATATCACATCATCATAGAGGCTCACACATACTGCCTCTTTGTTTTACGTCAGCTTCCTGTATTCTCAGCTCACTCAGTTCCACTTCTGATTTCTGAGATAGTTTCTGCAAGCAAAATGAGGCAGTCACAAAGCCACAGACGTACTGCAGATGACACAACATACCAAAGGTGTGTGTCTGGATGTGTGTGTATTACTGTAATTCACCTTGCATCCTCCTCTCACTACATACGCCATGGTCAGGAGGATGGGAATTGTGCAGATGTCTGCAATCTTCAGGATATGAGAGATGTCCATCCCCAAATTACCAGACTGCTTCTTCCCTGCACATAGGATTGAAAGAATGTGATATGATATGTTATACGATATAACACAATATTATATGTTTCTAAATACAATTAACCCACCACAAAATGCCAGGTTTGTCTCAATGTGCTTCTCTGCCCTGGAGGGGTGTATGCCAGCACAGATCAGGTGGTCTTCAGAGCCACTATCAGGCAGGACCAACCGTCTCTCCACAGAGTAGGAGCCGTCTTGGTTCTGTATGGTCTTTATAGTGCCGGCTGGGGTTGAAGTAGAGTTCCATGTGTTCCTCCAGGAGATGGAGGCAGCTGGTTTCCCCCCTTCAGCTAAACGCACAGCCACCCTCTTACTGCCCTCCCACTCCAACGAGGCAGACACTGTGGGAGGAGCTAAACACAGGGGCGAGGAAGGAATAAGAGCCACTGAAATTTACAATGGAACTGTGAAGGAATATGTCAGAAAAAGAACAGGCTTTTAGCACAAACAAAATAAAGCTAAAAAGGCACAGGCCTTCACAAACAAATACACTAAATCTAAACAGGTCAGATGGAGATGTTGTCTTATCCATTGGCAAAACATGTATATGTGCATCGTGGCTCCCTCCTTTGTAAACTATCTCCCACTCCCTCATGCTTGATGGAAAATTCTGGAATAAACAGGAAGGGTTCTCCAGGGGAGGCATTGAGCAGGAGTTTGCTGTCATTACATATGTTCTGGTATCGGTTCTCAAAATGGCTGTATATTCAACACTCTGCCACGCAGGTTTGAACTCCAGATGATGAAGATTCTCACTCTAAGTCTTATTGATGCACTTTAGGATGACATCACTGTCAAAATGAACAAATTAATTTCTGATATCTGAACGGAAGACATTTTAAATTAATCTAAAAATCTAAATCAATCCCACTTTAAATGAAGTGGCCTAAAACCAATCTAACTACACTGTAATGTCTACAGTATGCACATTCCTATGCAACTACAATGTAAATGCATATGCTTTAGGCCAGAGGTCTAAAGTTGTAAAAATATGTTGTTTTTTGGGGTATCTGTACTCTGTCTATAAAGGCAGCCTCCCGCACCTCTCTGATTCAGAGGGGTTGGGCTAAATGCAGAACACACAGTTCAGTTGTACAACTGACTAGGTATCCCCCTTTCCCTTCATTTAGATTTTTGACATGTTTACTTTTACTTCACTACATTCCTAAAGGAAGTAATGCTCTTTTTACTCCATACATTTTCAAAAGTACTTGTTACATTCTGAATGCTTAGCAGGACAGGAAAATAGTCTAATTCACACACTTATCAAGAGAACATCCCTGGTCGCCCCTACTGCCTGATCTGGCAGACTCACAAAACACGCATGCTTCATTTGGAAATTGTAAATGATGTCTGAGTGCTGGAGTGGGCCCCTGGGTATCCTTACATTTAAAAACATGAAAATGGTGCTGTCTGGTTTGCTTAATATAGGGCATTTGAAATGATTTACAAGTTTAATTTTGATACTTAAGTATATTTAAAACAATATACTTTGAGACTTTGACTCAAGTAGTATTTTACTGGATTACTTGAACTTTTACTTGAGGGTCCTATTTCACCACTGCTTTGGGCTAAGGCTCGTCATGTGAAGTGAGACCTGAGATTACATACAGTACATCCACTAACAACAGCTATGACGACGACACACAGCATTATTACAGTCCACATCAAGCAGAATGGCTATATTTACATATGTCCTTCTTTCCTTTGAATGTCTCAGTCTCAACTGTAGGTGAGACCAAAGTCAGTGGAGTAATGACCGCAAACACAGCTGTGATGATGTTCAATGTTAACTCTCTGACTTCTCCATTGTCCATTCACTTGAGATGAAGCCAGGCTGAGACAGAGAGAGAAAGTTGGCTTTTGTTTCATCTTCTATGTACACGTGCACGTTTTGCATATGGTAATGTAATAATTCCTTGAATTGCCAGAAGAGGGGGCTATATAACAGTGACAGTTAAAGTTAGCATTTTCTACAGCGCACAAGTTCCAAAAATACCTTCTGTAACATGCATGACATTGTCTCAAACGATAACATTGTTAGTTCAGTTCAATAGCTTCATGCTCCAGTAGTACTGGACTGGCAACTGAGTGAAATACATTTCTGCAAAGAGACTATTTACAGAGATTGCATTGCATAACTTGTATACACTGTATTACTTTGGTCTGACTGATCATTTACTGTTTTGCCTAAGTCAGGAAGTGTTTATGTTATTGTGTGCGTGTGCGTGTGCGTGTGCATGTGCGTGTGTGCGTGCGTGTGCGTGTGTGTGCGTGTGTGTGTGAACATGCACACAGAACTGTTGATATCCTTTGAACCACAACACCTACAGTAACATGTGAATATATGGCAGTTACTGTATAGTAGCTACATAACATGAATCCTGTTGGCCACGGGACTATGACAATATTCTCCCTGTTGATTCTATTTCAGCTCCATTTGCAGGTAAGTCATGCTCTCTACTCTCAAATGGAACATATTTTGGGTTTTGCCAATTCATTTAAATATTTGCATGGACATCATGCAAAGCTTGACATAGATAGTCCTGCTTTCTCACATTGTGCTCTGTTCACCATACACCATGTGTGTTTGTGTGTGTGTGTGTGTGTGTGTGTGTGTGTGTGTGTGTGTGTGTGTGTGTGTGTGTGTGTGTGTGTGTGTGTGTGTGTGTGTGTGTGTGTGTGTGTGTGTGTGTGTGTGTGTGTGTGTGTGTGTGTTGTGTGTGTGTGTGTGTGTGTGTAAGTTAGTTCTATTAGTTGTGATAAAAGGCCTGCTGGAAATATAGCACAGGAAATATGTATATTACACAAACAGGCCTCTCTCTCTCTCTCTCTCTCTCTCTCTCTCTCTCTCTCTCTCTCTCTCTCTCTCTCTCTCTCTCTCTCTCTCTCTCTCTCTCTCTCTCTCTCTCTCTCTCTCTCTCTCTCTCTCTCTCTCTCTCTCTCTCTCTCTCTCTCTCTCTCTCTCTCTCTGTTCTTCCTCTCTCTCTCTCTCTCTCTCTCTCTCTCTCTCTCTCTCTCTCTCTCTCTGTTCTTCCTCTCTCTCTCTCTGTTCTTCCTCACTCTCTCATGCTGTCAGAGCGGGGGCTGAAGCAATGCCACTTGAACGTTAAGTGCAATAGAACAAAGTTGTCGTGCCAACCGGCGCCTGTGCACCGTGACCTCAACACCTGGTATGTTCTGAGCGTGCTCCAACTCCGGCTCCTCGGATCAGCTAACTCACCATGGGAAACTACATGTGTGGAACACTGAGGTGAGTGCTCCCTGGGGAACACAGACACATTTTGATTGTTTTTGCAGTTTCTGCTTCTTTCACAACTATCTCACTGTAGTTGATCTCCTTTGTAAAGATTCTGTAATCAAAGTGTGCATGACATTAATGTTGATCTCAGAGAAGACCAGGCATTTGGCCTCAGAATACATATACAAGCATCTGTACAAAGATTCCTGTTGCAGCAATAGTGATGAGTAGACTTGGCCTTCCTGGCAACATCTTAAAGGAAGTTCTTTAAAAATGTACTTTGCAGTGTGGTCAAGTCTTTATTAGCAGTATGTTTTCATTTGAAGTGCACATATTGTATCATCGCTCTCTCCTATTTCTGTTGGGTGAGCAATTCAATTTACAATTCTCTTTTTTAAGAGTGAGTAGTTAATTCAACTTACACTCCTCTGTTGTAAGACTGAGTAGTGGATTCAACTTACTCTTCTCTGTTTTAAGACTGAGTAGTGGATTCAACTTACTCTTCTCTGTTTTAAGACTGAGTAGTGGATTCAACTTACTCTTCTCTGTTTTAAGACTGAGTAGTGGATTCAACTTACTCTTCTCTGTTTTAAGACTGAGTAGTTAATTCAACTTACTCTTCTCTGTTTTAAGACTGAGTAGTTAATTCAACTTACTCTTCTCTGTTTTAAGACTGAGTAGTTAATTCAACTTACTCTTCTCTGTTTTAAGACTGAGTAGTTAATTCAACTTACTCTTCTCTGTTTTAAGACTGAGTAGTTAATTCAACTTGCTCTTCTCTGTTTTAAGACTGAGTAGTTAATTCAACTTGCTCTTCTCTGTTTTAAGACTGAGTAGTTAATTCAACTTGCTCTGCTCTGTTTTAAGACTTAGTTAATTCAACTTACTCTTCTCTGTTTTAAGACTGAGTAGATTCAACTTACTCTTCTCTGTTTTAAGACTGAGTAGTTGATTCAACTTACACTCCTCTGTTGTAAGACTGAGTAGTGGATTCAACTTATTCTGTTTTAAACTTGGATTCAACTTACTCTCTGTTTTAAGACTGAGTAGTGGATTCAACTTACTCTTCTCTGTTTTAAGACTGAGTAGTGGATTCAATTCAACTTACTCTTCTCTGTTTTAAGACTGAGTAGTTAATTCAACTTACTCTTCTCTGTTTTAAGACTGAGTAGTTAATTCAACTTGCTCTGTTTTAAGACTCTGTTTTAAGACTGAGTAGTTAATTCAACTTACTCTTCTCTGTTTTAAGACTGAGTAGTGGATTCAACTTACTCTTCTCTGTTTTAAGACTGAGTAGTTGATTCAACTTACACTCCTCTGTTGTAAGACTGAGTAGTGGATTCAACTTACTCTTCTCTGTTTTAAGACTGAGTAGTGGATTCAACTTACTCTTCTCTGTTTTAAGACTGAGTAGTGGATTCAACTTACTCTTCTCTGTTTTAAGACTGAGTAGTGGATTCAACTTACTCTTCTCTGTTTTAAGACTGAGTAGTTAATTCAACTTGCTCTTCTCTGTTTTAAGACTGAGTAGTTAATTCAACTTACTCTTCTCTGTTTTAAGACTGAGTAGTTAATTCAACTTACTCTTCTCTGTTTTAAGACTGAGTAGTTAATTCAACTTGCTCTTCTCTGTTTTAAGACTGAGTAGTTAATTCAACTTGCTCTTCTCTGTTTTAAGACTGAGTAGTTAATTCAACTTGCTCTTCTCTGTTTTAAGACTGAGTAGTTAATTCAACTTGCTCTTCTCTGTTTTAAGACTGAGTAGTTAATTCAACTTACTCTTCTCTGTTTTAAGACTGAGTAGTGGATTCAACTTACTCTTCTCTGTTTTAAGACTGAGTAGTGGATTCAACTTACTCTTCTCTGTTTTAAGACTGAGTAGTTAATTCAACTTACTCTTCTCTGTTTTAAGACTGAGTAGTTGATTCAACGTACTCTTCTCTGTTTTAAGACTGAGTAGTGGATTCAACTTACTCTTCTCTGTTTTAAGACTGAGTAGTTAATTCAACTTACTCTTCTCTGTTGTAAGACTGAGTAGTTAATTCAACTTACTCTTCTCTGTTTTAAGACTGAGTAGTTAATTCAACTTACTCTTCTCTGTTTTAAGACTGAGTAGTGGATTCAACTTACTCTTCTCTGTTTTAAGACTGGGTAGTTAATTCAACTTACTCTTCTCTGTTTTAAGACTGAGTAGTTAATTCAACTTACTCTTCTCTGTTTTAAGACTGAGTAGTTAATTCAACTTACTCTTCTCTGTTTTAAGACTGAGTAGTTAATTCAACTTACTCTTCTCTGTTTTAAGACTGAGTAGTGGATTCAACTTACACTCCTCTGTTTTAAGACTGAGTAGTGGATTCAACTTACTCTTCTCTGTTTTAAGACTGAGTAGTTAATTCAACTTACTCTTCTCTGTTTTAAGACTGAGTATTGGATTCAACTTACACTCCTCTGTTTTAAGACTGAGTAGTGGATTCAACTTACTCTTCTCTGTTTTAAGACTGAGTAGTTAATTCAACTTACTCTTCTCTGTTTTAAGACTGAGTAGTGGATTCAACTTACTCTTCTCTGTTTTAAGACTGAGTAGTTAATTCAACTTACTCTTCTCTGTTTTAAGACTGAGTAGTGGATTCAACTTACTCTTCTCTGTTGTAAGACTGAGTAGTGGATTCAACTTACTCTTCTCTGTTTTAAGACTGAGTAGTGGATTCAACTTACTCTTCTCTGTTTTAAGACTGAGTAGTTAATTCAACTTACTCTTCTCTGTTTTAAGACTGAGTAGTTAATTCAACTTACTCTTCTCTGTTTTAAGACTGAGTAGTGGATTCAACTTACTCTTCTCTGTTTTAAGACTTAATTCAACTTACTCTTCTCTGTTTTAAGACTGAGTAGTTAATTCAACTTACTCTTCTCTGTTTTAAGACTGAGTAGTGGATTCAACTTACTCTTCTCTGTTTTAAGACTGAGTAGTGGATTCAACTTACTCTTCTCTGTTTTAAGACTGAGTAGTGGATTCAACTTACTCTTCTCTGTTTTAAGACTGAGTAGTTAATTCAACTTACTCTTCTCTGTTTTAAGACTGAGTAGGATTCAACTTACTCTTCTCTGTTTTAAGACTGAGTAGTGGATTCAACTCTTCTCTTAAGACTGAGTAGTGGATTCAACTTTCTTCTCTGTTTTAAGACTGAGTAGTGGATTCAACTTACTCTTTCTGTTTTAAGACTGAGTAGTTATTCTCTTCTCTGTTTTAAGACTGAGTAGTGGATTCAACTTACTCTTCTCTGTTTTAAGACTGAGTAGTTAATTCAACTTACTCTTCTCTGTTTTAAGACTGAGTAGTTAATTCAACTTACTCTTCTCTGTTTTAAGACTGAGTAGTTAATTCAACTGTTTTAAGACTGAGTAGTTAATTCAACTCTTCTCTGTTTTAAGACTGAGTAGTTATTTCAACTTACTCTTCTCTGTTTTAAGACTGAGTAGTTAATTCAACTTACTCTTCTCTGTTTTAAGACTGAGTAGTTAATTCAACTTACTCTTCTCTGTTTTAAGACTGAGTAGTTAATTCAACTTACTCTTCTCTGTTTTAAGACTGAGTAGTTAATTCAACTTACTCTTCTCTGTTTTAAGACTGAGTAGTTAATTCAACTTACTCTTCTCTGTTTTAAGACTGAGTAGTGGATTCAACTTACTCTTCTCTGTTTTAAGACTGAGTAGTTAATTCAACTTACTCTTCTCTGTTTTAAGACTGAGTAGTTAATTCAACTTACTCTTCTCTGTTTTAAGACTGAGTAGTTAATTCAACTTACTCTTCTCTGTTTTAAGACTGAGTAGTTAATTCAACTTACTCTTCTCTGTTTTAAGACTGAGATGTTAATTCAATGTACACTTATCTGTTTTAAGACTGAGGAGTGAAGTCTAAAGTTTGTCCTCTGGTTTATTCAGGAAGAAGAAAAATGAAGATGGTAAAACATACTACTTTTGTAAAAGCATGTCACATTTTCCTGTTATACTTCAAAGTATGTGTTATAATTTAATCAAGACATTGCTACATATCCGCTTCTTTGCAGAAGATAACGGTGATAGTCATAGCAGCCCAGACAACAAGGTATGAAAAGTACAACCAATATTTGGCATGTCCATACACTATGATTATATGACACTGAGTTGAGTAAATGCAGGAAAATTGCATTCAAGCTGTGTGTGCGTCACAGGAGGTTGGTGGCACCTTAGTTGGGGAGGACGGGTTTGTGGTAATGGCTGGAGTGGAATCAGTGAAATGGTATCAAATACTTCAACACACATGGTTTCCATGTGTGTGATGCCATTCCATCTGCTCCCTTCCGACCATTATTATGAGCCATTCTCCTCTCAGCAGTCTCCTGTGGACTGTGTGTGCATACGTGTGTGTGTGTGTGTGTGTGTGTGTGTGTGTGTGTGTGTGTGTGTGTGTGTGTGTGTGTGTGTGTGTGTGTGTGTGTGTGTGTGTGTGTGTGTGTGTGTGTGTGTGTGTGTGTGTGTGTGTGTGTGTGTGTGTGTGTGTGTGTGTGTATATATAATTCGGACTCTCTCTGGATCACAGTTAGATGTTTTTTGATGGCTCTTCAAATAAGTAGTGAAAGTTGCCATAGGATGATCCATGATAGCTGTGGAATATCAGGTCAAGTTCACAGTGTTTCACTTGTTTTGCATGTCTTGTGAGAGCTGTGTTCTGTGGTATGAAAGGCTGTATTCACATGGTCTAAGAACTGTACACAGAAGTAGATCATATTCAAATCAAAGCCTCTGCCTGAAATACACAGATAATGTGTGTGTGGTGTGTTCAAGCATTCAAATGTTTCCTTTTTGCTCTCGTTCAATACTCAAGTACAGAAGCATCCTGACAGACCAAAATTATCCAATTCACCTGTGATACATTCTCACCAGATCAGTGGTCATGAGGATTAATTGATAAAACAATATTATATTTAGTTCTGCAGTTTTTCCTGGTCAGATCACATGGATAGGGATAATTCCCTATCCAGGAAAGGAAGCTAATTCAATACAATATACCCTTTGTTTCACTCCATGGTTTCCATATTGTTACAGGAAGAGGATGTGACATATGCCACCATCGACCATAACAACACCAAGACAACAGGATTCATCGTAGATTCCGGAGATAACGATTGTGACTACGCCATCGTTAACCTTCCAACTGGCCCAGCCCACCAGTCGTCAATCAAGGAAGACTGCTCAGACGACTATGTCCTTATGGGCTAACCTCATGGACAATGTGTGTGTGTGTGTGTGTGTGTGTGTGTGTGTGTGTGTGTGTGTGTGTGTGTGTGTGTGTGTGTGTGTGTGTGTGTGTGTGTGTGTGTGTGTGTGTGTGTGTGTGTGTGTGTGTGTGTGTGTGTGTGTGTGTGTGTGTGAGATGACAGAGGTCATGTGAGTAGGGAGATAACGGAGATGCAAGGTGGACAATGGCTGGGGCAAGCTCGATAGCACCTTACTGAACCGAAGGAACAGATATGATGCCTGTGACAGTGCCTACAAACTCAACTTGATGCAGTGTGTGGTTCACTAATTACAGGTGCTTGCCAAAGTATTCACCCTCCTTGGCAGTTTTCCAATTTTGTTGACTTACAACCTGGAATTAAAATGGATTTGGGGGGGTTTGTATCATTTGATTTACACAATGCCTACCACTTTGATGATGCAAAATATGTTTTATTGAGAAACAAACAAGAAATAAGACAAAAAAAAAACAGAAAACATGAGTGTTCATAACTATTCACCCCCAAAGTCAATGTAGAGCCACCTTCTGCAGCAATTACAGCTGCAAGTCTCTTGGGGTATGTCTCGGCAAATCTAGCCACTGGGTTTTTTGCCAATTCTTCAAGGAAAAACTGTTCCAGCTCCTTCAAGTTGGATGGATTCCACTGGTATACAGCAATCTTTAAGTCATACCACAGATTCTTAATTGGATTGAGGTCAAGGCTTTGACAAGGCCATTCCAAGACATTTAACTGTTTCCCCTTAAACCACTTGAGTGTTGCTTTAGCAGTATGCGTAGGGTCATTGTCCTGCTGGAAGGTGAACCTCAGTCCCAGTCTCAAATCTTTGGAAGACTGAAACAGGTTTCCCTCAAGAATGTCCCTGTATTTAGCTCCATCCATCATTCCTTAAATTCTGACCAGTTTCCGAGTCCCTGCTGACGAAAGGGTGATGAGGTTCTCAGGGTGATGAGGTTCTCAAGGTGATGAGGTGTTGGGCTTGTGCCAGACATAGCATTTTCCTTGATGGCCAAAAAGCTCAATTTTATTCTCATCTGTCAAGAGTCCCTTCCTCCAAATGTTTGGGGAGTCTTTTTTGAAGCAAGTCATTTTCTTTTCACTTCATCAATTTGGACTATTTTGTGAATGTCCATTATATGAAATACAAATAAAAATCCATTTAAATTACAGGTTGTAATGCAACAAAATAGGAAAAACGCCAAGTTTTGCAAGGCACTGTATAGGTTTCTATTTATGTTTAATTATGTTTTACAGACATGTATTGTGCTTACGTTAATATACAGTGCCTTTGGAAAGTATTCAGACCCCTTGACTTTTTCCGTATTTTGTTATGTTACAGCTTTATTATAATTTATTTTTCTTCATCAATCTACACACAATACCCCATAATGACAAAGCAAAAACAGGTTTTTAGAAAGCTTTGCTAATTGTATATACTTTTTTAAACCTGGAAATATCAAATTTACATAACTATTCAGACCCTTTACTCAGTACTTTGTTGAAGCACCTTTGACAGCGATTACAGCTTTGAGTCTTCTTGGGTATGACTCTACAAGCTTGGCACAACTGTATTTGGGGAGTTTCTCCCATTCTTCTCTCCAGATCCTCTCATGCTATGTCATGTTTAAGCTTTTTTATTTAACCTTTATTTAACTAGGCAAGTCAGTTAAGAACAAATTCTTACTTACAATGTAGGCCTACCAAAAGGCAAAAGGCCTCAGGTAAGTGTGTGCTTTGGGGACCTTTAACAGAATGTGACTGGCAGAATGGGTGTTGTATGTGGAGGATGAGGGCTGCAGTAGATATCTCAGATAGGGGGGAGTGAGGCCTAAGAGGGTTTTATAAATAAGCATAAAAAAGTGGGTCTTGCGACAGGTGTACAGACATGACCAGTTTACAGAGGAGTATAAAGTGCAGTGATGTGTCCTATAAGGAGCATTGGTGGCAAATCTGATGGCCGAATGGTTAAGTACATCTATCCGCTCAAGAGCACCCTTACCTGCCAAACTATTAATTACATCTCTGTAATCTAGCATGGGTAGGATGGTCATCTGAATCATGGTTAGTTTGACAGCTGGAGTGAAAGAGGAGCGATTGGGATAGTGTAACCAAGTCTAGATTTAACTTTAGCCTGCAGCTTTGATATGTGCCGAGAGAAGGACAGTGGCCATACTCCCAAGTACTTGTATGAGGTATGAGGTGACTACCTCAAGCTATAAACTCCCAGATGTAGTAATCACACCCGTGGGGGGAGGGGCATTCTTCTCACCGAACCATATGACCTTTGTTTTGGAGGTGTTCAGAACAAGTTTAAGGGCAGAGAATGCACATTGATCACTAAGAAAGTTTTGTTGAAGAGCATTTAATACAAAATCCGGGGAGGGGCCAGCTGATTATAAGATTGTATCATCTGCATATAAATGGATGAGAGAGATTCCTACTGCCTGAGCTCTGTTGTTGATGTAAATTGAGGAGAGCATGGGGCCAAGAATCGAGCTTTGGGGTACATCCTTGGTGACAGGCAGTGGCAGAGACAGCAGATGTTCTGACTTTATACACTACACACTTTGAGAAAGGTAGTTAGCAAACCAGGCTAAAGTCCCCTCAGAGACACCAATACTTCTTAGCCGGCCCACAAGTTGAAATGGTCTACTGTGTCAAAAGCTTTGGCCAAGTCAATAAAAATAGCGGCACAACATTGTTTAGAATCAAGGGCAATGGTGACATCATTGAGGACCTTTAAGGTTGCAGTGACACATCCATAACCTGAGCGGACCTGAGCAGTCCCAGTCCCTGCCGCTGAAAAACATCCCCACAGCAGGATGCTGCCACCACCATGCTTCACTGTAGGGATGGTGCCAGGTTTCCTCCAGATGTGATGCTTTGCAATCAGGCCAAAAAGTTCAATCTTGATTTAATCAGACCAGAGAATCTTGTTTCTTATGGTCTGAGAGTATCTAAGTGCCTTTCAGCCCAAGCGGGCTGTCATTTTACTGAGGAGTGGCTTCTGTCTGGCCACTCTACCATAAAGGGGAGATTAGTGGAGTGCTGCAGAGATTGTTGTCCTTCTGGAAGGTTCTCCCATCTCCACAGAGGAACTCTAGAGCTCTGTCAGAGTGGCCATCGGGTTCCTGGTCACCTCCCTGACCAAGGCCTTTCTCTGCCGATTGCCCAGTTAGTCCTGGCAGCCAGCTCTAGGAAGAGTCTTGGTGGTTCCAAACTTCTTCCATTTAATAATGATCGAGGCCACAGCGTTCTTGAGGACGTTCAATGCTGCAGAAATGTTTTGGTACCCTTCCCCAGATTTGTGCTTCGACACAATCCTGTCTCTGAGCTCTACAGACAATACCTTCAACCTCATGTCTTGATTATTTCTCTGACATGCATTGTCAACTGTGGGACATTATATAGATAGGTATCTGCCTTTCCAAATCATGTCCAATCAAATGAATTTACCACAGGTGGACTCCAATCAAGGTATAGAAACATCTCAAGCATGATCAATCGAAGCAGGAGGCACCTGAGCTCAATTTGGAGTGTCATAGCAAAGTGTCTGAATACTTATGTCAATAAGGTAATTCTGTTTTTTTTTTTTTTTTATACATTAGCAAAAATGTCTAAAAACCTGTTTTCACTTTGTCATTATCAGTTATTGTGTGGAGATGAGCTGAGGATTTTATTTGATTTTTTTTATTTTAGAACAAGGCTGTAATGTAACAAAATGTGGAAAAGGTCAAGGGGTCTGAATACTTTCCGAAGACACTGTTGCCAGTTAAATTGTTGTAATTTATTTTAAAACCTTAAGGACCCATGAGCAGATATGAAACCACATCCTGTGGGGATTCCTTCTGAGAGAAACAGATGATTTTGTTCAGAGACTATCTATGGGTTTATTTGGCCTCTACAGAGGAAACTCATTCTGACAAAGACCCAGCTCTCAACCACACCACTAACACCATGGGCTCGTGCTAAAGAGAATGTGTAGTAGTGCAAAAGAGAGAGGTGAGATGTTTATCATTTGTAGTTGAATTACGTTTGAATTGTATAAATAATGATTTTTTTCTGGCACAAATCTATTTGACTGAGACAGTCATGTGAGAGCAGGATTGGAGTTGTTTTGTGAACTGGTTGTAGATGTTTCTCAAAATCACCAGCAATTGTCCTTTCGTATACACGTATCCTATAAATGATTGACAAAGATAGATTAAATGTCAACATTGTTACAAAAGTTCATGTTTGTATCATGTTTTTTTTATAACATCAATGGCAACAGTAAACTGCAGACTATTTTCTGCAACTTCAAGATTAAATCATTGAATATTTTGTAGTTTCTTTGAAATTTCTATAAAAAGGGAAGTCTTTGTGAGATATGTGAGATCAAAATAGATCAGGTTAGCTTCTTCTTTAGCCACCAATAGAGAAATCACATAATAGCCTACAGCCTAAGAATGCGAACCAAAACATGTATCAATTCACGGTCCAGGAAGCATGCTCATCAAAATAGATGATATGGACTGATAACCAGAGGGTGATTAGTTCAAATCCCAGGTGAGTCACTGTGACAATAAACCTGCAATGTGAAGCAGTGTCACTCTGTATAACTGGGCCTACTTGTACAGGCCTTCCTTTACTAGGCTCCGACACTACTTCCTGATCTGTCATAACAATGTGTCTCTAACGTGAAAGTGAGATGGAGGAATGTCCACCCAAGGTTCACATTATTCTATTCCCCTGTTCTTTTAGATTTGTGGTTAGGAAAGAGATGAGGGAAAGTAGATCAACACTTTTCTCATGAACTGAGATTACCAGTATTCTCCAGCAGAGGGTGCACATACAGAGAGCACTAGTTTAATATGATGATGTCACATGTATGAGATGGACTAATACAAACATGGCTTCCCTTGGCATCCATGAATACACGCAAATAGCCCTAATGACAAACCCTGAATGTCATTACACTATTTGGGCTCTATCTTTGTGTCACATTTCAGCATGTAAAAACAGGCGCATTGGCATTTTCCAGCCCTAACGTCAAGTTCGGTAAATTTAACCATCTAACATCAGCTCGCTTGCCCTGACATCAGCTCGCTTGCCCTGAAGGGGATGGGTGGCAATATTTGAACTGTGTCCTTAAAAACAATTGCAAAAGTTACTATTTCATGATAAGTTTTAAGACCCACAAAAAGCAGGTCTTAACGGTAATGTAGTGGCATGGATTGAGAGCAGAAGCCAGCCTCTCCAGCCATGATGCACAGTGCCCATGGACGAGAGAAGTGACTTTTTGGCAGGTGAATCTCATATTTAGAAACATAAAAATGTGATTTGGTTTAATTTAAATGAAAACCAAGCATAACCTACACTCTAAAAAATAAAAAGGTTCCTGGAGTATTCTTCAGGGGTTCTTCAAATTGAAACTGTGGGGGGAACCCCTATAAGTTCTTCAAAGAACCCCTTTTAAATGATCCTTAAATAACATTTTGGGGTTAATTTTTGAACTACCCCCCCCCCAGTTATTATTAATAACACAAATAACAAGAACAACAATAACACAATATTTTAGTTTCAATGATTATTATATTTTAGTGGCAAAGCAGAATAAAAACAACTAAACATGAGGTAAACTCCCAAGTCCAATGCATATATCTTCTGGGGTGTTGATGTTAATGTGTTGGTGTTCTCTGTATCCATTTTCCAATGCATATATCTTCTGGGGTGTTGATGTTAATGTGTTGGTGTTCTCTGTATCCATTTTCCAGTGCATGGTGATCCAACAGGGTTCCTGTTATATTCATCAGAGGTGTAGGGAGGGTGAAAGTCTGTGAATCCCAAATTTTTTTAATTATACAGATGATTAACAAAATCTGCACAGTATTCATACTGCTGTGGTGAATGTAAATGTGAATGGGGAAAACAACTGTTTTGATAATGGTTTTCATACACATATCTTGTCCATAATGTAGAGGTTTAGGGGATATTCATTGACGAGGTAAGGAAGGAGGATGGTAAATGTGATCTGCATAATATACCAATACCAATTAACATGCGTGTCTGTATACCTGCAGGCACAGACACAAAAGTGAGCAGTTTAGTCATCTGTACCCAAAACAGCCAGCCTATCCATTAAATTGTGTCCATTTTCTAATTTAGAAAACTTTGCACAAATATGAAAAAAATAGACGGAATCACCATAAAACAATATCAATTCAGATCAAACAAGGGACAAACCGTATCATAAATGGAGGTTAAGTGCCTGCACTTGCTGTCCATTCAAATTCAAATCCAAGTGTTTCAGTTGGGCAGTTAGGTTCTTGCAAGAACCCCCACCATCTAAGGAGATTCCTCAATGTACCCCATCTCCCATGAGGTTCTTTGAAGAACCATTTGTGGGCTATTTTAGACAATTCAGTCCTCCATATCAACATCAGAGCCTGTTGAATAACTTCGATTATCTTGTTGAACCCCTAATTTTTTGTGTGTATCCTCCCCTTAATCAAGGCAGGTTTATCAGAATCGCAAAGGAGCGTCTTTTTATCCTGATCATTAGCCAAGTATCCTATGAATAAAGGGTTTTTAAATGGTCTACTGAAATACTTTGGATTTTTTTGCCATCATGATTTTTCATTATTCACAATTCACATACCGTACCTGCACCTGCATACTTCATTTCGATGTTCAACTAGGCTATCATCAACCATTTTCAACGAGCGCCCCTCGTCCGATTACCAAAGACATGCTCCTCCAAACAATTCCGTCCTCCATATCAACAGCAGAGCCTCGCGCATTGGCACTAGTACAATCGATAGTAACATACAAATGCATAACGACTGATAGGCCTACATGTGGCATGGATCGAGATAAGCAATCTATTTTAGGATATATTTATATATTTTTCTATTATTATATAAATTTTTCTTGTTTCAGGTCAACATCGTAAACAAATTGTACAAATTGTACATTTGTACATATGTTGTTGTTAAATCGATATTCTGATATTCTTTGAGTTAATTTGGGAAATAGAAACTCAATAAAATAGCAATGTGTCACCATCAAACATACAGTATCTGATATTGACCTTATACCTTTCTTGCTTTCAGAGACGCCAGGTGGAAATAACTTGTTATTAATGGGGAGTCAGAGCAGAAAAGTCATCCTTTCTCCCAAGGTGTTCGATCTCTCCAGATCTTGAAGGTACTGTTAAGAATTGGGTTATGTTTAACTTCTGTGCTGACTGAGTTTTGTCATCAGTCATATACACTGATTAATGAGTATCGGAGATGTGAAGCAGGATTCATTACTGACCCAATTAGAGCAATGTTCATCTCTGAGCCATTCTGCAATTATGCGAGTTTGACATGCCAGGTTATAAACTAGCAAATGAGGTAGCGTTAGGACTCCTAAATTATATGATAGCTGCAGTTTACACATTTACAAACTTGATATTTTACTGTACCATAACAAACCTGAGAGGTATTTTTCGTTATATGTAATGGGACCATCTCGAGAGGATACAATCTGGGTAAAACATGTATTTTAATCAGATGAATTCTATCCAGCCATGATAATGGCAGGTCCATCCACCCATCTAGGTATTCCTTAACTGCAAAGTTGCAAAGTTGCTATTAGACAGGTTGTGAATTTTTTCAAAGTGTTCATACCAAGATAAAGAAAATCATTTTTTGTCAAATTGAACAGGAGGTCATTGAAATTGTTGTTGTCTGATTTATTGAAATACATTTTGTAGTCAGAAAAATAGCTAAGCCTCTTAATTAAGGCAATACAAATGGGAATAGGGGTTTCTGGGTTAGAAATTAATGGCAAAATATTATCTGCATATCGGTCGCGTCGTGCCATTGTCATGAATGATCTCAAGCCTCCCTCTACCGGCGGTGCAATCGTGGTGCCCTAAAGTCATGATAAAGCCAGTCATTCTGGACGAAGGCTAATGACTGTCTAGTTTAAATTACACTATAGTGCCTGGAAATACGATGACATTGCTAAAGTCAAATGTTTAATAGGAAACAACTTTGCCAGCATTATCTTGTCATCAAATGTACTTTAGACAGATGCCAATGTTGTCATTAGCTACCAAAGGTCATCCAAAAATTGCTATCAATGCTAATGTTAGCTAGCTAAAATCAGTTGACCTCCCCACAATCTTAGCTAACTAGCTAATGTTGTCGTTAAACTCCATTTGGCAACATCAAAATGATGAAAAAAAGGTTTTACTACAAATGATTTGCCTCCCTTTGAATGGCATTATATTTTCCAAGCCACTGTAATGCACTTTTGATTCAAACTAATTCAGCGCTCATTGACAATGCGTTGAGTAGGATGCTCAGTTGGGCATCAGTACAAAATTAATTTTCAAAACAATAGTGGCGAAACATGCAAAACATGAATAGCCTTTGCCAGGGGCTCTAATACCAAGGCAAATAACAGAGGTGACCCTAGCGTGTCCCTCGACCCAAAAAGAAAGTGGGTGACTGTATTCCATTTGTTATCACAGTGGCCTGAGATGCATGGTATATCAACTTTATCCCGTTAACAAAATTCTCTCCCACTTCAAATCTGTTAAAAACCTGAACGTTTCGACAACATCCGGTGAAATTGCAGAGAGCGCGAATTTCAAATAAAATAATTAGAAATATTGAACTTTCATACAATCACAAGTGCAATACACCAAATTAAAGCTTAACTTCTTGTTAATCCAGCCACCGTGTCAGATTTTTAAAAGGCTTTACGGCGAAAGCAAACCATGCGATTATCTGAGGACAGCACCCCATCATACAAACACGTGACAATCATATTTCAAATCGCCAGGCGTGACACAAAACTCAGAAATAACAATATAATTCATGCCTTACCTTTGAAGATCTTCTTCTGTTGGCACTCCAATATGTCCATTAAACATCACAAATGGTACCTTTGTTTGATAAATTCTGTCGTTATATCTCCAAAATGTCCATTTAATTGGCGCGTTTGATTCAGAAAAACACCAGTTCCAACTCGCCCGACATAACTACATATTATCTAATAAGTTACCTGTAAACTTTGTCCAAACATTTCAAACAACTTTCCTAATCCAACTTTAGGTATTTCAAAACGTAAATAATCCATCAAATTTAAGACGGGATAAACTGTGTTCAACAGCGGAAAAAAAATGGAAGTGGAGCGAGCCCCAGATCACGCGCCCCAAACAAAACAGTCCACTTGGCTATACACCCAGAAAGGAAAGGGCTACTTATTCATTACTCAAAAGAAAAACATCAACCAATTTCTAAAGACTGTTGACGTCTAGTGGAAGCCATAGGAACTGCAACCAGATGCCTCAGAAATCTAGATTCACATAGAAATCAATTGAAGACAAAGTCACCTCAAAAATAAATGTTCCTGGATGGTTTGTCCTCAGGGTTTCGCCTGCCAAATAAGTTCTGTAATACTCAAATACATTATTTTAACAGTTTTAGAAACTTTAGTGTTTTTTATCCAAATCTACCAATTATATGCATATCCCAGCTTCTGGGCCTGAGTAGCAGGCAGTTTACTTTGGGCACGCTTTTCATCCGGACGTGAAAATACCGCCCCCTAGCCCGAAGAGGTTTTAAGTACTTTCAATAGGTATGACATTCTACTCTAATGCCTTCTCGGTATACAACGATAGAGACACTGCACTATGTTGTGACTGCTTAGAGTGTTGTCTTATGCAGAGAAGACATCTGACATTCCTAAATGAATGCCTTTGCTTTACAAAACCAGTATGGTCCAGCTTTATTAAAGTTGGTAGAAATCTCTCTCGTCTCCTAGCTAGGATCTTAGATAAGATCTTACTGTCCACATTAATAAAGGACGCTAAATCTTGGGCAGTTTTCAGCTGAGGTTTTTTCTTCTTAAGAATGAGCGCAATATGTATACATTCTGAAAAGTGGTTCCGTTATGAAATCCTGACAATTCTTATAAAACTCTTGTCCAAACCCATCGGGTACCGGGGTGTTCAAATCAAAGTTTATTTGTCACATACGCCGAATACAACAGGTGTAGACCTTACAGTGAAATGCTTACTTACAGGCTCTAACCAAAAGTGCAAAAAAGTATTAGGTGAACAATAGGTAAGTAAAGAAATAAAAAAGCTGTAAAAAGACAGTAAAAAATAACAGTAGCGAGGCTATAAAAGTAGCGAGGCTATAAAATTAGCGAGGCTACATACAGGCACCGGTTCGTCGGGCTGATTGAGGTAGTATGTACATGTAGATATGATTAACGTGACTATGCATATATGATAAACAGGGAGTAGCAGTAGCGTAAAAGAGGGTTTGGCGGGTGGTGGGGGGCGGGACTCAATGTAGATAGCCCGGTTAGTCAATGTGTGGGAGCACTGGTTGGCAGGGCCAATTGAGGTAGTATGTACATATAGTTAAACTGATTATGCAGATACGATAAACAGATACGATAAACAGAGAGTAGCAGCAGTGTAAAAGATGGGTTGGGGGGATTGGGGGGGGGTCACACAATGCAAGTAATCCGGGTAGCCTTTTGATTACCTGTTCAGGAGTCATGGCTTGGAGGTAAAAACTGTTGAAAAGCCTTTTTGTCCGAGACTTGACACTCCGGTACCACTTGCCATGCGGTATTAGAGAGTACAGTCTATGCCTGGGGTTCCTGGGGTCTTTAACAATTTTTAGGGCCTTCCTCTGACACCGCCTGGTGTAGAGGTCCTGGATGGCAGGAAGCTTGGCCCCAGGGATGTACTGGGCCGTACGCACTACCCCCTGTAGTGCCTTGCGGTCGGAGGCCGAGCAATTTCCGTACCAGGCAGTGACGCAACCAGTCAGGCAGGATGCTCTCGATGTTGCAGCTGTAGAACCTTTTGAGGATCTGAGGACCCATGCCAAATCTTTGTAGTTTCCTGAGTGGAATAGGCTTTGTCTGCCCTCTTCACGACTGTCTTGGTGTGTTTGGACCACTCTAGTTTGTTGGTGATGTGGACACCAAGGATCTTGAAGTGCTCAAACTGCTCCACTACAGCCCCATCGATGAAAATGGGGGCCGTGTTCAGTTCTCCTTTTCCTGTAGTTCACAATCATCTCCTTAGTCTTGGTTACGTTGAGGGATAGGTTGTTATTCTGGCACCACCCGGCCAGGTCTCTGACCTCCTCTGACCTCCTCCCTATAGGCTGTCTCGTCGTTGTGGGTGATCAGGCCTACTACCACTGTTGTGTCGTCTGCAAACTTAATGATGGTGTTGGAGTCGTGCCTGGCCATGCAGTCGTGGGTGGACAGGGAGTAGAGGAGGGGACTGAGCACGCACCCCTGGGGAGCTCCAGTGTTGAGGATCAGCGTGGGAGATGTGTTGCTACCTACCCTCACCACTGGGTGGCTCTGGTGTTGAGGATCAGTGTGGGAGATGTGTTGCTACCTACCCTCACCACCTGGTGGTGGCCACTTCCCATTGTTAAGGATTTTAATTGCCTCATGTATCTCTTCTTTGGATATCTCCTTGCATAACAATGATCTGTCTCCCACATGAGTTGTTGTGAGAGATAGTTTATCCAAAAAGGATTGCATGTCAGCCAAATTATTGCTGGTCTGAGCTGTAGAGTGACAGGTAGTAGTCCCTCATAATGGTATTTATTTCCCTAGTGGTGAATTGTTCCACCCCTGATATTAGCGTGGTGCAGTTATATTCTTTGACAGTCTTGAGAGGAGTTGACTTGTTTTATTTCCATGTTCATATAACTTGTATATAGCCTGGATATAGATGCTTCTGCTTTCTCTGTAAACAGTTGGTCTAATGCTGATCTTGCGGTTTGTAATTCTTTGAAGAGGAGGAAGTCCTTTTAATTTCATCTTTAAGTTGCCTTACTTTTAACTCGAAATCCAACTGTAGTTATATTCTCTCTCATAACTGGCTTGCATGCTTCCCAAATTATTGAAGGACAGACGTCGGGGGCTGTCATTATTCTCCATATACATAGTCCATTGATTATTTAAAGACAGTGACTTCAGGTGTGTTGAATGGCATAGGGTTTAACACCAACTTCCGTTCGATGGATCCCTGTAAAGTGGGTAAATTACTATGCTGACTTGGTAATGTTCCAACAAACATATGATATCACAAGCCTGTGTTCGTTCTAAAAACAGTTGTGAAGTTATAGAAGTAGTCAATTCCTTCTCATTTGGATACATAATCACCCAGGCATCGTGCAAACAGAAATCATTACAAATATTATGGACCACCCTTCAGTGGTGTGTATTCATGGTTGCCAAGGGAAGCCAGGCTTCCACAAATATTTGACCAATAAATTAATTAAAATACTACAATTATTTATATTTTGTCTCCCTCTGTGTTTTCCTAATTTTCCAGCAATTTGAAAAAGTGTCTGAATCTCACCGGAGAAATCATCGGCGTGAGGGAAACAGAACCCATCTGTCTCAGTATGTGTAGCCCATGTATCTGATGCTGTCTGAACAGGGAAACAGAACCCATCTGTCTCAGTATGTGTAGCCCATGTATCTGATGCTGTCTGAACAGGGAAACAGAACCCATCTGTCTCAGTATGTGTAGCTCATGTATCTGATGCTGTCTGAACAGGGAAACAGAACCCATCTGTCTCAGTATGTGTAGCCCATGTATCTGATGCTGTCTGAACAGGGAAACAGAACCCATCTGTCTCAGTATGTGTAGCTCATGTATCTGATGCTGTCTGAACAGGGAAACAGAACCCATCTGTCTCAGTATGTGTAGCTCATGTATCTGATGCTGTCTGAACAGGGAAACAGAACCCATCTGTCTCAGTATGTGTAGCTCATGTATCTGATGCTGTCTGAACAGGGAAACAGAACCCATCTGTCTCAGTATGTGTAGCTCATGTATCTGATGCTGTCTGAACAGGGAAACAGAACCCATCTGTCTCAGTATGTGTAGCCCATGTATCTGATGCTGTCTGAACAGGGAAACAGAACCCATCTGTCTCAGTATGTGTAGCTCATGTATCATGTATCTGATGCTGTCTGAACAGGGAACAAACAGAACCCATCTGTCTCAGTATGTGTAGCTCATGTATCTGATGCTGTCTGAACAGGGAAACAGAACCCATCTGTCTCAGTATGTGTAGCCCATGTATCTGATGCTGTCTGAACAGGGAAACAGAACCCATCTGTCTCAGTATGTGTAGCCCATGTATCTGATGCTGTCTGAACAGGGAAACAGAAACAGGGAAACAGAACCCATCTGTCTCAGTATGTGTAGCCCATGTATCTGATGCTGTCTGAACAGGGAAACAGAACCCATCTGTCTCAGTATGTGTAGCTCATGTATCTGATGCTGTCTGAACAGGGAAACAGAACCCATCTGTCTCAGTATGTGTAGCTCATGTATCTGATGCTGTCTGAACAGGGAAACAGAACCCATCTGTCTCAGTATGTGTAGCTCATGTATCTGATGCTGTCTGAACAGGGAAACAGAACCCATCTGTCTCAGTATGTGTAGCTCATGTATCTGATGCTGTCTGAACAGGGAAACAGAACCCATCTGTCTCAGTATGTGTAGCTCATGTATCTGATGCTGTCTGAACAGGGAAACAGAACCCATCTGTCTCAGTATGTGTAGCTCATGTATCTGATGCTGTCTGAACAGGGAAACAGAACCCATCTGTCTCAGTATGTGTAGCCCATGTATCTGATGCTGTCTGAACAGGGAAACAGAACCCATCTGTCTCAGTATGTGTAGCCCATGTATCTGATGCTGTCTGAACAGGGAAACAGAACCCATCTGTCTCAGTATGTGTAGCCCATGTATCTGATGCTGTCTGAACAGGGAAACAGAACCCATCTGTCTCAGTATGTGTAGCCCATGTATCTGATGCTGTCTGAACAGGGAAACAGAACCCATCTGTCTCAGTATGTGTAGCTCATGTATCTGATGCTGTCTGAACAGGGAAACAGAACCCATCTGTCTCAGTATGTGTAGCCCATGTATCTGATGCTGTCTGAACAGGGAAACAGAACCCATCTGTCTCAGTATGTGTAGCCCATGTATCTGATGCTGTCTGAACAGGGAAACAGAACCCATCTGAAACAGTATCTGACCCTGATCTGTCTGTCTCAGTATGTGTAGCTCATGTATCTGATGCTGTCTGAACAGGGAAACAGAACCCATCTGTCTCAGTATGTGTAGCTCATGTATCTGATGCTGTCTGAACAGGGAAACAGAACCCATCTGTCTCAGTATGTGTAGCTCATGTATCTGATGCTGTCTGAACAGGGAAACAGAACCCATCTGTCTCAGTATGTGTAGCTCATGTATCTGATGCTGTCTGAACAGGGAAACAGAACCCATCTGTCTCAGTATGTGTAGCCCATGTATCTGATGCTGTCTGAACAGGGAAACAGAACCCATCTGTCTCAGTATGTGTAGCCCATGTATCTGATGCTGTCTGAACAGGGAAACAGAACCCATCTGTCTCAGTATGTGTAGCCCATGTATCTGATGCTGTCTGAACAGGGAAACAGAACCCATCTGTCTCAGTATGTGTAGCTCATGTATCTGATGCTGTCTGAACAGGGAAACAGAACCCATCTGTCTCAGTATGTGTAGCCCATGTATCTGATGCTGTCTGAACAGGGAAACAGAACCCATCTGTCTCAGTATGTGTAGCCCATGTATCTGATGCTGTCTGAACAGGGAAACAGAACCCATCTGTCTCAGTATGTGTAGCTCATGTATCTGATGCTGTCTGAACAGGTAAACAGAACCCATCTGTCTCAGTATGTGTAGCTCATGTATCTGATGCTGTCTGAACAGGGAAACAGAACCCATCTGTCTCAGTATGTGTAGCTCATGTATCTGATGCTGTCTGAACAGGGAAACAGAACCCATCTGTCTCAGTATGTGTAGCCCATGTATCTGATGCTGTCTGAACAGGGAAACAGAACCCATCTGTCTCAGTATGTGTAGCTCATGTATCTGATGCTGTCTGAACAGGGAAACAGAACCCATCTGTCTCAGTATGTGTAGCTCATGTATCTGATGCTGTCTGAACAGGGAAACAGAACCCATCTGTCTCAGTATGTGTAGCCCATGTATCTGATGCTGTCTGAACAGGGAAACAGAACCCATTACATTTACATTTAAGTCATTTAGCAGACGCTCTTATCCAGAGCGACTTACAAATTGGTGCATTCACCTTATGACATCCAGTGGGACAGTCACTTAACAATAGTGCATCTAAAACTTAGGGGGGGTGGGGTGAGAGGGATTACTTAACCTATCCTAGGTATTCCTTAAAGAGGTGGGGTTTCAGGTGTCTCCGGAAGGTGGTGATTGACTCCGCTGTCCTGGCGTCGTGAGGGAGTTTGTTCCACCATTGGGGGGCCAGGGCAGCGAACAGTTTTGACTGGGCTGAGCGGGAGCTGTACTTCCTCAGTGGTAGGGAGGCGAGCAGGCCAGAGGTGGATGAACGCAGTGCCCTTGTTTGGGTGTAGGGCCTGATCAGAGCCTGGAGGTACTGAGGTGCCGTTCCCCTCACAGCTCCGTAGGCAAGCACCATGGTCTTGTAGCGGATGCGAGCTTGGACTGGAAGCCAGTGGAGAGAACGGAGGAGCGGGGTGACGTGAGAGAACTTGGGAAGGTTGAACACCAGACGGGCTGCGGCGTTCTGGATGAGTTGAAGGGGTTTAATGGCACAGGCAGGGAGCCCAGCCAACAGCGAGTTGCAGTAATCCAGACGGGAGATGACAAGTGCCTGGATTAGGACCTGCGCCGCTTCCTGTGTGAGGCAGGGTCGTACTCTGCGGATGTTGTAGAGCATGAACCTACAGGAACGGGCCACCGCCTTGATGTTAGTTGAGAACGACAGGGTGTTGTCCAGGATCACGCCAAGGTTCTTGGCGCTCTGGGAGGAGGACACAATGGAGTTGTCAACCGTGATGGCGAGATCATGGAACGGGCAGTCCTTCCCCGGGAGGAAGAGCAGCTCCGTCTTGCCGAGGTTCAGCTTGAGGTGGTGATCCGTCATCCACACTGATATGTCTGCCAGACATGCAGAGATGCGATTCGCCACCTGGTCATCAGAAGGGGAAAGGAGAAGATTAATTGTGTGTCGTCTGCATAGCAATGATAAGAGAGACCATGTGAGGTTATGACAGAGCCAAGTGACTTGGTGTATAGCGAGAATAGGAGAGGGCCAAGAACAGAGCCCTGGGGACACCAGTGGTGAGAGCGCGTGGTGAGGAGACAGATTCTCGCCACGCCACCTGGTAGGAGCGACCTGTCAGGTAGGACGCAATCCAAGCGTGGGCCGCGCCGGAGATGCCCAACTCGGAGAGGGTGGAGAGGAGGATCTGATGGTTCACAGTATCGAAGGCAGCCGATAGATCTAGAAGGATGAGAGCAGAGGAGAGAGTTAGCTTTAGCAGTGCGGAGCGCCTCCGTGATACAGAGGAGAGCAGTCTCAGTTGAATGACTAGTCTTGAAACCTGACTGATTTGGATCAAGAAGGTCATTCAGAGAGAGATAGCGGGAGAGCTGGCCAAGGACGGCACGTTCAAGAGTTTTGGAGAGAAAAGAAAGAAGGGATACTGGTCTGTAATTGTTGACATCGGAGGGATCGAGTGTAGGTTTTTCAGAAGGGGTGCAACTCTCGCTCTCTTGAAGACGGAAGGGACGTAGCCAACGGTCAGGGATGAGTTGATGAGCGAGGTGAGGTAAGGGAGAAGGTCTCCGGAAATGGTCTGGAGAAGAGAGGAGGGGATAGGGTCAAGCGGGCAGGTTGTTGGGCGGCCGGCCGTCACAAGACGCGAGATTTCATCTGGAGAGAGAGGGAGAAAGAGGTCAGAGCACAGGGTAGGGCAGTGTGAGCAGAACCAGCGGTGTCGTTTGACTTAGCAAACGAGGATCGGATGTCGTCGACCTTCTTTTCAAAATGGTTGACGAAGTCATCTGCAGAGAGGGAGGGGGGAGGGGCGGAGGATTCAGGAGGGAGGAGAAGGTGGCAAAGAGCTTCCTAGGGTTAGAGGCAGAAGCTTGGAATTTAGCGTGGTAGAAAGTGGCTTTAGCAGCAGAGACAGAGGAGGAAAATGTAGAGAGGAGGGAGTGAAAGGATGCCAGGTCCGCAGGGAGGCGAGTTTTCCTCCATTTCCGCTCGGCTGCCCGGAGCCCTGTTCTGTGAGCTCGCAATGAGTCATCGAGCCACGGAGCGGGAGGGGAGGACCGAGCCGGCCTGGAGGATAGGGGACATAGAGAGTCAAGGGATGCAGAGAGGGAGGAGAGGAGGGTTGAGGAGGCAGAATCAGGAGATAGGTGGGAGAAGGTTTGAGCGGAGGAAGAGATGATAGGATGGAAGAGGAGAGAGTAGCGGGGGAGAGAGAGCGAAGGTTGGGACGGCGCGATACCATCCGAGTAGGGGCAGTGTGGGAGGTGTTGGATGAGAGCGAGAGGGAAAAGGATACAAGGCAGTGGTCGGAGACTTGGAGGAGTTGCAATGAGGTTAGTGGAAGAACAGCATCTAGTAAAGATGAGGTCGAGCGTATTGCCTGCCTTGTGAGTAGGGGGAAGGTGAGAGGGTGAGGTCAAAAGAGGAGAGGAGTGGAAAGAAGGAGGCAGAGAGGAAAGAGTCAAAGGTAGACGTGGGGAGGTTAAAGTCGCCCAGAACTGTGAGAGGTGAGCCGTCCTCAGGAAAGGAGCTTATCAAGGCATCAAGCTCATTGATGAACTCTCCGAGGGAACCTGGAGGGCGATAAATGATAAGGATGTTAAGCTTGAAAGGGCTAGTAACTGTGACAGCATGGAATTCAAAGGAGGCGATAGACAGATGGGTAAGGGAGAAAGAGAGAATGACCACTTGGGAGAGATGAGGATCCCGGTGCCACCACCCCGCTGACCAGACGCTCTCGGGGTGTGCGAGAACACGTGGGCGGACGAAGAGAGAGCAGTAGGAGTAGCAGTGTTGTCTGTGGTGATCCATGTTTCCGTCAGGGCCAAGAAGTCGAGGACTGGAGGGAGGCATGGGCTGAGATGAACTCTGCCTTGTTGACCGCAGATTGGCAGTTCCAGAGGCTACCGGAGACCTGGAACTCCACGTGGGTCGTGCGCTGGGACCACCAGAGTAGGGTGGCGCGGCCACGCGGTGAGGAGCGTTTGTATGGTCTGTGCAGAGAGGAGAGAACAGGGATAAACCGACACATAGTTGACAGGCTACAGAAGAGGCTACGCTAATGCAAAGGAGATTGGAATGACAAGTGGACTACACGTCTCGAATGTTCAGAAAGTTAAGCTACGTAGCAAGAATCTTATTGACTAAAATGATTAAAATGATACAGTACTGCTGAAGTAGGCCAGCTGGCAGTGGGTGCGTTGTTGACACTACACTAATCAAGTCGTTCCGTTGAGTGTAATAGTTTCTGCAGTGTTGCTATTCGGGGGCTAGCAGGCTAGCTAGCAGTGTTGTTTACGTTACGTTGCGTTAAAAGAACGACAATAGATGGCTAGCGAACCTAGAAAATCGCTCTAGACTACACAATTATCTTTGATACAAAGACGGCTATGTAGCTAGCTAAGTAGCTAGCTACGATCAAACAAATCAAACCGTTGTACTGTAATGAAAATGAAGTGAAAATGTGATACAACCTGTGAATGCGACCGGGTAGTTGAGTTCTATACAGAAGACGTTGGCTAGCGTTGGCTAGCTGTTGGCTAGCTAGCAGAGTCACCTACGTTAAGGACGACAAATAGCTGGCTAACCCATCTGTCTCAGTATGTGTAGCTCATGTATCTGATGCTGTCTGAACAGGGAAACAGAACCCATCTGTCTCAGTATGTGTAGCTCATGTATCTGATGCTGTCTGAACAGGGAAACAGAACCCATCTGTCTCAGTATGTGTAGCTCATGTATCTGATGCTGTCTGAACAGGGAAACAGAACCCATCTGTCTCAGTATGTGTAGCTCATGTATCTGATGCTGTCTGAACAGGGAAACAGAACCCATCTGTCTCAGTATGTGTAGCCCATGTATCTGATGCTGTCTGAACAGGGAAACAGAACCCATCTGTCTCAGTATGTGTAGCCCATGTATCTGATGCTGTCTGAACAGGGAAACAGAACCCATCTGTCTCAGTATGTGTAGCCCATGTATCTGATGCTGTCTGAACAGGGAAACAGAACCCATCTGTCTCAGTATGTGTAGCTCATGTATCTGATGCTGTCTGAACAGGGAAACAGAACCCATCTGTCTCAGTATGTGTAGCCCATGTATCTGATGCTGTCTGAACAGGGAAACAGAACCCATCTGTCTCAGTATGTGTAGCCCATGTATCTGATGCTGTCTGAACAGGGAAACAGAACCCATCTGTCTCAGTATGTGTAGCCCATGTATCTGATGCTGTCTGAACAGGGAAACAGAACCCATCTGTCTCAGTATGTGTAGCTCATGTATCTGATGCTGCCTCGACCAAAAGACTAGTAGGATGAGTCAACATTTTTGTTTTACTTGCACATACACACACTCAAAAAGGATTTAGTCCAACCAATGTTGCTAAATATCATGTGACCGTCGATGGTACTGATTTCTGTGCTTGTGTGCAGTATAATAAAATAAATTAGTACCATGGACAGCCACATGATGTTTAGCAACATTGATTGGACTAAATAGTTTTTGGCATTTTAAAGTTTGTTTTCTGTGTATTAAACTGAGCATACATAGCTTTATTGATTTGATGATGTTTAAATGTTTAAGTTTAAATGGTGCTGGAATAGTGGAGGCAGGGCTCCTGTTGTCTGTGCTGACTTGCTGTAACTCTGTGGTTCTAAATAACTAGTTGTTTAGAAAACTGTTGAAAACATTAATTTGCTTGACCATGCTACAGGTGATATAACTGTTGAAAACATTAACTTGCTTGACCATGCTACAGGTGATATAACTGTTGAAAACAGGCTTGACCATGCTACAGGTGATATAACTGTTGAAAACATTAACTTGCTTGACCATGCTACAGGTGATATAACTGTTGAAAACATTAACTTGCTTGACCATGCTACAGGTGATATAACTGTTGAAAACATTAACTTGCTTGACCATGCTACAGGTGATATAACTGTTTGTATGCAATATTTGATTTGTAGACTTCAGACAGATGTTTCTTTCTAGTTTTGTGATGAAACAAACTTGTGTGTCTATAACAGCATTCTTCCTCCTCTTCTGAGGAGGAGTAGCGAGAAGGATCGGATGACCAATGCGCAGCGTGGTAAGTGTCCATAACGTTTATTTTAAGACAAACTGACCACTATGAAATACAAAACAATAAACGTGAACATGAACAAAACCGAAACAGTACCGTGTGGCAACAAACACTCACACGGAAACAAACACCCACCAAGCAAAAGTGAAACCCATTCTACCTAAGTATGATTCTCAATCAGAGACAACTAACGACACCTGCCTCTGATTGAGAACCATACTAGGCCGAACACAAAAACCAAAATAGACTGCCCACCCCAACTCACGCCCTGACCATACTAAAACAAATAATAAAATAACAGAACTATGGTCAGAACGTGACAGTGTCGTTGAAATTATTCTGCCATTGTGTGATTGTTCTCTTTTGGTTGTCACGGCCTTATTGTACTGCATATCACGGTGGCATATGAACTAGGGTTTAATATTTTCCCTGTATTTTACAAATGTTCCATCCCGAGAATAAATCACTTTTCTCCCAGGTAACCAGGAAGTGTCATTCAAAAACGTAATAAAGCAAAGAAATAGGCCCATGTTTGGATTTGAGTAGAGCTTTGATTTAGAAAATCAAGCCTGATGCTACCTGAGCCTGATGATCCATATATTAAATACATTTTATGAGCCCTACATTAAAGACATTTAATGAGCCCTACATTAAAGACATTTAATGAGCCCTACATTAAAGACATTTTATGAGCCCTACATTAAAGACATTTAATGAGCCCTACATTAAAGACATTTTATGAGCCCTACATTAAAGACATTTAATGAGCCCAAGCCCAAAAAATCCCAAATGATTGTGTTATCCAATACATAGGATACCCAGCTAGCACAGTGGACTGATTCCGGCTGAGAGTCGGGGCACTCGGCTGAGAGTCAGACTCAGCCGACATCATGTGGCCCGAGTCTGGGCCACCTTCAGCAATATTACTTATGGCTAGGATGCGGGGATTGAGCTCGGGCCAAATCCAGTGTGAGTTATCTGGCCCAAATGTATTACTTGGGACTCAGGCCGATTGGGGCTACTCTCTGGCAGATGATTACACGGGCTGCTTTATATCATTAACATTTCAAAATGTATTCTTTCCAAATTTTCTCAGTGTTTCTGTGATTTAAAAAATGCAATTGACATGTATTTCAAGGCCTACCTTCACACTCAGTGCCTCTTTGCTCGACATGATGGGAAAATCAAAATAAATCAGGCCAAAAAATTGTACACAAGTCTGGTTCATCCTTGGGAGCAATTTCCAAATGCCTGAAGATACCAATGGGATACTATGGGACCACCCAGCCGTCATACCACTCAGGAAAGAGACGCATTCTGTCTCCTAGAGATGAACATACTTTGGTGCGAAAAGTGCAAATCAGAACAACAGCAAAGGACATTATGAAGATGCTGGAGGAAACAGGTACATAGGTATCTATATCCACAGTAAAACGAGTCCTACGTCGACACAAGCTGAAAGGCCGCTCAGCAAGGAAGAAGCCACGGCTCCAAAACCGGCATAAAAAATCTGACTATGGTTTGCAACTGCACTTGGGGACAAAGATCGTACTTTTTGGAGAAATGTCCTTTGGTCTGATGAAACAAAAATAGAACTGTTTGGCCATAATCACCATCGTTATGTTTTGAGTAAAAAGGCGGAGGCTTGCGAGCCGAAGACCACCATCCCAACCGTGAAGCACGGGGGTGGCAGCATCATGTTGTGGGGGAGCTTTGCTGCAGGAGGGACTGGTACACTTCACAAAATAGATGGCGTCATGAGGGAGGAGAATTATGTGCATATATTGAAGCAACATCAAGACATCAGTCATGTAAGCTAAAGCTTGGTCGCAAATGATTCTTCAAAATGGACAATGACCCCAAGCATACTTTCAAAGTTGTGGCAAATTGGCTTAAGGACAACAAAGACAAGTTATTGGATTGGCCATCACAAAGCCCTGACCTCAATCTTATGGAACATTTGTGGGCAGAACTGAAAAAGCGTGCAAGGAGGCCTACAAACCTGACTCAGTTGTACTAGCTCTGTCAGGAGGAATGGGCTAAAATTCACCCAATTTATTGTGGGAAGCTTGTGCAAGGCTACATGAAACGTTTGACCAAAGTTAAACAATTGAAAGCCAATGCTACAAATACTAATTAAGTGTATGAAAACTTCTGACCCACTGGGAATGTGATGAAAGAAATAAAAGCTGAATTAAATCATTCTCTCTACGATTATTCTGACATGTCACATTCTTATAATAAAGTGGTGATCCTTCATGACCTAAAAGGGAATTTTTACTAGGATTAAATGTTAGGAATTGTGAAAAAAAATGAGTTCAAATGTATTTTCCTAAGGTGTATGTAAAGTACTGACTTCAACTGTATATCTTAAGAATATCATGGAATATAATAGAACATTTTATTTTCTCTTAGATGAAAAACCTTTAGTGTAACAACAGTTTTAGGAAGTAATACGCAACAGTCCAGTTCCAGCTTCTTCTGACTAAGTATTTTTTCGGGTGTGCGTGCTCAAATGACTAATGATTGGCCTAAAGAAATTGATGGTAAAAATGATTGTGGGGGCTGTTTTGTTCGACTTCAACCTTTGACACCATCTGCTGCTGGAAAAAAACTTGTGTTATGGCTACACCCCCCATTATATTGTGGATAAAAAGTTACCTGTCGAACAGAACGCAAAGGGTGTTCTTTAATAATGGCAGACTCTCCAACATAATCCAGATAGAGTCAGGATTTCACCAGGGCAGCTATCTAGGCCCCTTACTTTTTTCAATCTTTAATGACATGCCACTGGCTTTGAGTAAAGCGTTTCTATGTGATGACTCAACATTAAACACGTCAGCTACTGCAGTGTGTCAAATTACTGCAACATTCAGTTTCAGAATGCGTGTAGAATGAAATAAGTTAGTCCCAAATATCTCAAAAACTAAAAGCATTGTATTTGGGACAAATCATTCACTAAACTTCAACTAAGTGTAGTGAATGATGTGGAAATTGAGCAAGTTGAAGTGACTAAACAGCTTGGCGTAACCCTGGATTGTGAATTGTCATGGTGAAAAGCGCTGCTCTGCCTTTTTAACACAATCAACAAAGCAGGTCCTAGTTATGTTCCACCTGGACAACAGTCCAGTTGCGTGGTCAGGTGCCACAAAAAGGGAAAATTACAATTGGCTCAGAACAGAGCAGCATGGCTGACCCTTCAATGTGCACAGCGAGCTAACATTAATGATTTGCATGTCAACCTCTCATGGCTCAATGGAGAGGTAAGATTTACTTCATCACTACTTGTTTTGACATATATTGACATGCTGAGCTGTCTGTTTAAACTACTAGAACACAGCTCAGACACCCATGCATACCCCACAAGACATGCCACCAGAGGTCTCTTCACAGTCTCAAAGTCCAGAGAGGTCCTTCTGTAGCTCAGTTGGTAGAGCATGGCGCTTGTAACGCCAGGGTAGTGGGTTCGATCCCCGGGACCACCCATACGTAGAATGTATGGACACATGACTGTAAGTCGCTTTGGATAAAAGCGTCTGCTAAATGGCATATATTATTATATTATATATAGAGATGATTATGGGAGGTGCACAGTGCTACATAGAGCCATGGCTACATCAGGTAACTGATGCAAGCAATACAATGAGAAAAAAAATATAAAATACATCTTATATCACATTTCAGGTAAGACCCAAATGCAGACTGTGTGAAGTAACAATGTTTATTACAGCAACAGGGGCAGGCAAACGACAGGTCAAGGCAGGCAGGGGTTGATAATCCAGAGTAGTGGCAAAGGCACAGGACGGCAGGCAGGCTCAGGTCAGGTAGAGGTCGGTAATCCAGGTTAGGGGCAAAGGCACAGGACGGCAGGCAGGCTCAGGTCAGGTAGAGGTCGGTAATCCAGGTTAGGGGCAAAGGCACAGGACGGCAGGCAGGCTCAGGTCAGGTAGAGGTCGGTAATCCAGGTTAGGGGCAAAGGCACAGGACGGCAGGCAGGCTCAGGTCAGGTAGAGGTCGGTAATCCAGGTTAGGGGCAAAGGCACAGGACGGCAGGCAGGCTCAGGTCAGGTAGAGGTCGGTAATCCAGGTTAGGGGCAAATGCACAGGACGGCAGGCAGGCTCAGGTCAGGTAGAGGTCGGTAATCCAGGTTAGGGGCAAAGTCACAGGACGGCAGGCAGGCTCAGGTCAGGTAGAGGTCGGTAATCCAGGTTAGGGGCAAAGGCACAGGACGGCAGGCAGGCTCAGGTCAGGTAGAGGTCGGTAATCCAGGTTAGGGGCAAAGGCACAGGACGGCAGGCAGGCTCAGGTCAGGTAGAGGTCGGTACTCCAGGTTAGGGGCAAAGGCACAGGACGGCAGGCAGGCTCAGGTCAGGTAGAGGTCGGTAATCCAGGTTAGGGGCAAATGCACAGGACGGCAGGCAGGCTCAGGTCAGGTAGAGGTCGGTAATCCAGGTTAGGGGCAAAGGCACAGGACGGCAGGCAGGCTCAGGTCAGGTAGAGGTCGGTAATCCAGGTTAGGGGCAAAGGCACAGGACGGCAGGCAGGCTCAGGTCAGGTAGAGGTCGGTAATCCAGGTTAGGGGCAAAGGCACAGGACGGCAGGCAGGCTCAGGTCAGGTAGAGGTCGGTAATCCAGGTTAGGGGCAAAGGCACAGGACAGCAGGCAGAGTGGTCAGGCAGGAGGGCTTAAAGACAGGACAGGCAAAGGTCAAAACCAGGGGCGCGAGAAAACGAGAGACTGGGAAAAAGCAGGAGCTGAGACAAACCGCTCTTTGACTTGACAAACAAGACGAACTGGCAGCAGACAAACACAGAACACAGGTATAAATACACAGGGAATAATGGGTAAGATGAGCGACACCTGGAGGGGGGTGGAGACAAGCACAAGGACAGGTGAAACAGATCAGGGTGTGACAACTTATGGAACAACGGTGACTGTGAAGACACAGACACAGAGACATGCATACACATGATAACACACTCACTCTACACACATTCACATATCTACAATACAAAATCTATGTGTTAGTAGAGTAGTGGCCTTAGGGCACACACTTAATGTGTTGTGAAATTAAATGTCATGTAATATTTGTTATTGTATATGGCTACCTTAATAATGTCGCTGGACCCCAGGACGACTAGCTGCTCAAGACAACAGCTAATGGGGATCCTTGTCAAACATTAAGATATAAACAAAACATATACATCCATGTTCTTCAGCATGCAAGCATCCCTCTTTTTCCTTCAAACATAACAATTTGTCATTATGGCCAAACAGTTCTATTTTTGTTTTATCAGACCAGAGGACAATTCTCCAAAAAGTACGATCTTTGTCTCCATGTGCAGTTGCAAACCGTAGTCAGATTTTTTATGACGGTTTTGAAGCGTTGGCTTCTACCTTGCTGAGCGTCATTTCAGGTTGTGTCGATATAGGACTCGTTTTTACTGTGGATATAGATACCTTTGTGCCTGTTTACTCCAGCATCTTCACAAGGTCCTTTGCTGTTGTTCTGATTTGCACTTTTCGCACCAAAGTACGTTCATCTCTAGGAGACAGAACGCGTCTCCTTCCTGAGCGGTATGACGGTTGCGTGGTCCCATACAGTGCCTTGCGAAAGTATTCGGCCCCCTTGAACTTTGCGACCTTTTGCCACATTTCAGGCTTCAAACATAAAGATATAAAACTGTATTTTTTTGTGAAGAATCAACAACAAGTGGGACACAATCATGAAGTGGAACGACATTTATTGGATATTTCAAACTTTTTTAACAAATCAAAAACTTAAAAATTGGGCGTGCAAAGGAGTATCAGACCACTGTAAATCCACCAGGACCTGGCCGTCCCTCTAAACTTTCAGCTCATACAAGGAGAAGACTGATCAGAGATGCAGCCAATAGGCCCATGATCACTCTGGATGAACTGCAGAGATCTACAGCTGAGGTGGGAGACTCTGTCCATAGGACAACAATCAGTCGTATATTGCACAAATCTGGCCTTTATGGAAGAGTGGCAAGAAGAAAGCCATTTCTTAAAGATATCCATAAAAAAGTGTCGTTTAAAGTGTGCCACAAGCCACCTGGGAGACACACCAAACATGTGGAAGAAGATGCTCTGGTCAGATGAAACCAAAATTGAACTTTTTGGCAACAATGCAAAATGTTATGTTTGGCGTTAAAGCAACACAGCTCATCACCCTGAACACACCATCCCCACTGTCAAACATGGTGGTGGCAGCATCATGGTTTGGGCCTGCTTTTCTTCAAAATTGATGGGAAGATGGATGGAGCCAAATACAGGACCATTCTGGAAGAAAACCTGATGGAGTCTGCAAAAGACCTGAGACTGGGATGGAGATTTGTCTTCCAACAAGACAATGATCCAAAACATAAAGCAAAATCTACAATGGAATGGTTCAAAAATAAACATATCCAGACCTGAATCCAATCGAGAATCTGTGGAAAGAACTGAAAACTGCTGTTCACAAATGCTCTCCATCCAACCTCACTGAGCTCGAGCTGTTTTGCAAGGAGGAATGGGCAAAAAATTCAGTCTCTCGATGTGCAAAACTGATAGAGACATACCCCAAGCGACTTACAGCTGTAATCGCAGCAAAGGGTGGCTCTACAAAGTATTAACTTAAGGGGGCTGAATAATTTTGCACGCCCAATTTTTCAGTTTTTGATTTGTTAAAAAAGTTTGAAATATCCAATAAATGTCGTTCCACTTCATGATTGTGTCCCACTTGTTGTTGATTCTTCACACAAAAAAATACCGTTTTATATCTTTATGTTTGAAGCCTGAAATGTGGCAAAAGGTCGCAAAGTTCAAGAGGGCCGAATACTTTCGCAAGGCACTGTAAATACCAGCATTCATTACAACAAAATATATACTCCCTTGGCGTAATCAGACATACAATATTAGCGACACATACTGTAGGCCTAAGTTACCTACACTGCTGTCTCAGTGTCTGAGCCTCCCACATAGCTGCATAGCCATATACAGATCCGTCCTCTGTGTTAGCTAGCAGATCAATTTTATGATTAATAATAATAGTATTTTTAAAAACCAACCTTGTTAACGTGGACTGAAGGGCATCAGGTTCAGGATTATCGGAGAGCAGTTGCCGAGTGCAGTCATTTAGGGTCTGTTTGCAGTGGATAAGGAAGTTCCTTCTCACCATCTTCAATTGTGGTGTTGTTGCATCAAACTGACTGTACACCGATTTAATGAAAGGAGGAGCTAGGGAATTTGGCTGGTAAAATTAGCATATTAAAGAACGCGTTGAGTTAGCATGTGTAGGTGTATTTTTAGCAGCTGTAGACGTTAATTTGGTTTGTGCAGGACCGCTTGCAGCTTTTTATTTAGCACGTTTGCACACGCTAATTTGATGCGTATAGGCGTAAATTTAGTATCACTACTCTGGACGGTCATGCTGCCAAACATACCCTCTAAAACGGACTATTCTACCGATCCCTGACTTTGGCGATGTCATTTACAAAATAGCCTCCAACACTCTAATCAGCAAATTGGATGCAGTCTGTCACAGTGCCATCTGTTTTGTCACCAAAGCCCCATAAACCACCCACCACAGCGACCTGTATGCTTTCGTTAGCTTTACACATGCAATACAACATTTACAGGAGTTTAGTAGTCTTTATTTTAGGTGAAGTATGATGCGTAAAGACATGTAGGCTAGGCTCATTGAAGCCAATTACAACAATGTTACATTTACATTTAAGTCGTTTAGCAGACGCTCTTATCCAGAGCGACTTACAAATTGGTGCATTCACCTTATGACATCCAGTAGAACAGTCACTTTACAATAGTGCATCTAAATCTTAAAGGGGGGTGAGAAGGATTACTTATTGTTGACTACCAATGCTCCAAACATAAGCTATTGAGTACTGGATTATTATTTTTTTTACTGTTGCTATTATTTGTTATTGTACACTAAATAATAAACTGTAGTATCAATCCACAATGGACCAGAACAAAAACATTCCATGCCCCAGCTGAATTGGAGTTTATGACAATGCGAAGACAGTCAATAACCTACGAAACTTGAGAAAAACACATGCAGTATTAAGCCATGGAATGTGTTGATTGTCCAGTGAGTGTCCAAGCCCTCATCACACCTACAACTTGTTTATTCATCAAAAGTCAGACCTTTTCCACCACCTTCAGCTATTGCGCTCATAATTATGGCTGTGAAAATGGCCAAAAAATATTTCTGACACATCCCTGGAAGTATAGCACTACCAATAGCACTACAGATATCTCCTTCCATGAATCAAATGGCACGAGCACAATGCACTGTTTGGATTCTGGAATTTTGGGGGATGAATGTGGGCAGCCGCAAGTAGCTTACTTTTGGAAGTGATTTGTTTGACAAACAGATGACAACATGGTTGTTGTTGTGTTCATGCCACATTAAAATGTAATACATTTTTTGCATTAAGTTACGTCTTTACTATTAGGCCCAGGACAATTTTAATAAGAGGCTCCACCGAATGTCACAGTATAATTGGTACTCTGCAACATGCATACACATTTTCTAAATTGAAAGCAACTGACTCAATTAAAAAAGCTTAGTTGTAAAGTTGGTTCTCAGATTCAAAATATTCTCTCCTGAATCAAACCACAGAGAATGTGGTGTGTGCTTCACGTCCTTTTACCATCAGCTCAGGGTGTAAGTTTCTAATGTAAATAATCTGTTGTTATTACAAAGAAATATAATAAACATGATATTTAAATTCAATCATAAATATTAACTCAACAAAAACAATGTAATCATGCTTCAGTGTAATATACATTTTGATTTTGATTAAACATCTCAAAATTGCACTCTTGCCCACGAGTAGCACATGATACACAGGGGTGTGGGAACAGTCAAACGTGTATGTTATGAGAGCTGTGGTATACAGACTACACACAGACTACACACGGTCATAGTTCTCAGTGTGCAAATTAGGAAACTGGAAAGATCATCTCTGATCTGCCCACATGTCACTTTGGTTGTAGAAATCTCTGTAGAACTGTCTAATCTTTGGCCATCATCTCACGTCTCCAGGATGTCATTATTATATAGTTATCTGTAAGGAAAGTTTAGGAGTTGTGAGGCAAGTTCTCAAGGTTATCATTGAGACAGAGGCCTGTGGTTCGGTAGAGAAGCAGGGGGAGTGGGGGCTGTGTCTGCAGTGGTGCCACACGTCTGCTGGGTGGAATCCCTTTTCATCTGCCTCCACAGGCCGGCGTGATCTGTGAGGGTTTCCTCTCCTACCTGAAGCTCTGCGTCATGTCCTATCTACCTGTGTCATTTACTGGCTCATTGTGGCTTTTCTCAGTTTCATCAACCTCCAACTTTGTAAAGAGTGGTGTACAGAGGTCTGTCTGTCTGTCTGTCTGTCTGTCTGTCTGTCTGTCTGTCTGTCTGTCTGTCTGTCTGTCTGTCTGTCTGTCTGTCTGTCTGTCTGTCTGTCTGTCTGTCTGTCTGTCTGTCTGTCTGTCTGTCTGTCTGTCTGTCTGTCTGTCTGTCTGTCTGTCTGTCTGTCTGTCTGTCTGTCTGTCTGTCTGCCTGTCTGCCTGTCTGCCTGTCTGTCTGCCTGCCTGCCTGCCTGCCTGTGTGTGTGTGTGTGGGGGGGGTGTTATGTGAACAGGTCTGCAGAGGAGTTGTAGATGGAGTTGACACGCTGCACGTAGCTGGCATAGGGCTCTACTTCCTCCACATAGTCCTGTGACTGAGAGAGAAACACACACAATCATCACCATTTACAGTAAACTGCTAACTAAGACATGAAACATAATGCAGGATATGGTGCATACTCTACATACCTGAGGAGCCTTGGACTCAGATGGTGTGGCGGGGCTGTGAATACACAGATAAAGCTCTTTATTACACAAGCAATGATATTGAAAAAAAACATTTGTATTCATTAATGATGTAAAAAAAACAGAATAATTTGTATTCATACCTAATTCTGCAGAGGTGTTTTTGTGTGAAGTATAAACCACCCAGAGTAGCCATAATGACACTGATGGTTACCACGGAGATGATGACATGTAGCCAGGGTATTGAGGCCGCTGAAAGGGAGATACAATTATAAATAATAATAGTCATAATAAACCTATTATCATCCCATTGTATTTCAATTACATTCAATCTGATAAACATTGAGATTTCACTTCTAAGTCATGTTCACAGTGAAATTCACAATGCATTAATTTCAAATAATATGCCAATGCAGTAACGTCCTCTAATAGACATTTGAGAATTGGGGTTAATTATCTCTCCCAACTCCCATACTTCATAATGCCTCATAATAATAATCTGATCATTCTGAGCGTCTGCTAAATGACTTAAATGTAAATGTAAATGTAAAAAAAGCTATGATGTTCACTCCTATTCTAAAATACTGATATATTAATTATACAGTAAGTATCCTTCCGCCCAACCTGCATTTTATAGACTCAAACAATGTGGTTCACAATAGCAGTCTCTACCTTTAGGGATCGGTAGTGTCACAGTATGCACCTCAACCCAGGAGGGATGTCTGACATCACAGGTCAGGTTGCCCATAGGGATGACATCAGGCAGGACCAACCGTCTCTCCACAGAGTAGGAGCCGTCTTGGTTCTGTATGGTCTTTATAGTGCCGGCTGTGGTTGAAGTAGAGTTCCATGTGTTCCTCCAGGAGATGGAGGCAGCTGGTTTCCCCCCTTCAGCTAAACACACAGCCACCCTCTTGCTGCCCTCCCACTCCAGCCAGGCAGACACTGTGGGAGGAGCTACTGTTCACACAGGGGGTAGGAAGGCGGGAAGAATCAGCCCTACTGTATAGTCCTACACTACACAACACAGGCTACACTAACTTGGAATAAAAATATGACATACATCACATAATCCTAAAATCTAGGCTACAGATTAATGCATAGAAAAAAACAGTTTCTTACCTATAACTGATACCTTAATGTTTGCAGAGTTGCTCCCTCCTCTGTATACTGACTCACAGTAATAGAATCCCTCATCACTGATTGAGAACTCAGGAATGCGTAGGTATGATTCACCACTGGTTGTGTTTAGCATGACTTTTCCATCGTTGCATGAGTCAAGAGGTTGGTCATTAACACCTGATGATATTTGACACACCGTTCCACCCCGGTCTATTTTCCAGATGGTGTAGATCATTTCACTCCAAGTCTTATTGCAGCACGTTAAGATGACCTCATGGCCTAGATGAAAATGTTCACTTCTGGCAACTGGGGAAATTATGTTAAAAGACTTAAGATTGAATACAAAATCAATAAAAAGATGACTAAATGCATAAATTCATTTTATGTTATCTGAAAATCATATTTTGATACCACTGTAAAAATGTACAAGACTGGTCTATGGTATATTGAGAAGCTTGATTGGGCTATGCCAGTCTAAAAGCCTTATCTCTGAGAGTCATGAAAGACTAACCGGTCTCGTCCCAGGAACAGGAAACTAATACAGATCATTTCCTTTTTCTACTCTTCTGAAAATAAAGTTCCATTCTTCTCTTAACATGAATGTGACCCCATGCCAGTTTAGGCTAATAGAGTGGCACCAGTGAAGGTTTGGTTAGACATAATGGTTTTTACCGTGCAGTCGAAGTTCTGTAGATGTAATTGTAGTGGAAGGAGGGGTAGTGTGAGAGGTCACAGAAATGTGGTTGTTATGTCCTGAGAGACGGATCAATGTGCATGTTAGTGGTATACAGTAGCATGTCAGAAAAACGTTGTGGCAGGCATTAGCATACACAGTTAGTGATTTCATCAAGTGCACGAACAATCAACAATCCAGCAATCATTGAAGCATGGGACTGATAGAAGAGTGAATCAAAACAGTTGATTATAAGGCTCAGCATCAGAAAAAGTGTTGAGTAAGGGAAGTAGGTTGACTTCATTATTGACTTTACATAAATGTCCAGTGATATTATTTCGGCCATTATTGAAAAGTTAATTAGTTTGTTAGTAAAAGTATTTTAGATTTTTGTTTTTGTAAGGAAATAAAATATTACATACAGTATCTAGCTTCCAAGACATATACTGTAGGTATGCTTATAACCATACTTTCCACTTCTTAAACAACCCCCCGTGTCATACCTAAGACATGATATCATGGAAGGTTGTCTGTTAGGTTACTGAACTTTCTGAAGTGTTTTTTTTTCTGGGTCACAGCGTGCTCCTTTATTATTGTCTATGTTTACTTTCGACAGGTGCAACCTCTATGGTGGTTACAGAAAGTCACACGACCCCCATACAGTGCCTGACTCGTAATATCACTTCCTCCTCAGAGTCCCCCCATCATGGAGGAAAGCTGTATCATTGTCTCAATCTCCTCTCAAACACAGGAGAAAACATGCATTCCTTCCTCTGTAAAGCATGCCACCACCCACATATTCTAGTCTTTACTATATGGCACTCTGCATTTTCCTTCCATTGGTAGAATCAAATGGAACTATTTTTTTTAAAGGTTCCATTAGATTTGTTTCTAATCATTCAAATCTGTTCCACTGACTTGGTTTTTAGTTTGACCTCAAAATAACAATCATAGCAGAATTCTCAATTCATGTCACAGTAATCGTCAGCCCTCGGAGATTCAACAAGCAGCCCACACAGTCTACAATCTAAAGCAAGGGTCTCCCTAGTCAGAGCATAGTTTTCAGCTATATTGTTCAGTCATTAAATACACATTTTCACTGTATGATATTTCATCAGATCATATTAAAGCTATAGCAATGCATTGAATGTTTTATGAATAATTTATCTCTTAACGCGGTAGTCAACAGAAACCAAAACCAGACGGATAAACAAAATGAAGTAATGAGATGCCCAAACCGGTTTCCAAACTCCAGGTAGCAGAAATAGCCAGGAGAGAGATGAATCCTATAATCCATGTGTTCCCCATCTCTGTGGTTGTTCGTTCTATGACTCCTGACAGCAATGCAGTACTCATCAAGACACTGCTGCTCGTTCCACCTGTCCCCACCCCCCAAAAAAACGAAAATAAACCCTAAACTCTCCCCCTGGTCCCTATACCCTTATCCCTGAACCCCAAAGTGGCCTCTATTTTTGTTCAATTCGGTCTCCTCGTCTCAATGTGTCATAACTGTACGGTTTGTCATGCCTTGCCTCTGTACCCCAAACTCTAAATCTGAGTTGATCTCTCTGCTCTCATAAAAGCTGTCTGTCTCTGTCCTGATCTACACCTACATTTACATTACATTTAAGTCATTTAGCAGACGCTCCTTTCATCCCTTTACTGACGTTACTCTACCGTAACAAGCGCCCCTAAATAAACTAAATAATCCTTCCCTCTCCCCCTTTCTCCTCTGTACATCTCTCTTTCTGACAATCTCCCACACAGGGGTGGCGCCTGTTTCCTCTCGTGCCTGTCACATGACCACAGAGTACAAAACAGCCTCTAAACTCTATGAAACAGCAATAACTGTTGTGTGGGAGATTCAAATCAAATCCTAGTTCTTACTGTCATTCTGTTCCAAGTCATTGAATTGAATTTGTACAATGGGCCCTAACATGTAGAGGAAACTCTTTCTCTAAGTTATATTATTACCTTCGTAATGAAATACTATTATGCATGTCATATAAATATCAGTTTGGAAACTCAAAAGTGGCAGACCAGCCAATAGGTCATTGAGGTCCTTACATTACTTGACTTGTTACTTTAAGTCAAAGTCATTTTCCTAATGTCATGTTGGCAGCTCAGAGTGAACACTGTCATTACCAGCTAATAGATGTGAAGCTGGCCTATGCTATATGTGTCATTACCAGCTAATAGATGTGAAGCTGGCCTATGCTATATGTGTCATTACCAGCTAATAGATGTGAAGCTGGCCTATGCTATATGTGTCATTACCAGCTAATAGATGTGAAGCTGGCCTATGCTATATGTGTCATTACCAGCTAATAGATGTGAAGCTGGCCTATGCTATATGTGTCATTACCAGCTAATAGATGTGAAGCTGGCCTATGCTATATGTGTCATTACCAGCTAATAGATGTGAAGCTGGCCTATGCTATATGTGTCATTACCAGCTAATAGATGTGAAGCTGGCCTATGCTATATGTGTCATTACCAGCTAATAGATGTGAAGCTGGCCTATGCTATATGTGTCATTACCAGCTAATAGATGTGAAGCTGGCCTATGCTATATGTGTCATTACCAGCTAATAGATGTGAAGCTGGCCTATGCTATATGTGTCATTACCAGCTAATAGATGTGAAGCTGGCCTATGCTATATGTGTCATTCATTACCAGTCATTACCAGCTAATAGATGTGAAGCTGGCCTATGCTATATGTGTCATTACCAGCTAATAGATGTGAAGCTGGCCTATGCTATATGTGTCATTACCAGCTAATAGATGTGAAGCTGGCCTATGCTATATGTGTCATTACCAGCTAATAGATGTGAAGCTGGCCTATGCTATATGTGTCATTACCAGCTAATAGATGTGAAGCTGGCCTATGCTATATGTGTCATTACCAGCTAATAGATGTGAAGCTGGCCTATGCTATATGTGTCATTACCAGCTAATAGATGTGAAGCTGGCCTATGCTATATGTGTCATTACCAGCTAATAGATGTAGCTGGCCTAGCTATATGTGTCATTACCAGCTAATAGATGTGAAGCTGGCCTGGTCATTACCCTATGGCCTATATGTGTCATTACCAGCTAATAGATGTGAAGCTGGCCTATGCTATATGTGTCATTACCAGCTAATAGATGTGAAGCTGGCCTATGCTATATGTGTCATTACCAGCTAATAGATGTGAAGCTGGCCTATGCTATATGTGTCATTACCAGCTAATAGATGTGAAGCTGGCCTATGCTATATGTGTCATTACCAGCTAATAGATGTGAAGCTGGCCTATGCTATATGTGTCATTACCAGCTAATAGATGTGAAGCTGGCCTATGCTATATGTGTCATTACCAGCTAATAGATGTGAAGCTGGCCTATGCTATATGTGTCATTACCAGCTAATAGATGTGAAGCTGGCCTATGCTATATGTGTCATTACCAGCTAATAGATGAAGCTGCCTATCTATATGTGTCATTACCAGCTAATAGATGTGAAGCTGGCCTATGCTATATGTGTCATTACCAGCTAATAGATGTGAAGCTGGCCTATGCTATATGTGTCATTACCAGCTAATAGATGTGAAGCTGGTGAAGTCATTGGCTAATAGATGTGAAGCTGGCCTATATATGTGTCATTACCAGCTAATAGATGTGAAGCTGGCCTATGCTATATGTGTCATTACCAGCTAATAGATGTGAAGCTGGCCTATGCTATATGTGTCATTACCAGCTAATAGATGTGAAGCTGGCCTATGCTATATGTCATTGTCATTACCAGCTAATAGATGTGAAGCTGGCCTATGCTATATGTGTCATTACCAGCTAATAGATGTGAAGCTGGCCTATGCTATATGTGTCATTACCAGCTAATAGATGTGAAGCTGGCCTATGCTATATGTGTCATTACCAGCTAATAGATGTGAAGCTGGCCTATGCTATATGTGTCATTACCAGCTAATAGATGTGAAGCTGGCCTATGCTATATGTGTCATTACCAGCTAATAGATAGATGTGAAGCTGGCCTATGCTATATGTGTCATTACCAGCTAATAGATGTGAAGCTGGCCTATGCTTATGTGTCATTACCAGCTAATAGATGTGAAGCTGGCCTATGCTATATGTGTCATTACCAGCTAATAGATGTGAAGCTGGCCTAGATGTCATTACCAGCTAATAGATGTGAAGCTGGCCTATGCTATATGTGTCATTACCAGCTAATAGATGTGAAGCTGGCCTATGCTATGTCATTACCAGCTAATAGATGTGAAGCTGGCCTATGCTATATGTGTCATTACCAGCTAATAGATGTGAAGCTGGCCTATGCTATATGTGTCATTACCAGCTAATAGATGTGAAGCTGGCCTATGCTATATGTGTCATTACCAGCTAATAGATGTGAAGCTGGCCTATGCTATATGTGTCATTACCAGCTGAATAGATGTGTCATTAAGCTGGCCTATGCTATATGTGTCATTACCAGCTAATAGATGTGAAGCTGGCCTATGCTATATGTGTCATTACCAGCTAATAGATGTGAAGCTGGCCTATGCTATATGTGTCATTACCAGCTAATAGATGTGAAGCTGGCCTATGCTATATGTGTCATTACCAGCTAATAGATGTGAAGCTGGCCTATGCTATATGTGTCATTACCAGCTAATAGATGTGAAGCTGGCCTATGCTATATGTGTCATTACCAGCTAATAGATGTGAAGCTGGCCTATGCTATATGTGTCATTACCAGCTAATAGATGTGAAGCTGGCCTATGCTATATGTGTCATTACCAGCTAATAGATGTGAAGCTGGCCTATGCTATATGTGTCATTACCAGCTAATAGATGTGAAGCTGGCCTATGCTATATGTGTCATTACCAGCTAATAGATGTGAAGCTGGCCTATGCTATATGTGTCATTACCAGCTAATAGATGTGAAGCTGGCCTATGCTATATGTGTCATTACCAGCTAATAGATGTGAAGCTGGCCTATGCTATATGTGTCATTACCAGCTAATAGATGTGAAGCTGGCCTATGCTATATGTGTCATTACCAGCTAATAGATGTGAAGCTGGCCTATGCTATATGTGTCATTACCAGCTAATAGATGTGAAGCTGGCCTATGCTATATGTGTCATTACCAGCTAATAGATGTGAGCTGGCCTAGCTATATGGCCTGTCATTACCAGCTAATAGATGTGCTATTGTGTCATTACCAGCTAATAGATGTGAAGCTGGCCTATGCTATATGTGTCATTACCAGCTAATAGATGTGAAGCTGGCCTATGCTATATGTGCATAAGTGTTTGTGTTGAACAAACTCTCTCCGTACACTGCAAACAATGTAAATGTTACCTAGATTATTTTTTGTATTGTAAAATATTTTTGTTGTTGTTGATCCCACTGCATTTACTTGTTTTGAGTTGACTTAGCTAACCCAGAATATGCATCTAGATCATTTTGATTGTTTTAAGATATTCTGACTTGTTTCGAAACTTGTTTAGGTTAAAGTAGGAAAAATGAGCTGCCATATTATCTGCCAGAGCACTAAAATCATTTACCTTAGTAAGACAAGTCAATGCATTCTAATGGGAAGAGATATCTATATCTATCTAGAATGTTATCTCACTCTGCACAGATAATGTAACACTTACTGCGGTGTGTTAACAAAAGAGGGAAGATGTTGATGACTATCACATTGAGCTTTTCAGACGGGGAGATTAGCGAACATGAACAAACATTTAGCTTGTGTGGTTTTGACAGAGACATGCTGTTTTACAGGATGTGGTAACAAATACCCCTAATTAACATTCAACAGATATTAACACCATCAACAGATAGGATATAGTCTAGCAGAAAAACAACCCATTGCAATCCTGATGTTGAGACGAGAGGGGCTTGGTTTTGTCTGTGTCACTTCTCTGTTCTTTGGAGACTTGATTGTGTGCAAGCTGGCAAAAAAAAAGCTGATGATTATGAATCTGATGCCGAGTCTAAAACGTATGCCCTGGCCACAACCAAAATAACTTTTGGCATTGTCCATGTCACGCCCTGACCTTAGAGATCCTTTTTTCTCTATGTTTGTTAGGTCAGGGTGTGACTCGGGTGGGAAGTCTATGCTTTCTATTTCTTTGTTTTGGTCGGGAATGATTCTCAATCAGGGACAGCTGTCTATCTTTGTCTCTGACTGGGAATCATACTTGGGCAGTCCTTTTCCCCTCTTTCATTTGTGGGATCTTATTTCTGCATTGGTTGTTATTTTGCCCTGCAGAACGTCACGTTTGTATTTGTTTTGTTGTTGTCAGTGTTCATTAAATAAATAAATAAATAAATAGAATGAACACGTACCACGCTACGCTTTGGTCCACTTCTTCCCATGACGATCTTGACAGTCCAGTAATATCTTGTATGTGAATTGATGTTCAGTAACTCATTGTGTTCTAACTAAGGATGGGTATAGGTAGGATTAGAGTAGAATATTAAAATATGCCTTGTGGTTCAGTGTTCAGAAACTGTACTAAACTGTTCTATAAATAAATCCATGTGTACATTATTTACATTTAGTATATTAATACATTTGGATTTGTTCTGGTCTCACGGTGTAATATATAACCCCAGTCAAAGCAATTCACAAAACGTCATGCTTTCTTTCTACCTGGCAGCCACATTTTGAAAGACCTACTGCATTGGTTAATCAGAAAGCCTGGTGGAATTGCCTTAGTGTGCCTTGCTCATAGGCTGAAGTTAATTGTTGAATGACATTCCGCACGCTTGCTAATAGTAAAGGAAGTGGAATGACGTGACGCTAGGCTGATGAGGTACAATTATGACACGATCATATAAATATCTGATATGCCTGAGGTAAAATTATAATAATTATAAAAAATAACTGCTATGCTAATGAGGTAACATCATAAACACTACCCTATAAATACTGGCTATACTGATGAGGTAACATTATAGACACTACCTTATAAATACCTGCTATGCTGATGAGTTTTATGAGTTTACTAGATGAATGAAAAGTGAAGATCCATTTTGACCAGCCTAACTGATTGAACTTCTGTAACTACATTTAATTGAGTACAGGGTGAAGGAATGACAAAGGCAGAATACAATATGTAATTTTATTGAATAGTTTGGGGTAGGCCTCATCTCTGAGGAAAGCTCCTCAGAGCCAGATGCGGATGACAGGTTACCCTATGCTGGGCAGCTGGCATCAAAACCCCCTAAAAATAGTTAAGTTACTCACTTAGGAGGAGGGACACAGCAGAGCAAAGGTTGGATATAAAGATTGAAGATAAATAGATGTGAAAGAATGTGAAGAATAGAACAAAAGTGCAATTATGCTTTAATGGAAAGTATCATATGGAATGTTTATTATTGCAATCACGCTGAGCGCAGGATGAAAATCGTGTCATGGTGTTTTGCTGAAATTAGATGTCTGTGTATAAGTCTACCCAGCTATGCATGCTAGGGTGGCAGGGTAGCCTAGTGGTTAGAGTGTTGGACTAGTGACCGGAAGGTTGCAAGTTCAAACCCCTGAACTGACAAGGTACAAATCTGTCATTCTGCCCCTTGTTCAGGCAGTTAACCCACTGTTCCTAGGCTGTCATTGAAAATAAGAATTTATTCTTAACTGACTTGCCTGGTTAAATAAAAATGTAAAATGCTGTAAGAGATACAGTGGGGCAAAAAAAGTATTTAGTAAGCCACCAATTGTGTAAGTTCTCCCACTTAAAAAGATAATAATTTGCAAATAAATTCATAAAAAATCCTACAATGGGATTTTCTGGATTTTTTCTCTCTCATTTTGTCTGTCATAGTTGAAGTGTATCTATGATGAAAATTACAGGCCTCTCTCATCTTTTTAAGTGGGAGAACTTGCACAATTGGTGGCTGACCCCACTGTATATTATTATTTGTTTCCTGGTCCTATAAGAGCTCTTTGTCACTTCCCACGAGCCGGGTTGTGACAAAAACACTCATTCTTATGTTTAATACATGTATCGTATAGTGTTTGTGTGGCAGGCTTACAATGATCAAAATGGTCAAAAAACAACATGTGAGAGTGAGCAGACCCTGGTGCTTGGGGGTATGCAGCTGGAGGTTAAATGTTTAAAGGGGTACAGGGCTATAAAAAGTTTGGGAACTACTGCTCCATAGGAATGAAAAGATTTCTACAGTATTTCAATGAAATGTTTCTAGGACAAAATTACATGTATTTCCGTCTTTTTGTTGTTGTTGTTGTAGTGGGGACAGTAACATTAGTCATCTCAAAAAAAAAATTGTTTAAAGAAAAAGAATTACACAATATAATTTAAAACATGAAAGGTATTTGTAATATAATAAATGTGGGAAAAACTCATGTAGACATAAATAAATGAATTTCTATAGCGTCCGACCGTTTTTTACAAGGGAGTGCCAAGATGGAGGCGGTGGCACAAAATGTCTTGCATTCATTTGCATACATGTGTGCGTGGAGACTCTCTGTTTCTCTGATATAGCTTGGCAGTTTCCTGTGCAGAGTCACAGTCTATTCTCAGAACTGACACAATGCCATGAGTCTGCCATGATAATCACAAAAGCCACAGGGACAATACAACTGCATGGACATGGGGAGAGTCCCCAAGGAGCTAACATAAATAGTGGCCTGATATCAGCTATCACAAGCACCTATAACTTCTGAAAATGAAAATAAGATTCAGCAAAACATCAAAAACATTACTTCCAACCGTGGCCTTGTGTACAGACTTAGACTTAAGACATGTGCAAACTTTACCCTGATGTCCCTGACTTTACCCTGATGTTCCTGACTTTACCCTGATGTCCCTGACTTTACCCTGATGTTCCTGACTTTACCCTGATGTCCCTGACTTTACCCTGATGTTCCTGACTTTACCCTGATGTTCCTGACTTTACCCTGATGTCCCTGACTTTACCCTGATGTCCCTGACTTTACCCTGATGTCCCTGACTTTACCCTGATGTCCCTGACTTTACCCTGATGTCCCTGACATTACCCTGATGTTCCTGACACGATGTGTTGTCATTTATAGTAACTGCATAGCGTTCATTGGTAGAGTGTGGTTGGAAATTATTTGTGTGTGGGTGGGTGTGTTATTCTTTTCAAAGACATGATCCACATAGGCCCTACTATGTGATGTTCCAGAGATGCGTAACCACTAATTAGTCATGTTTCCATTTGGTTGACACTGTGCCCTCCTTTCCTTTCAACATAGCTTTTTCTTGATTACTTAAGCCAAACTGTAGGAAAGACACAGGCATCCCTGACCCAAATACAACAGGCCAGAGCAGTTTTTCTATGTGAAGGAGAAAAAAAATGCAAGTTAGGATGTTTAATTTGTTTCTTTTAGTCTTCATATGGAATTTTTCATATAATCTCAGCAAAAAAAGAAATGTCCCATTTTCAGGACCCTGTCTTTCAAAGATAATTTGTAAAAATCTAAATAACTTCATAAACCTTTATTGTAAAGGGTTTAAACACTGTTTCCCATGCTTGTTTCCCGTGCGTGAACCAAAAACAATTAATGAGCATGCACCGGTGGAACGGTCGTTATTACACTAACAGTTTAAAGAGGGTAGGCAATTAAGGTCACAGTTTTGAAAACTTAGAACACTGAAGATGCCTTTCTACTGACTCTGACACACACCAAAAGAAAGATGTCCAGGGTCCCTGCTCATCTCTGTGAACGTGCCTTAGGCATGCTGCAAGGAGGCATGAGGACTGCAGATAGGGCCAGGGCAATAAAATGCAATGTACTTTACTGTGAGACGCCTAAGGCAGCTCTACAGGGAGACGGGACGGACAGCTGATCGTCCTCGCAGTGGTAGACCACGTGTAACAATACCTGCACAGGATCGGTACATCCGAACATCACACCTGCAGGACAGGTACAGGATGGCAACAACTGCCTGAGCTACACCAGGAATGCAGAATCCCTCCATCAGTGCTCAGACTGTCCGCAAAAGGCTGAGAAAGGCTAGACTGAGGGTGTGTAGGCCTGTTGTAAGGCAGGTCCTCACCAGACATCACTGGAAACAACATCGCCTATGGGCACACACCCACCGTCGCTGGACCAGACAGGACTGGCAAAAAGTGCTCTTCACTGACGAGTCACGGTTTCTTCTCACCAGGGGTGATGGTCAGATTAGCGTTAATCGTTGAAGGAATGAGAGTTACACCGATGCCTGTACTCTGGAGCGGGATGAATTTGGAGGTGGAGGGTCCGTCATGGTCTGGGGCGGTGTGTCACAGCATCATTGGACTGAGCTTGTTGTTATTGCAGGCAATCACAACGTTGTGCGTTACAGGGAAGACATCCTCCTCCCTCATGTGGTACCCTCCCTGCAGGCACATCCTGACATGACTCTCCAGCAAGACAATGCCACCAGACATACTGCTCGTTCTTTTCGTGATTTCCTGCAAGACAGGAATGTCAGTGTTCTGCCATGGCCAGCGAACAGCCCGGATCTCTATCCCATTGAGCACGTCTGGGACCTGTTGGATATGAGGGTGAGGGCTAGGGCCATTCCCCCCAGAAATGTCTGGGGACTTGCAGGTGCCTTGGTGGAAGAGTGGGGTAAGAGTGGGGTATCTTAGAGCAAGAACTGGCAAATCTGGTGCAGTCCATAAGGAGGAGGCAGTACTTAATGCAGCTGGTGGCCACACCAGATACTGACTGTTCCTCTTGATTTTGATCCATCCCCCCTTGTTCAGGGACACATTATTCAATTTCTGTTCGTCACATGTCTGTGGAACTTGTTCAGTTTCTTGTTATGTTCATACAAATATTTACATATTTACACAGTACAATAGACCAACATAGCTACTGTAGTAGGTCAACACTGTGTGCTGGAAAGCCTTGGTAGAGCATTGGTGGAGTAGGCATTGTGGTGCTCATGTCAATTTCCTTTCTTTTATGGCTTCAGACCATTGCCTACTTCTCACTTAAAACATTGTTTTTTGTTTTTAATTTGAAATTAAGATTATGCTCAAAAGTGATACAAATGTGGCCGAAACTTAGTACTTATACTCCAAGTCGATATTCACATAATTCACATAATAATAAGGAATTCCCCTCTACCACTCTAGTTGGGGAATTTTTTTACTTCCAACTGACCCCCAATGTAAAAGAGACAACTTCATCTTAGATTTTTTGTTATGCAGAAATAACAAAGCATGTTGAAAAGCTGCTATGTTGTTGTTGATGTATGTAGATGTAACCAGGTAAAGAGTCCCCACCCACGGGTTTACAATGGTCCCACATAGGGAAATAGAACCTACGAGAAGAACACTGCTGCTTCAGGCTATTCGATGTGGGAGAGTGGGAAATGTTGGGACCTGGTGTCCAAGTAGGCAATATGTAGCTACAGTATGTGTGTGGGAAACATTTCATCACAGGCATGACATTTAACTTGTTTAGTATAGTCCATTTCTAACACCACTCACTGCTTGTACAGTCCATTCCGAAAGTATTCAGACCCCATTACTTTTTCCACATTTTGTTCAATTACAGCCTTGTTCTACAATGGATTTTGTTTTCAAATGTAGACTCATCAATCCACACAATACCACATGAGCAAAAACAGGTTTTTAGAACATTTTGCAAATGTATTGCAAATAAAACATGGAAATGATACATTAACATAAGTATTCAGACCCTTTACTCAGTACTTTGTGAAAGCACCTTTGGCAGCGACTACAGCCTTGAGTGTTCTTGGTTATAATGCTACAAGCTTGGCACATCTGTATAGGGAGTTTTTCCTATCTGCAGATCCTCTCAAACTCTGTCAGTTTGGATGGGGAGTGTCGCTGCGCAGTTATTTTCTTGTATCCCCAGAGATGTTCGATTGGGTTCAATTCCGGGCTCTGGCTGCATCACTCAAGGACATTCAGACATTTGTCCAAAAGCCACTCCTGCGTTATCTTGGCTGTATGAGTCGTTGTCCTGTTGGATGGTGAACCTTCGTCCCAGTCTGAGGTCCTGAGCGCTCTGGAGAAGGTTTTCATCAAAGGTCTTTCTGTACTTTGTTCCGTTCATCTTTCCCTCGATCCTGCAGCTGAAAAACATCCCCACAGCATGATGCTGCCACCACCATGTATCACCGTAGGGAGGGTGCCAAGTTTCCTCCAGACTTGATGTTTGTCATTCAGGGCAATCTTGGTTTCATCAAACCAGAGAATTTTGTTTCTCCTGGTCTGAGAGTATTTAGGTGCCTATTGGCCAACTCCAAGCGGGCTGTCATGTGCCTTTTACTAAGGAGTGACTTCTGTCTGACCATTCTACCATAAAGGCCTGATTGGTGGAGTGCTGCAGAGATGGTTGTCCTTCTGGAAGGCTCTCGTATCTCCACAGAGGAACTCTGGAGCTCTGTCAGAGTGACCTTTGTCACTCTGACAGACCTTTGTGGTTCTTTGTCACCTCCCTGACCAAGGCCATTCTCCCCCAATTGCTCAGTTTGGCCAGGCGGCCAGCTCTAGGAAGAGACTTGTTCCAAACTTCTTCCATATAAGAGGGATGGAGGCCACTTCAATGCTGCCGACATTTTTTGGTACCCTTCCCCAGATTTGTGCCTCAACACAATCATGTCATGGAGCTCTAGGAGCAATTCCTTCGACCTTATGGCTTGGTTTATGCTCTGACATGCACTGTCAAATGTGGGACATTATATAGACCGGTGTGTGGCTTTCTAAATCATGTCCAATCAATTAATTGGACAATTTACCAAGTCATTTTAGCTGTATAGTCCATCCTGTTTGTGTTGTTGGTCTTGGCTTAACCAGTCGGTAGCTAGCTAACACTCACTCACGTGGCTGCTAGCACCATCATGAAAACGTGCATGGAGAAGCCCTACAATATGACCTTTTTCTAAAAAGAGAGAATGCTCGGCAGCAGGCATTGTTGAAAAGTAATCTTTAGACGTTGTAGTTTTCTTAAATGTAGTTTCGTAATTAACTAAAACAAGCAGACAACAAGAATATTTCATTTGAAAAAGGTGATGTTTTTGCTGTGAGCCAATGGGGTAACAGAGATAACCATAGGTTGTTTTCCCCAAAGGCGGGCATGGCCACAACATTCTCTCTTATAGTGACTGGGACTATGGGGAATACTGCCACCTGGTGATTGGTTACACAATATTTTCTGTAAGAGGGAAACTTTGTGTTGAGACAATTATTCAAAGGGCTGCACAGATCTTCAATTTGTTGTACTTTTTCTTCCAAAATTATCAATGATCAATTCAGAGCAAATTCAGAGCAATAGAGCACATGCAATTGATTTGCTGTACAGCACATCACAAATGTATACATACGCACATCAAATAGGCTACATCACATGCATAAGACCCATATTCATATTAAGGATTACTTCAGCAGTTGGATGAGCAAAAATGTCCCTTCTGCTCTTTGACTGAATTCATTCTAAATGTATAGTATGTTGTAGTCAATCCAGGTGTCCATTGGTCAGTCTGTTTCTCTGTTTTTGTTTCACAACGTTCATTGTGGAAAATGTTGCTTCACATGAATAAGTGCTGACAAAAAATGGATGTCACCTTTTGCACACGCTGCTTAAGAAGTGGATAATCTGTGTCTGACACAAGGCTCTAGAAATGGGTAACACCTGATCTTAGTTCACCTTGCAATGTGTCATTGGCCTGCAGCTCCACTATCTCACTCTCTATTCCAGCACGGTCAGGACAGATAGCTGTGATGACTGGGGTCAGAGATGACACTATCTCACTCTTTATTCCAGCACGGTCAGGACAGAGGGCTGTGATGACTGGGGTCAGAGATGACACTATCTCACTCTTTATTCCAGCACGGTCAGGACAGAGGGCTGTGATGACTGGGGTCAGAGATGACACTATCTCACTCTCTATTCCAGCACGGTCAGGACAGATAGCTGTGATGACTGGGTCAGAGATGACACTATCTCACTCTCTATTCCAGCACGGTCAGGACAGAGGGCTGTGATGACTGGGGTCAGAGATGACACTGTCTCACTCTCTATTCCAGCACGGTCAGGACAGATAGCTGTGATGACTGGTGTTACGTTACCCCAGTTTATGTGTTGTAGTTTGTGTATTTGCATGTGTTTATTTCAGGAAATGGCTTCCTGAAATCCCTCAAGCAGCTGATTGGTCGACTCCATGGCTAATTGGAGAGCTGACCCCGCCCCCTCGTCAAGACGCAGCTGTCTCCAGTTACACATTCATTCTAAAGCTATATAAAAGCCAGTGTTCTGTTCAGGAGGGAGATTTTGCTGGAGGTAGATTTGCTAGAGATTTTGCTGGAGGTCATTGCAGAGAGATTTTGCTAGGGAGATTTTGCTAGGGAGATTTTGCTAGGGAGATTTTGCTAGGGAGATTTTGCTAGGGAGATTTTGCTAGGGAGATTTTGCTAGGGAGATTTTGCTAGAGAGATTTTGCTAGAGAGATTTTGCTAGAGAGATTTTGCTAGAGATTTTTCTGGGAGTTCATTGCTGGGTAGACTTGGTATGTTCTGTGAGTTTGTTGCTCAGAGAGCTTATTCGATGTCCTTTGTTTCTTAGTTTGTTTGAGAAATTATTTTTTCTCCTGTTTCATTTGTTCCCAGGGGGGAAGGGGAGTGCTTAGGCAAGAGGCCCGCGGGCATACATATACCCGTAGTATATTCATTGTCTAGGCACAATAGGCGCACCACCCCCTGTATTTTGGTTAGGGCACCAGGTGGTGCTAAATTAAGTATTGGTTAGGCAGGTAAGATAGGAGAGGGGGCTTTGAGATTTACTTTCTTTGCTTTGGTTCCGTCCAGCCCCTTTTCCCCATATTACTATGTAAAGGAATAAAGTCCTTGTAAATGGTAGCACATTCTGCCTGTTGTCATTCTTACTTGCACCTACAGTCCATACCTTTTTCACTTCACGGAGAGTTTAGTTGTAGCAGGGTGTTGCGTTCCCTCTTCATAGAGGCGTGCGTAACACTGGGGTAAGAGATGACACTATCTCTCTCCATTCCAGCACGGTCAAGACAGATAGCTGTGATGACTGGGGTCAGAGATGACACTGGCACTTGAAAGGGGTTCTCAATGAAGTTGTACTCCATGATATCCTTGGATCTTGACTCAAAATCCAACTTCAACTTTTCCAACACACGCACAAATGCATCATAGCTAAAGTGTTGCAGTATGTCTGGGTTGGATGTGGTGACTGCTCTGAGTTTTGGGAAATGAGCAAACTGTCTCTCAGGTATGAACAGTGTGGTGATTTTATTTTGAAATGCTGTGGCCACACGTAGCAGTTAATCTTTCCCTTGGAGCTGGAGATTCACCGTGTTCAGGTGGCAGGTGATGTCAGTTAAAAAAGCCAGTTTAAATATCCACTGTGGATCATCCAGCTCTGGCTCCTCTTGCCTGCAACAAATTCACGGATTTGAGAGAGTGAGAGAAATCTTTCCTAAACTCTGCCACGAGACAGCCATGTCACCTCATTGTGAAATATCAAGTCGCCATATTCTGTCTGGTATTCCTCCAGCAACTTGGGGAATTGCCGATGGCACGAATTGCTGCATCACATTCTGTATGTCATAGTCACTTTCTTACCGATGTCTTCTATGTGTCTTGTTATGGTCGAGCCTGACATTTGCAATCCTTTAATTTGCTTTAAAATAGCTTCCTTGTTTGTGAAATCAGCATACAATATTTCGGCTGAGGCCAAAAAACATTATTTGACATTATCTCCACGTCTGTGAAGGCCTTCTTGTTTCTCGCGGGTATCCAAGCAATCTCATACGTTGCCTCTTGTCGTTTTCTCTGCAACAGGGCCAGATCTGTCCATTTGTTGTCCTTTGAGCTGTCCTTTGAAATGTCCAAAATAGAACTCCAAATGCTTCATCTATTGCATGAGTGCGTTGACTCCCGCCATTGTTCATTTTGGTACAGTGCATCAATTTATCTGAGTCAAAAAAGAAGAGTGAATTCTACTAGATCAATCCACCCACACTGCCACTCAGCCAGGCAGGTACAGAACTGACTAATTAGGTGCCGCCAAACCTCACATCGATAGCTAAAATGCAGAGCAAATATATATTCAACCCTGCCTGGCAGGATATTGATGTTTATGAATCGTTTTGCCAGACCCAACCACGGAAATAGTGGAAGGTAAATGCACGTAAACTCTGTTTATGCACTTTTCTATTTGTGAAATAATGTTTACTCCCCTTTATATTTAGTTAATTATCGTTTACCCACTTATTGCATTCCCAACGTTGATCAATGCTCAGAAAGCTTCTTGATCTGAGTTCTAAGCTCGCCTAACTCTATGAAGGCTATGCTTGCTATGTCCGACTGCTCCCCCAGATTTGCCTTGCTTGCAGCGCATTTATTCCCCACTCTGTCCAACGGGAAACTTCGTCCACAACATAGGCAGAGAGGTGAAATGAACCACCTCATCCCAAGTAGCAGCTGGACGCCGCTTATAGAGGGGATTTATTTACCATCACTCGACTCCTGCCTTGTCAAAAGATTATCCCCCTGACTCTGGGAGAATGAGTGTACAACTAGTAAACAGTCGCTGATATTTCAGATGTCTAGCTAATTACGTAGCTGAAGAGCTCCGGCTGTTAGCCGGTAACTAGCTATAACTAGCTTGCTAGGATAAAGTTAGAAGCTAATGTTGAATGGACCCTGACCTCAGCAGGAGCAGTTGACAAATTAAGCTACTTATAATCAAAAGATGAGCTACTATAAGTTCTCAACAAAATACCTTTACAGCGAGTAGTGAGACAGACAATGGTGAGTCCGGCTGCAATGGAGGCAAAGGAGATGCACAGAGAGAGGAAGCATAGAAGCAAGCAGGGAGAGAGGGTAGTAGTACAGTGGTTCCCAAACATAAATGCAATATGCAACCATCTTAAAGATTTTACTGAGTTACAGTTCATATAAGGAAATCAGTCAACTTCATCAGTACTGACTTACCACTCATGTATGTAGTAAAAAAGTAGTGAAACACATATTATTGAGTAGAACTTGTAAGGTAATGATAAATATTAAGTCAGTTAGTTGTGGAGATATACTGCCATCTGGTGGCTCACCTGGCCCTACTGATGGGCTTACTGAGGCAGTGAGTGGAGGTTCAGTAGGCCATGGTGGACAGGCTGGACCTCAAGTTCTTGCAGTACCAGAGTGACAAGGAGAGCAAGCTGAGGAAGATATGCAACGACTACGTCATCTGTGAGACATGACTTCAGTACAGGGCAGTAATGCATATGAGAATCTGCTTAGTGATGTTCTCCATGTCATGAATCAATGTGATATGCCCAGGTAACTGTTCAAATAGCTCTAACCTTCCCTGACAATGTTTAAGCGTGTAACCCTTGCAAGGCTTCCAGTCCAGACAGTATTCCTAGCCACGTCCTCAGAGCATGCGCAGACCAGCTGGCTGGAATGTTTACAAACATATTCAATCTCTTCCTATCACAGTCTGCCGTTCCCACTTGCAGAAAGCAAAGGTAACTGAACTAAATGACTATTGCCCCGTGACACTCACTTCTGTCATCATGAAATGCTTTGAGAAGCTAGTCAAGAATCTTATCACCTCCACCTTACCTGACACCCTAGACACACTTCAATTTGACATACCGCCCCAATGGATCCACAAACGATGCAATCACCATCGCACTGCACACTGACCTATCCCTTCTGGACAATAGGAATACCTATGTAAGAATGCTGGTCATTGACTACAGGTCAGCCATCAACACCATAGTACCCTCCAAGTTCATCATTAAGCTCGAGGCCCTGGGTCTAAACCCCACCCTGTGCAACTGGGTCCTGGACTTCTTGACGGGCAACCCACAGGTGCTGAAGCTAGCAAACAACACCTCCACTATGCTGATCCTCAACACAGGAGCCCCACAAGGGTGCATACTCAGCCCCCTTCTGTACTCCCTGTTCACCCATGACTTCGTGGCCACACACGCCTCCAACTCAATCATCAAAGGCCTGATTACCAACAATGACGAGACAGCCTACTGGGAGAAGGTGAGGGCCCTGGCGGAGTGGTGCCAGGAAAATAAGAGAGAGCATGCCCCTATCCACATCGATGGGACTGCAGTGGAGAAGGTGAAAAGCTTCAAGTTCCTCAACGTACACATCACTGACAATCTGAAATGGTCCACCCACACAGACAGTGTAGTAAAGAAGGCCCAACAGCACCTCTTCAACCTCAATAGGCTGAAGAAATTTGGCTTGGCCCCTAAGACCCTCACAAACTTTTACAGATGCACAATTGAGAGCATCCTGTCAGGCTGTATCACCACCTGGTACGGCAACTACACCGCCCACAACCGCAGGGCTCTCCAGAGGGTGGTGCAGTCTGCCCAATGCGTCACCGGGGGCGCACTGCCTACCCTCCAGGACACCTACAGCACCTGATGTCACAGGAAGGCCAAAAAGATCATCAGGCACATCAATCACCTGAGCCACAGCCTGTTCACCCCACTATCATCAAGAAGGCAAGATCAGTAAAAGTGCATCAAAGTTGGGACCAAGAGACTGAAAAACAACTTCTATCTCAAGGGCATCAGACTGTTAAATAGCGATCAGTAGCCGGCTACCACCCGGTTACTCAACCCTGCACCTTAGAGGCTGCTGCCCCATGTACATAGACATGGAATCACTGGTCACTTTAATAATGTTTACATACTGTTTTATTAATTTCATGTGTATATACTGTATTCTACTGTATTTTAGTCAATGCCACTCAGACATTGCTCATCCTAATATTTCTACATTTCTTAATTCCTTTCTTTTACTTTTAGATTTGTGTGAATTGTTACATACTACTGCACCGTTGGAGCTAGGAACACAAGCATTTCGCTACACCAGCAATAACATCTGCTAAATACGCGTATGTGACCAATAACATTTTGATTTGATTTGAAGAACCGCTACCTCGACGCCTAGGAAGGTCTGGGCGTGCTGATCTATGGTCAGTTTAACATTTTACATCATAATGAAAAAGATTACATGGACATTGGGGACCTGATCCTGGATCAGCATTCCTACTCTGAGATGCTTTGTGAATATGGGCCCTGAATCTTTATATTTTTATTTGGATCCTCATTAGCTTTTGCAGAAGGAACAGCTATTCTTCCTGATGTCCTCAAAGTGATGACATATTATTAGTGCTAGATTATCAAGTGTTTCTAAGATAAAAAGGCAGTTAGCTCACAGGTCTGCTGGAGTTGGAGGCGGGACTTCCTGTCTCATTGACAGAGCTACGTACGTATCAAGGACCGATTACCCAAAGCCGGCAAGGGCTTTGTCAAACGCTACACATGCAGAGAGATGGAGCTAATGAGTACACACACACACACACACACACACACACACACACACACACACACACACACACACACACACACACACACACACACACACACACACACACACACACACACACTCACTGGCCAAGTTTACTTCCTCAGTGGGCCAGTCTATAACTCTGTTTGAGCCTCCATCTGCAGAAGGAGAAGAAGACCATGCACTTCCTCTTCAAGAAAGAGAAACTTGTTCCTCAACCACAGACCACCGTGGTGGACGAGCCACCTGAGGTACAGCACTGTCTGTCTCAACACACTATCTGGAGATGGACCTTGTATCTCTCCCTATGTAATCAGTAGTGTATGACTTCACCCTGTCTTTCCTGGGTCTCCAGGGGATGAGGAGAGAGAGAGCTGGCTGTCATCTACTTGCAGAGAGGAAGAATTTTCTGAACCAGGTGTGTTTTTATGAAGAGAAGGATAAGGTGATCATAGATCTGCACAAAGAGCAACCTCTATGACAAACCATTAATTTCCATCCTTATCTGTGTGTGTGTGTGTCAGATGTTTGAGGGGAATGAGAAGTGTCTGGAGCTGAGAACCACTCACGCCCTACAGAGAGAAGAGCAGGAGCTCAGAAAATCAGACACACAGCTCACACTAGCTCTGCAGAGACAGAGAGAACAACACACACACGTATGCATGCTGGCGGGCTTCTTCTCTGACATATTCAACCTGTCTCTGTCCCAGGCTGTAGTCCCAACCTGCTTCAAGGAGACCACCATCGTCGCAGTGCCCAAGAAAAACGTGTCATGTCCAAATGACTATAGCACGTTCACACTCACCTCGGTCATCATGAAGTGCTTGGAGAGGTTGGTCAAGGCCAGCATGCCAGGCACCCTGGATCCACTACAATTTGCCTACCGCTCCAACAGATCCATGGAGGACACCTTCCTGTGCAACTGGATCCTGTGATGCAACTTGTTAGGACGCTCTCGATGGTGCAGCTGTAGTATCTGGTGAGGACCTGGGGCGGCATGCCACATGCCAGGAACAATTCCCATACCATGAGGTCCCGATACCAACAGGCTCAGAGACAGTATCTATCAAGCCATAAACTGCTGAACACTTGAACTTGCCTCACCCCTTGCTATGATTATCTGCACCTTAGCACACTTTGTTTAACCTTGCATTTTTATTTATAAAGGGTTGGTCACCATTGACCAGTTCTTATAGCCTTTAGCCGTACAGTTATCCTAATCCAGGCCCTGTAGCCCCCAGCACCACGCCTATTCCCCAGGCACTCTCATTTGTTGACTTCTGTAACCATAAAAGCCTTGGTTTCATGAATGTTAACATCAGATGCTTCCTCCCTAAGTTTGTTTTAATTACTGCTTTAGCACACTCTGCCAACCCTGTTGTCCTAGCCGTGTCTGAATCCTGGCTTAGGAAGGCCACCAAAAATTCTGAAATTTCCATCCCCAACAACAACATTTTCTGACAAGATAGAACTGCCAGAGGGGACAGAGTTGCAATCCTAGTGCAGAGTTCTGTCATACTATCCAGGTCTGTGCCCAAACAATTTGAGCTTCTACTTTTAAAAAATCCACCTTTCCAGAAATAAGTCTCCACTGTTTGCCGCTTGGTATAGACGCCTCTCAGCCCCAAGCTGTGCCCTGGACACCATATGTGAATTGATTGACCCCCATCTATCTTCAGAGTTCGTACTATTAGGTGACCTAAACTGGGATATGCTTAACATTTTACATTTACATTTAAGTCATTTAGCAGACGCTCTTATCCAGAGCGACTTACAAATTGGTGCATTCACCTTATGACATCCAGTGGAACAGTCACTTTACAATAGTGCAACTAAATCTTTTAAGGGGGGGGGTGAGAAGGATTACTTTATCCTATCCTAGGTATTCCTTAAAGAGGTGGGGTTTCAGGTGTCTCCGGAAGGTGGTGATTGACTCCGCTGTCCTGGCCTTAACACCCCGGCCGTCCTACAATCTAAGCTAGAGATGCCCTCAATCTCACACAAATTATCAAGGAGCCTACCAGGTACAACCCTAAATCCGTAACCATGGGCACCGTCATAGATATCATCCTGACTAACTTGCCCTCTAAATACACCTCTGCTGTCTTCAACCAGGATCTCAGCAATCACTGCCTCATTGCCTGCGTCCGTAATGGGTCCGCGTACAAACGACCACCCCTCATCACTGTCAAACACTCCCTAAAACACTTCAGCGAGCAGGCCTTTTCTAATCAACCTGGCCCGGGTATCCTGGAAGGATATTGATCTCAGCCCGTCAGTAGAGGATGCCTGGATGCTCTTTAAACGTGCTTTCATCACCATCTTAAATAAGCATGCCCCGTTCAAAAAATGTAGAACTAAGAACAGATATAGCCCTTGGTTCACCCCAGATTGACAGCCCTTGACCAGCATAAAACATCTTGTGGCGTACTGCAATAGCATGAAATAGTCCCCGCAAAATGCAACTTTTCAGGGAAGTCAGGAACCAGTATACAAAAGCAAAGGCTAACTTTTTCAAACAGAAATTTGCATCCTGTAGCACTAATTCCAAAACGTTTTGGGACACTGTGAAGTCCATGGAGGATAAGAGCACCTCCTCCCTGCTGCCCACTGCACTGAGGATAGGAAACACTCACAGACTTAGGAAACACTGTCACAGACTTACACAAATGACTGATGATTGACTGAGAGCGAGATATGTCATCATAGCACGCAACAGAACATGTTTATTTTTTTTTTAATTCATTAAATCGATTTTAATCTAAATGAAAGTTTTGTTGCTAAGGATTCCACAACGCGGTTAACCTTTACGGCTGGGACTGCAAGTTTGTGTTCCTTTTTTGCATGGATTCCGTGAGTGCTAGCCGGCTGTACTATCATGTCCTGTCATCGTCGTGGGAAAGACTCATTGTCATCTTTTCGTAAAACAACTGGTTGCAGTAAAGAGCCAACCTGGATACTAAGGACATCCTGAGGGAAATCAATGAGTACCAACAGCTTTACGCTATGGAGGAACAACATACTCCATCATGGAAAGATCTGACCACCTCACAAAATAACTTTAACCTGACAAAAAAATTAATTAATCTACAGACAGGGACGATTTACTTACCATTGAGGTAGAGGCTAGTGCTCTGGCTGGAATCCATGCAACACTGGACAAGTTGTGTGAGGAGGTAACAGGGCTGAGGGGCAGTTTGGAGTTCAGCCAGACTGAAATTATCACGCTCCAAAGAGAAAACAAGACACTCACACCAAGGTAAAGATTCACAATTCCAACATGGATTGTCTACTCAGGGAAAACAGGGTGATGAAGGAGTCTCTACTAGACATACAAGGTCGTAGCATGTGTGAAAATCATTTTTTTCTGGGATTCCTGAGGACGCATTCAATGATCCAAAGGGAGAGATCAGAGAAGTCATGCAATCCGCCTTGAAGCTTCCTATAGAGACCATAAACAAGGTGGCTTTCCACCCAGTACACAGACTTGGAGCTCGGAGCGACAAGACCAAGGGTCCCCAACCAATCATAGCAAAATTTGAACACTACCAACAAAAGGAGCTGATCAAAAGCAGGGGAAATGAGCTTAAAGGGACCAAATTTGGTCTCAATGACCAATTTCCAACAGAGATAAACAAACGTCGTAAGAGACTGTATCCGGTACAAAGACAACAAAGAGGGAATGGTAAGCTTGCTTTATCATGTGGACAAACTCTTTATAGATGGACAGCTATTCTGAGACAGCTCCATAACACCGTGGCTGTACAAAATTCTACAGGGACTTCATGTTATGAAAAAAAGAAGATATGGGAACTGTAAAAATATCTGAACATTATGACGTGGATATGAACACACACGTACTCATTTACATGATTGCTTACATTATACATACACACACACCTGATCTCGCTCTCTTCTCTCACTCTTTCTTTCTCGCTTTTCTCTTCTCTCCCTCTCTCTCTATTGTCAAGAACAGTTTTATAATTTAATGTGTTTATCGTTTGTCTATCTTTTTAATGTATTTGTCTACAAGTTTTTAGATGTTTACGACAAGCAAGGGGAAGAAATCAGAATCGGGGCATTGGGGAATAATAACATAACAATATTGTACAGAATACATTTGCACTGTAGTGAAGCCGTCTCTAGAGTAATGCAAGGTCTCTTTCATGATCATGTGAAACGACATTTGCTATGGAAATGCTGGGATGTGTTTTTCAATGCTGTTAAAGGTAATTATGTTGCAACTATGATGGTGATACGATATGGATTACAATTATCATCATGAATATTAAGGCTATACGCACTACATGTTACATACATAGACACTCAACCGTTAAAATTGGCAGAGTTATTATTTATTTGGACATCATATATTATAGTCTTATTCTTAGACAGACATCGTACACACTCTCACTATATCACAGTGATATACGGCAGCGTAGCCTAGTGGTTAGAGTGTTGGACTAGTAACCGGAAGGTTGCGAGTTCAAACCCCTGAGCTGACAAGGTACAAATCTGTTGTTCTGCCCCTGAACAGGCAGTTAAACCCACTGTTCCCACGCTGTCATTGAAAATAAGAATGTGTTCTTAACTGACTTGCCTGGTTAAATAAAGGTTTAAAAAAATGTTTTTTTTAATTAACATCCAACATCATACACATCAACCTACTCAGATTTGCTACTGTTGGGGAATAATCAGAATTGGTTGGCAACATAGGTAATATGTTTTATATTCATCATATGTTTGTAAGTTATTTCTCATCAAGAATGTTATTTTTGTATAATACTGTGGCAGGGTTGCAGTATCTGTTCTATGTCAAGACTCGGGCCGCAGAGAGGGGAGAGGTCAAGGTGTCATCATGTGTAAACATATCTTTTGCTCCACTGTGTCTGTGTGCCAGTCACTCTCTACTTTTCCCATCGGGGAGAGGAGGATGGCAGTGTCTGGAATCATTCTATGCTCCCCGTGAGCTTGTCCAGGATTGGTCGTATTTAGAATTGGTTGTATCTAAATGACAATTTGATATATGCCTGTTGATATGGAGGATTGGTTTATGGTTCTGGGTTTGAGTAAGGAGACAAAGCTGAACGATTTATTATGTCTATGCTGTCTGACTATGTGTGATCTTTGCTATTAAAGGATCTCAGTTGCAATGTAGAAGGGGCTCTCAGAGAATTCACTGATAGACACTGAATTGATCTGAGAGTCACAGGGTTGTGATAGAGCTCATATAATTAAAGATGGACTTTGATAACTAACTCTGACTTGTGTTGTGGTTTGCTCCCATGATTTGGTAAATAGAGGAAATTTCCACGACACTACACACATAAAATCTGCTCTTAATTTTCTAACATCTGTGGTGTTGGCTCACAGGCAAACAGGCAAGGGAATCAAACACATATTGCTAGAACCTAATTCTTGAATTCTAAATATCAGATATTTGAAAGCTCTAGTTCTAACCTTCATAATACCTATAAGGACAGTAACTTTACAAGCACTAATTATGGTCAATTTAGACTGAGAATAGTATCAAGTTATGGTAAGGGGTGAAATAACTACTCCTATAGAAATGGTTGTCTGCCAGGTAGTCAGCAGGAAGGTTTGATTTCTCTATTGTTAAAAAAGACCTAGATGGCAAATATAAAGACCCAGTCTATCTAAAAAAGCTGGAGGCCCCTCACATGACAAAAATACTAGCAAAATGTGTAGCACTCAGAATTAAAAGGGTTTTACCAGGTATTGTTCATCCTGATCAGACAGGTTTTTTACATGGACAATACATTGGAGATAATATACGACAACTACTAGAAATAATAGAACATCATGAAACATATAAGAAGCCAGGAATGGTATTTATAGCGTATTTTGAAAAGGCATTTGATAAATTAAGACTGGATTTTATTTATAAATGCCTGGATTTTTTCAATTTCAATATCTGTAATGTATAGCAACCCCAGGTGGAAAATACTCAGAGATACTCGAAACTCAGAGAGTTTTGAATTGTCAGGAGAAGTGAAAGTCTGTCCTCTGTCTCCATATCTATTAGTAATGGCCATTGAGATGCTAGCTATTAAAACCAGATTCAATAACAACATTAGAGGATTAGAACAAAGGTGTCCATGTACGCCGATGACTCAAGTTTTATATTTAGTCCACAAGCCAGATCCCTGCAATGTCTCATTGAAGATCTAGATAACTTTTCTGTACTCTCTGGACCAAAACCGACTTACAATATTACAATATTATGTCATCCTTAAAAAATACAATTTTTACATTACCCTGCAGTTTACCTATAAAATGGGCTGATGGTGAAGTAGACATACTCTGTATTCATATCACGGAATATATAAATAAGCTCTCCACAATGAATTTCAATAGAAAACATGTATAAATAGACAAGATCCTGCAACAATGGAGAGATAAATGCCTGTCTATTTATGGAAAAATTGCCCTGATTAACTCCTTAGTCATATCTCAGTTTACTCACTTACTTATGGCGCTACCTACTCCTGATGATTCGTTTTGATGATTCGTTCTGATTCGTTTTTCAGATCATATGAGCAAAAAATATTTTGCTTTATCTGGGACACTAAACCAGACAAAATAAAACATGCCTATTGATATAATGAATAGGGTGGGTTGAGATAATTAAACATAAAAGCACTAACCCTCTCTCTAAAAGCTTTACTCATTCAATAGTTTTATTTGAACCCTAAATGGTTCTCAAGTAGATTACTAAGAAAAGCTCATCCATTGTTTAAAAATGGCCTTTTGCCTTTGTGCAGATTGCCATGTCTCATTTTCGATTAATTTAAAATGATACTTTTTTTCAAAGTATCTCTCTTTTTCAAAACAAGCATTGCAGAGCTGGCTACAATTTAAATGTCACCCCTGAAAAGATAGAACAAATATTACAACAAATATTATGGCTGGTTGATAAAATACCTGTATTTATGGGAAAGATCTTTCAAAAGGGTATTTTGTTCTTAAATTATATTGTAAATTGGAATAGTACAGTTATGTCCTTCATTGAGTTATCATAATTGTACGGGAAGGTCTGCTCAATCCAAGAGTACAACCAATTGATTACAGCATTACCCCAAAAATGGAGGAACCAATTGATTACAGCATTACCCCAAAAATGGAGGAGGCGGGTGGCAGCGGGAGGAGGTAGGAACTGGTCTGTCTGCCTGATATAAAGGATCAAAACTGGAGGAGGCAGGTGGCAGCGGGAGGAGGCAGGGAACTGGTCTGTCTGCCCAATATAAAGGATCAATACTGGAGGAGGTAGGGAACTGGTCTGTCTGCCCAATATAAAGGATCAATACTGGAGGAGGTAGGGAACTGGTCTGTCTGCCCAATATAAAGGATCAATACTGGAGGAGGTGTATGAGTTGATATATAAAACAACGCAAGATTCAAGACTTTGTGCTTTTGGACTAAAAGTATTATGTAGAATTCTTGCCACCAACAAAATGTTGAATATTTGGGGCATAAAATCATTGAAGCTCTACAGATTTTGTTGTGAAGATACAGAATCAACAGACCATTTATTTTGGTATTGCCCTCAGGTAGCCTGTTTCTAGTCTCAGGTTCAGGAATCACTGAAAATGCATAGCATTGATCTAAAATTGACCCAGAAGTACTGTTATGAGATCTGGAGAGACCGGGTCAGTCAATTACAAATATACCAATACTCTTAGTAAAAGTATTTATCTTCAAATCGCAATCTGTGGATACTGTTAGATTAGATAGATTGAAATTGTACGTTAAACATCACAGCATAGTTGAAAGGTATGTGTTGCGTAGAATCCCGAAGTGGGTGGCCAGCAGAGATAGATGGGATGTACTGAGGGAAGCTGAGGGTTGGTATGTGGAATTGGAGACAAGTGGGAGTGGAGTTGCTGTTTAAATATATATATATTTTTTAAACATAATAAAAAGTACATTTGAACACTAAGTGGCAGTGTTTTTACAACTAATGCCGGTTTGCCTGAGGCTGATGCCATGCAGGTGTTTGTACACATGCATATACACACACTCTCATTCAAATAAACACATACAAGAACACACACATACATATAATAGTGCCAGACATGCACACAAACATATACAGTTGGCATTGCTGTTATGATTTTAGTTGTCCTTGATGTCCTTTGTTTTAAATGTATTATTTTGTTTTTCAATTTGGATTTTTTTGTCTGCCTGTTGTGAATGCGTTTGTGCCTGTGGATTACTGAAGAAAACGCGCTAACAAAACAGAGGTTTTCGGATATAAAGAGAGACTTTATCGAACAAGGATAATTTATTGAATAAATTAATGTCTTCTGAATGCAACCATATGAAGATCATCAAAGGTAAGTGATTAATTTTATCTCTATTTCTGACTTGTGTAACTCATCTACTTGGCTGGTTACTGTTTGTAATGATTTGTCTGCTGGGCTATGTTCTCAAATAATTGTAAGATATGCTTTCACCATAAAGCATTTTTTAAATCTGACACCGTGGTTGGATTCACAAGAAGTTCATCTTTAAACCTATGTAAAATAGTTGTATATTTTCTGAATTTTTATAATGAGTATGGAGTACTGGATGTTGGCCAGGTGGGACGCTAGCATCCCACATACCCTAGAGGGGTTTTTAACAAGAAATGTGTGGAGTGGTTGAAAAATGAGTTTTAATGACTCCAACTTAAATGTATGTTAACTTCTTACTTCAACTGTATAATGGGAAACTTTCTCATTTTGGGCTGAATGTGCAAATATGCAGGTCATCAGAGTCAATATTACGAGACCTAGAGAACAACATAAACTTGGTTTTATTAGTATTTAACACTAGTTTAAGATCAGTAAGCAATTGTTTAATTCAGTCAAAACCATGCTGAAAGTCATAAATGGCCTGCTGTACTGACTGCTGTACTGAGTAAATAACTGTATCATCCGCACAGAGATGAATATTACAGGTTTTAACAGATCAATATTATTTATATGAATAGTGAAGAGAACAGTGCCCAAAATCTACCCCTGTGACACACATTATGTAATATCGAGGAAACTTGATTTGATATCGTCACATTGTGTTCTGCCCGTTCAGTAGTTATTGAACCAATTGCAAGATGCCTGATCTAGGCCTATTTCAGACAACCTTTGAAGAAGTAAGAAATGGTCAACCATATCAAATGCCTTTGACAGGTCAATAAATAAGGCAGCACAATGATTTTATTCTCAAAACAATATAACACATCATCTAAACAAGTGTAGCTGCTGAAACAGTGCTGTGTCCAGGTCTTAAACCAGACTGGTGCTCATTAAGAATAGAATGAGAAGTAAAAAAAGTTCTAAACTGAGAGTTCGCCAGGGACTCGAAAACTTTGGCGAGGTAAGATTGCTTGGATATTAGACAGTAGTTGTCAAAGTCAGAAGGATCTTCGCATTTGTTTAGGGGGAGGAATGCTGCCGTTTTACAGATCTTAGGGATAACCCCAGAAACAATTGTCAAGTTAAAAAAAACATGTTTTACTTGACAATCAATGATTCTGCAACTAGTGGGGCAGAAAGCTGCAACAAAAAATTGATCAATTGAGTTAGACCCAGTGGATTGTTTTACATCGATCTTCAATAAGGCACTTAGTACATCATAGACATCAAATGCTTGGAATGAAAATGAGGAATGTGTATCTGGGAATGTATTGTTCCCTGCAACCTGGTTTGAGGTGAATAAAGGACTTCCTCTGCTGCAATCAAAGTTTTCAGAAGCTATTTTATCAAATAGGTGGCCCACTGAGGCAAAGTGGTTATTAAAAGCACCACAAATATCCATCTTATCTGTTATGAGACCAGAGGTTGTCATAACCTGCTGGGATAATCAGCGGACAGAGATTTCACTACATTCCAGAAGGCAGCTGGATTCCCACCATTCTCAGATACACAGTTCAAGAAGTTTGATGAATTGTATCCGGCAGTCTTATTTAGCCAAGTTTCAGATATTACCAAAATGTCCATGTTGGTTTGAGAGGTCAGAGTTAAAAAATTAAAAAAAGATTTTCGAGATCAAACTTCTGGCATTGACATGAATCAATGACGCAGCTGCAGGATTTCAGCCTGTAATACAAGCATACTATGCTCCGTTGATAACCCCTTATTTGAAAATACCAAAGGGATAGGTTGAATTGGTTCAGATAAAAAATAGTCTCAAACTGTACCATTGGGCCTACGCTTTGAAGAAGATGTAGATTTAAACAAGAGTCAATGAGGGTTACCGGTTGCGGGCTTGCAGTATGATGATAACGCGGTTCATTTATGGTTGGGCTTACTTGAGCGGTACCTGTTTCCAAAAGATTAAAGTCAGAGACAGGGGTGGGTTGTCTATCCCCACCACACAATAATAATGAATCATAGCACAGTAACACAGTAATAACATAATATTACCTTCCCTCTCTCTCTTTCCTTCTCTCCCCCCCCATTTTCTTCTCTCTAGCCCTCTCCCTCCATCCCTGCTAGAAGTTGACACGGGAGTGAATATCAATTCATGTCTTGTCTTGTCCTGTCAGTTTTTCCCCGTATTGTCCTGATACTGCAACAGTTCTATAACATTCCTGTCCTGTCCCGATAAGAATCACTCCCCTCCCGTGCTCATTTTTATGCGCAGAAATCAGAAATAATGTGTTATGTTAGTTGCTCGTCTGTCTGTCCCCCGCTCTGCGTGTGAGTAGCCATAGCAACTGCTGCATTGGGATGCTGCTCATGGTTCACTAGACAGTAAAAAACAAAGGGATCTTTCTATACTTGGGAGAGTGCTTCTGTCCAAGGCAGAGGAACTGTCTCGCTTTGTGTACACCTCGTTATCTTTATTTGTCAATCCCTCTGCCTGTAAAGAGATCAACAAGGCCTTTGACTTCATCTTGAAAAATAAGTCTCACAAACTAAAGAAGTCAGTCCTCTCAAATAAAAGCGCTGAAGGAGTTCTGAAGCTGTTGAATTTTGTTGGCATAAATAACACTTTCAAGATCAATTGGTCGAAAAGATGTTTGGTCCAATACAGAATCAATTTGTATTTCATTCCAAACCGTGTGTTTAATAGGTTGGGAGGTCTTCAGTTTTTACTGTAATTATATTCCTGAACGATCACCAGCTAAATTGGCTTGGTTTCATCAAGCTTGTTGCTGTAATTGACCAGAAAATATGTTTCCTGGACAATTGTCCCCCACATAAAGCTCTTTTGTGGAATAATTCAGACATAATTCTAAGGAATCAGTCATTGTTCTACCCCAGCTGGCATGAGAGGAATATTCACTTTGTTCTTGATGTTTTTTGACAACAGGGGTAATATTCTTGAATATGAACAATTTCTAACATTGAATGAGTTCCCAATAACTTTGAGAGTTTATTTCTGTGATCAAAGCCATTCCCAGTGGTGATGTTCACAGAGCTTATCCAGAACTCAGTTTGGGAGGCGTGGGCTTACTTGAGAAATCTTGTTGTAATAAATACATAACACAAATTTTCCATTCACGGTACCAACTTTTAGAGGAACATTTTTCTGGAACTTGCTTATTCCTAACATTGTTTGGAAAAAAACTGTGTTAATTAATGACTTACAAATATTGTATACCTAACAAATTGAAGGAAGTGCACTTTAAAATTCTACATAAGATATATCCATATAATTCTATGTTGTCCAAATTTGGGGCTATTGATGATATCTGCGTTTTTTTTGTGAAAAACGTGAAAATCTGACTCACTTGATCTATGAATGTACTTTTGTGTTAGAAATTTGGGAAAACCTTGCAGAATACTTATTTACCATTTTGAACACTACCCATGTTTTTGACATGAAGGATATAGTATAATAGTATGTTAATATTGCAATGATAACAAGACCATTGAAATTATTGTGATTGTGTAAGGGTTTTCTGGTGAAAGAGAAGCGGACCAAAAAGCAGCATGGTGGTTATTCATGTTCTTTAATATATAAAGAAACTACACATGAGATAACTAACAAAAACAACAAACGTGAGAAAACCTAAAACAGTCCTATCTGGTGCAATCACAGAGACAGAAACAATCACCCACAAACACACAGTGAAACCCAGGCTACCTAAGTATGATTCTCAATCAGAGACAACTAATGACACCTGCCTCTGATTGAGAACCATACTAGGCTGAAACATAGAAATACCCAAAACATAGAAAAACAAACATAGACTGCCCACCCAACTCACGCCCTGACCATACTAACTAAATACAAAACACAGGAAATAAAGGTCAGAACGTGACAGATTGTTTTTATTTCTTGTTGCCAAAAACTTTATACACAAACAACAATTCCATAATTCCATACCAATATTAAAATTATTTTTGATTGAATTTAATCATCTTGTTAAGACATTATGAATGAATAACACTAAGAATAACATCTTCCTAAATCATTAATGAGATTTTTTCAGAGTGAATACAATTGCACCCAAATTGCATTTATTTATTATTATTAATATATATATATATATATTTTGTATGTATTTAGTATTTTCATGTTTATACCTGTGTTTAGTTTTGTTAGATGTTTGATGTAAAAAATGTTGACCATTTTGTATTATGAATAATAATAATAAATCAAAAATGTTTTTAAATAACCTCCAGGCAGCTCAGCAGATCATTGGGGTTGGCTTGTTTTTCTCGTGCTGTGCTTGAAATTGAAGTGAATTGATTCGAATTCTATACATTCTGAGATTTCATGGGTCTATGGTTGAGTAGGTTTACGATCTTTCTTGTATAGGTCGTGTTACTACAGCTACTATTACAGGCTACTACAAATGTAGGATCTTAATACCAGCCAGTTTGCTACAGCAGGGATTTAATCCTGAAAAAAAAGAAATGTGAAATATTATGTGGATTATAATTAATGGACATGTTTGTAGGGGTGAATGAAAATCAAGACTGAAATTTCAAAAAGGAAATTACAATCTTCAGAAGACTATTAAACTTCAAATACACTACATGTTTAAAATATCCTGTTTTGAAGGAAATTTCTCCTGCAACAGGGTGATCCTACATATGTACAACACGTCATCCTCCTATCACGAGTATAGTGTGTGGGAAAGCCTGCATGTGGATAGGCCATTGGCTGAGAAATCAATCCGTCTCATGTTGAGAGAGCTCGGCATTTAGCCTTGATACTGTAGACAGCATAACTAATAAACCTGAATTACTAGTACAGTGCTTTTGTTGTATTCAACTTTTGAGGCGTTAATGTCAATTAAACCTAGGTTAAATGTTTTTATTATTGTCATCTTCAACCTAGAGTGTAACCAGGAAGTGAGTGGGAGCGTGGAGACGAGGGGATCTTTGGTGTGGAGGAGTGCGCTTCTCAGTGAGTGATTCTTGATAAACACTTTCACTTGAAAGTCGCAGCTACAATGTTTTCTTCAAAGTAGTCATGGACCACGGGAAGTCGCCTTCTAAGACCCGAGGATTATGATATTAGTGCTGTAATGTCTTTGTAAGTAAATCAGTCTTTCATGCTTTATGTTGCCTCTAAAAAGAAAAACCGTGGGATAGGCTCGTGCTCTACTCCGTGTATACACATGATACTTTGTAGTGAAATTCACAGCTTGGATCGCTCACGGCTGCAGTAATAATTGTCATATTTTTTGCAACATTCATTCACTGGTAAAATGCAAGGTTTTGGCTATTGCTACGTTTGTGAAGTGGACCATTTTGTGTCACTGCAATCAGTGTTCATGCCAAAGTACCGTAGGCTGCTATACCACCTGCTTGTCTCTGTTCAGAGAACTGTTTCAAACGTTTACACAGAACTTTGGACCCGAGCCTTGGCATAGAAGTGTGTGTGTACGCACATGTGCTTTGTCTTTGTATCTGTGTGTGTGGCAATTGTGTCGTAGTTATACCATTGTTATTCTCACAATGGTAGGACCTGGATTACGAGTCCAGATTCCAGTTGCTGTTCTCTCTCTCTCTTTCTCTCTCTCTCTCTCTCTCTCTCTCTCTCTCTCTCTCTCTCTCTCTCTCTCTCTCTCTCTCTCTCTCTCTCTCTCTCTCTCTCTCTCTCTCTCTCTCTCTCTCTCTCTCTCTCTCTCTCTCTCTCTGTGTGCTGTTATTCAGAACACTAATTTATGTCCTGTCTACATGTAATTTTAATCATGTCACAAGGTGGCACACTGACATTTTTCAACATGAATGAAGTCCTAGATAGGGAGAGCACTGAATGCCAAGTAGAGAACCAGTGAAAGTTAAATTACACTCTTTGAGTGACATGTCCCCATAATGTGTTGGTAATGGTACTATGTAATTAAAGTACATTAAACAAAGGCACTAAAAGGGTTGTGATTGGCAGCAGGTCTTCAGCAGACCACCCCCACCAGCCTGGTCTCATAGACTAGACGTAACATAGTAAACTTAAATCCTCAATACCCAAATTAGTATGATATGTTAGGTTTGGCATGGTTACGTAAGACAGATGGTTACTTAATGTAAAATGTATGGTTGTTCGAGGTGGGGGGGTTGTTCGAGGTGGATGGCTAGGCGTATAATCCGAACGTCTAGCAACCTAAAGGTTACGAGTTCAAATCTCACACAGACAACTTTAGTATTTCAGCTAATTAGCTACTACTTTTTATCTACTTTGAAACTACTTAATATGTTAGCCAAACCTAATCTTAACCCTTTAAGCTAACCCTTCCCCTAACCTTAACTCTTCTTAGTTAACTCTTACCTAAACCCTTTAACCTAACATATCATACATTTGGCAAATTCATAACACATTTTGCAAATTCGTAACATATAATACAAATTTTAATTTGTAACATATGATACGAAATTGGTAATGGACATTCACAAATTAATACTTACTGTTAGGTTCTAATTATAATAGTAAGAACTCGAGTTTATACTTCCCAAAGGATCGAACAGCTGAATCAATGAAAACATATTCACACGAGCACTAGTATTTAACCCTTTCTCCTATGCTGAGTCTCCTACACATCTGTACAGCCAATGCATCTCTGTTGCTAGACAGAAACTCTAGTGATACATGTTCTTCCTCACTTCATCTGACCTGACCTCTGCCCCAAAGTGTTCACTCCTCCCCAACTCACAGCTGTCATGGTGACTGGTACCAGACTGTGTCTCTTCTCCTCCCAGAGGATCCCTGATGGCTAACTATAACATATCCTGACACAATGAAACATTATACATTACCCTCTCTCCCTCAGTGACATGAACAAGTATATTTCCTATTCTCAGAACCCAACGATACCATACTAAATGTAACACATTGGATTTACATACAGAATATTACAAAATGCTCTGAAACCAAGTGTACCCCACTTCAATCTCTGTTTCTCGCACTCACTCACTCACCCACACACACACTGGACACCAACATAATGTCATTAACCTCAGGTTATTACACAATATCAATTACATGTCATTACATTCCCTAATATATTGCTATTACAGTTTTGTTACAAAGCAATAAAATAATTCTGTGTCAGAGATTCATCCGTGGTGCAACATATAGGTACTCTCATGCAAAGAGTGAGACTTTTTCTCCATCTCTCCAGCTCTTAATTTTGCCTGACATTGGAGCTCTCTGTCCTTCGGACAACAACTATGAGCGAGATTGAGAAGGAAGAGAACTGAATCGGAAGAAAAACAATCTGGTGAAATTAAAATAAAAACACTTTCTCTACATATATCTTTGACCTTCCCACTCCTGTTGTGTGTATGTCTGAATTTGACTGTGTGTACATGTGTGTGTTGTTACAAAACCAATAACTAGCCTATTGATTTTTCTTCTCTCCTTATGGCTAGGGGTTGTAGGCCTAGCTACATGGTACAGTTTACATACACCTTAGCCAAATACATTTAAACTCAGGTTTTCACCATTCCTGACATTTAATCTGAGTACCATTTCCCTGTCTTAGGTCAGTTAGGATCACCACTTTATTTTAAGAATGTTAAATGTCAGAATAATTGTAGAGATAATTATTTATTTCAGCTTTTATTTCTTTCATCACATTCCCAGTGGGTCAGAAGTCTACATACACAATTAGTATTTGGCAGCATTGCCTTTACATTGTTTAACTTGGGTTAAATGTTTCGGGTAATCTTCCACAAGCTTCCCACAATAAGTTGGATGAATTTTGGCCCATACCTCCTGACAGAGCTGGCGTAACTGAGTCAGGTTTGTAGGCCTCCTTGCTCGCACACACTTTTTCAGTACTGGCCAAAAATGTTCTATAGGATTGAGGTCAGGGCTTTGTGATGGCCACTCCAATACTTTGACTTTGTTGTCCTTAAGCCATTTTGCAACAACTTTGGAAGTATGCTTGGAGTCATTGTCCATTTGGAAGACCCATTTGTGACCAAGCTTTAACTTCCTGACTGATGTCTTGAGATATTGCTTCAATATATCCACATAATTTTCCTCCTTCATGATGCCATCTATTTTGTGAAGTGCACCAGTCCCTCCTGCAGCAAAGCTCCCCCACAACATGATGCTGCCACCCCCGTGTTTCACGGTTGTGATGGTGATCTTCGGCTTGCAAGCCTCCTCCTTTTTCCTCCAAACATAACGAGGGTCATTATGACCAAACAGTTCTATTTTTGTTTCATCAGAACAGAGGACATTTCTCCAAAAAGTACAATCTTTGTCCCCATGTGCAGTTGCAAACCATAGTCTGGCATTTTTTTGGTGGTTTTGGAGCAGTTGCTTCTTTCTTGCTGAGCGGCCTTTCAGGTTGTGTAGATGTAGGACTCATTTTACTGTGAATATAGAATATTTTGTACCGGTTTTCTCCAGCATCTCCACAAGGTCTTTTGATGTAGTTCTGGGATTGATTTGCAATTTTTTATACTTACGTGCTACCATCAGGCATTTGGAAATTGCTCCCAAGGATGAACCAGACTTGTGGAGGTCCACATTTTTTTTCTGAGGTCTTGGCTGATTTCTTTTGATTTCCCCATGATGTCAAGCAAAGAGGCACTGAGTTTGACGGTAGGCCTTGAAATACATCCACAGGTACACCTCCTATTGACTCAAATTATGTCAATTAGCCTATCAGAAGCTTCTAAAGCCATGACATCATTTTTAGAATTTTCACAGATGTTTAAAGGCACAGTCAACTAAATGTATGTAAACTTCTGACCCACTGGAATTGTGATACAGTGAATTATAAGTGAAATAATCTGTCTGTAAACAATTGTTGGAAAAATTACTTGTGTCATGTGAAAAATTACTTGTGTCATGTGTAAACAGTGTTTCAATCGGTGACGTCACTTGCTCTGAGACCTTGAAGTAGTGGCTTTTGTGGAGCGATGAGTAGTGATGCTTCGAGGGTGACTGTTGTTGATGTGTGCAGAGGGTCCCTGGTTCGCGCCCGGGTATGGGCGAGGGGACGGTCTAAAGTTATACTGTTACACATGCACAAAGTAGATATCCTAACCGACTTGGCAAAACTATAGTTTGTTAACAAGAAATGTGTCAAGTGGATAAAAAACAGGTTTTAATGACTCCAACCTACGTGTATGTAAACTTCCGACTTCAACTGTATGTCACCTGATTTGATGTGTGCATAAATGTGGGAAGTAAGTGTGTGTGACCACTAGGTGTTGAATGTGTGACCAGGAGACAGCCACCTTAACTTAGGTCCAGGGCCAGCTCCGTCTTGACCACTTGTTCAGTCAGTCCAAACAGATGTGTTCAGATGGTGACGAAACATAAATATGTACATAAAGTAAAAATAGAAAAAGGCATGCCGAAACTAAAGACCCAATAACAAAGGTATTGTGTGGGACTGGGATTGTGTTGGTTTCAGTAGCTGTCAGCTGTGTATTTGTTTGACAGGGTCAGTGGATGGGATTAGTTATCTCCAGTTTGATTGTTAGTTGATTTCAAATGTTCAGTTTTCTTTAGACATTTAGACGTATTGTCAGTCTGTCTGATTTTGATGTGACTTTCAGTTTATTAAATGATTGGTTTTGTGTAATTGTTAATTTGCCCCATCTAATGTGAAGCTGTGTCCCTGTTCTGCATGCTGCAATTAATAGAAATTCATTCTATAGAACTGACAGAGAAGTGCATGTCTGTTCATTCTATTATTATATATAATTCAGAACATTATGTAACAGACATGTAGGACAGACTCTTTCAAGACAGAAACCCATGAACCACCTGTTTAATGCCTGACCTTCTAAGAAGCAGAAGACCATTTTATTTTCCATCATAGATCTAATGACTGCTATATTTAGATAAACCGACTGACCCTTAAATTTGTAAATAAGATCACACCAAAGCTCTTATAATAGAAATGTTGATCTGTTTTGACCTGATGATGTTTACCTGAAATTGAATATTTGAAAAAAATATTTAATTCAATTACTTAAAAATGATATTTTAATCTCAAATTGAATAGTCAGTAGTTGGTCTAATTGGAATAGATTGGATAGGATTTATTAGCAGTAGTGTATCAAATCTATTCCATTGTCATTAGTACCATTGCTGAGGGCTCTGTTATAACACCTCCCTCAGGTCAGAATGAGTAAGGAGAACCTCAGCGACTGGCCCCCTTCCCAGACCTCTACAGAGGAGGAAGAGGAGGAGGAAGATGATGGGGAGCCCAAGGTGTGTCAGGTGTGTGGAGATCGGGCTACAGGCTATCACTTCAACGCCATGACATGTGAGGGCTGCAAGGGATTCTTCAGGTAAGTGAAACAGACACACTCAATAATTCAGTGCTGTGTTAGCATAAACAAGGAAGTGTGTTTGAGAATGTTTGTGTTTTACAAATCAAGTGGTTAATACATTGTGGCCAATAGGTTCTCACAGGTGAGAGCAGTAGATACATCTCCGGAATTATGTGGAATATAATTAATGGTTGATGTACTTTTCATTTGGGCAAATCTAGTCTGACATTTTAAAGTGGAAATTACAAACTTTTAGAGCTCTTTTAAAGCTGCAATATGTAACTTTTTGGGCGACCTGACAAAATTCACATAGAAATGTGAGTTATAGATCTGTCATTCTCATCGAAAGTAAGTCTAAGATGTTGTTAAAATGTTTTGTTTTTGAAAATGTACTTTTGGTTTTGTACACCAACTTCAAATAGCTGAAAATACAATATTTTGGGTTATGTACAATATATTTCACAGCGGTGTAGATGTTACAATGATTCTCTACACTATACCTGCTTGTTTTGTCACATAAACTGAAACTAGGCGTACTACTAGAATTCTAACAACCGAGAAATGGCGGAGCGATTTCTGCATAGTGCACCTTTAAACCTTCTCTGTGCCTTTGCATTTCCTTGCATTTTCCACATTTGGATCTGTATACTACTCTGACTCACTCCATATATACTCTCTTTGTTGCTGGTTGACATGATTGCTCTTTGTTGCTGGGCAGTGTTGCTTGTTTGAGACTCTCTATGGGCTGGCTATCTGAGCTCTGTATTCTGTATGCTCCAAGTACTCATTAGCGGTAAATAGTCTATCAGTGGTATCCATTGGCGATGAAGATAAGCAGACGTCAAATTAGCTCATTAAACACACACGATCTCTCTCTTATAAAGACGCACGCACATGAATTTTCTTGAAAAGCATAGTTAAGATAATAACTGAATCCATGTAATTGTCACACCCTGATCTGTTTCAGCTGTCTTTGTGCTTGTCTCCACCCTCCTCCAGGTGTCGCTCATCTTCCCCATTATCCCCTGTGTATTTACACCTGTGTTCTCTGTTTGTCTGTTGCCAGTTCATTTTTGTAAAACCTACCAGAGTTTGTTCCCCTACGCCTGTTTTCTAGTCCTTCCCGGTTTTGACTGTTCTGCCTGCCCTGACCCTGAGCCTGCCTGCTTGCCATTCTATACCTTGCCCCACCTCACTGGATTATTGACCCCTGCCTGTCCTGACCCTGACCCTGAGACTGCCTGCCGTTCTGGACCTTTTGCACCCTCTCTGGATTACTGACCTCTGCCTGCCTTTGACCTGTCGTTTGCCTGGCCCTGTAATAGAAATAAACTGTTGTTTCTTCAACACTGTCTGCATCTGGGTCATACCTGAAACCTGATAGCAATTATGTTTAAATCTGTGGCTGAAACTCACCTCTTCCACATACAGTATGGTATATTTAGTATATTTACAGTATATTTATAGTATGTGTATCATGTGCCTCTGATGTTGTGCCAGGCGTGCCATGAAGCACCCCACTAAGTTCTGCTGCCCGCGGCAGGGTGTCTGTGTCATCACCAAGAACAACCGCCGCCAGTGCCAGGCCTGTCGACTCCACAAATGCCAGTCCATAGGCATGCTGAAAGAGTGTGAGTTCACACACTAACACAAACACACTTACGCCCATACACTGGGTTACCGTTGGCTTTTTAATCTTTCTGTAGTGACATGCAGACCTGGGTTCAAATACGTGTTATTTAAATACTCCTATTCTTTGTATTTGAGTATTTTCAAATAATGCGATGCTGAATCAACTACTTCTACTACAAGTATTTGAACATATTTTCTAATAATTTCTTATAAATAGGCTGCTATTTGAAAATATTTTCTAAGATGTACTTCCAAATACATTATTTCAAATAACCCTAGGACCAATCAGACCAGGGTTCAAATGCATGGAGTATTTCAATATTTGTGTTCAAATACATGCCAATACATTCCAAGTGTATTTCCATATATACTGTGTGTACACAACTTTAGGAACACCTTCCTAATATTTTGTCCTCAGAACAGCGTCAATTTGTCGGGCGTGGACTCTACAAGGTGTCGAAAGCGTTCCATAGGGATCCTGGCCCATGTTGACTCCAATGATTCCCACAGTTGTGGCAAGTTGGCTCTATGTCCATTTGAGGTCGTGGACCAATCTTTATACACACGGGAAACTGTTGAGCTTGAAAAACCCAGCAGCCTTGAAGTTCTTGACAGAAACCGGTGTGCCTGGCATCTACTACCATACCCTGTTCAAAGGCTTTTATATTTTGTGTCTTGCCCAATCACTCTCTGTATGGCATACATACACAATCCATGTCGCAATTGTCAATCCTTTTATAACCTGTCTCCTCCCCTTCATCTACACTGATTTGATGTGGATTTAACAAGTTACATCAATAAGAGATCTGTAATGATCGTGGTAGGTGGAAGAAGGAGAGGACCAAGGTGAAGCGTGGTACGTGTTCATGATCTTTTATTTACACTGAACACTGGAACAAAAATAACAAACGATACAGTCCTGTCCGGTACAGAGATAGAGACAGAAAACAATCACCCACAACCAAAATGGGAAAACAGGCTACCTAAGTATGGCTCTCAATCAGAGACAACAATAGACAGCTGCCTCTGATTGAGAACCATACCAGGCCAAACACATAGAAAAAGAAAACCTAGACCTACAACATAGAATACCCACCCACATCACACCCTAACAAAACTAAAAATAGAAACATACAAAGCAATCTACGGTCAGGGCGTGACAAGATCATAGCTTTCACCTGGATTCACCTGGTCAGTCTATGTCATGGAAAGAGCAGGTGTTCTTAATGTTTTTTATATACTTAGTATTCCAATATATTAAACTTCTTCTTCGAACTTAAAAATGTAGGTAAAAGTAAGTGAAATAGTATTTGAACCCAGGTCTGCCGTGGTGGCAAAGCGTTTGTCTCTGTTGCCATAGTGATCATGTCAAAGGAGGCTGTGGAGAAGAGGAGGAGTCAGATCAGGAGGAACAGGAAGGTTGAAGAGCCCCCGGTCCTCTCGCCACAACAGGAAGCTGTCATACAGGAACTGTTCAACGCCCATGAAAAGACCTTCGACATCACCTTTTCCCACTTCCAGTTCAGGGTGTGTGTGTGTGTGTGTGTGTGTGTGTGTGTGTGTGTGTGTGTGTGTGTGTGTGTGTGTGTGTGTGTGTGTGTGTGTGTGTGTGTGTGTGTGCGTGTGTGTGTGTGTGTGCGTGTGCGTGTGTGTGTGTGTGTGTGTGCGTCCGTGCATTTTTGTTTTGTGTCCTGTGTTGCATATTGGGTGGATGATATCTGATTGAGTTTGTGTCTGTTTCAGCCCATCGACAGAGACCTCAACCCCATGTCTGTGTGGAACCAGACTGCCAGTGGGCAAAGTGTAAAACAGACTAGAAGAATGGATAACTTGTCATCATCTTACTCCACATCCACCTCCACCAGCTTCTCCTCTTCCTCCTGTTCTTTAGAGGATGAGGAGAAGGACAGGAGTGATGGAGGGAAGAATACGGTTTTCACCACTCTGCCCGATGTAGCTGACCTTACCACCAACATGGAGGAGAAGAAGGAGGAGGAGAAGGAGAAGAAGGAGGACAGGAGTGATGGGGGGAAGAATACGGTTTTCACCACTCTGCCCCACATAGCTGACCTCACCACCTACATGATCCAAAACATCATCAACTTTGCCAAAGGACTCCCCTCCTTCAGGTGTGTGTGTTTGCATATTTGTGTATGTCCCCCCTTCTCTCTATCACTCTCTTACCTGTGAGGGTGTGTGTGTGTGTGTGGGTGTGTCTGACAGGGCCCTGGCCATAGATGACCAGATCTCTCTGTTGAAGGGGGCCATGTTTGAGATGATGCAGATCCGCTTCAACATGATGTTCAATGTCAAGACGGGCATCTGGGAGTGTGGTCCCCTGACGTACTGCATGGACGACGCTGTCCGGGGTGGGTGAACCTTCATACTACATAGCCAAACTTACATACATAGCATACATAGCCATGCTGAATACGGAGCCCCAAGTGGTAGAATGTCCTGCATTGAAGGCCCATTATAAACTAGTCACACAGTTCATGGCTGAGAGGGGTGACTTACTGCAGGTTAATTAGCTGTACGGGGCTCACTATGGAACCTCTCTAACTAGAAGGAGGAGGAGAGGTGGATATGGTGGATATGCAGGTACAAGGAGAATAGAGGAGGTGGAGGAGAGGGAGGTGTGTCAGCAGGTTTAGTTATCTCTGGTGGGAGTTGGAGGAGAGGGAGAGGGAGGTGTGTCAGCAGGTTTAGTTATCTCTGGTGGGAGTTGGAGGAGAGGGAGAGGGAGGTGTGTCAGCAGGTTTAGTTATCTCTGGTGGGAGTTGGAGGAGAGGGAGGTGTGTCAGCAGGTTTAGTTATCTCTGGTGGGAGTTGGAGGAGAAGGAGAGGGAGGTGTGTCAGCAGGTTTAGTTATCTCTGGTGGGAGTTGGAGGAGAGGGAGAGGGAGGTGTGTCAGCAGGTTTAGTTATCTCTGGTGGGAGTTGGAGGAGAGGGAGAGGGAGGTGTGTCAGCAGGTTTAGTTATCTCTGGTGGGAGTTGGAGGAGAAGGAGAGGGAGGTGTGTCAGCAGGTTTAGTTATCTCTGGTGGGAGTTGGAGGAGAGGGAGAGGGAGGTGTGTCAGCAGGTTTAGTTATCTCTGGTGGGAGTTGGAGGAGAAGGAGAGGGAGGTGTGTCAGCAGGTTTAGTTATCTCTGGTGGGAGTTGGAGGAGAGGGAGAGGGAGGTGTGTCAGCAGGTTTAGTTATCTCTGGTGGGAGTTGGAGGAGAAGGAGAGGGAGGTGTGTCAGCAGGTTTAGTTATCTCTGGTGGGAGTTGGAGGAGAAGGAGAGGGAGGTGTGTCAGCAGGTTTAGTTATCTCTGGTGGGAGTTGGAGGAGAAGGAGAGGGAGGTGTGTCAGCAGGTTTAGTTATCTCTGGTGGGAGTTGGAGGAGAGGGAGAGGGAGGTGTGTCAGCAGGTTTAGTTATCTCTGGTGAGAGTTGGAGGAGAGGGAGAGGGAGGTGTGTCAGCAGGTTTAGTTATCTCTGGTGGGAGTTGGAGGAGAAGGAGAGGGAGGTGTGTCAGCAGGTTTAGTTATCTCTGGTGGGAGTTGGAGGAGAGGGAGAGGGAGGTGTGTCAGCAGGTTTAGTTATCTCTGGTGGGAGTTGGAGGAGAGGGAGAGGGAGGTGTGTCAGCAGGTTTAGTTATCTCTGGTGGGAGTTGGAGGAGAGGGAGAGGGAGGTGTGTCAGCAGGTTTAGTTACCTCTGGTAGAGGTCGACCGATTATGATTTGTCAACGCCAATATTGATTATTGGAGGATTAATCGGCCGATTTATTTGTATTCTTATTTGTAATAATGACAATTACAACAATACTGAATGAACACTTATTTTAACTTATTACAGTATAATGTATCAATAAAATCAATTTAGCCTCAAATAAATAATGAAACATGTTCAATTTGGTTTAAATAATGCAAAAACAAAGTGTTGGAGAAGAAAGTAAAAGTGCAATATGTGCCATGTAAGAAAGCTAACGTTTAGGTTCCTTGCTCAGAACATGAGAACATATGAAAGCTGGTGGTTCCTATTAACACGAGTCTTCAATATTCAGGAAAGACGTTTTAGGTTGTAGTTATTATAGGAATTATAGGACTATTTCTCTCTATACGATTTGTATTTCATTAACCTTTGACTATTGAATGTTCTTATAGGCACTTTAGTATTGTCAGTGTAACAGTATAGCTTCCGTCCCTCTCCTCGCTCCTCCCTGGGCTCGAACCAGCAACACAACGACAAGAGCCACCATCGAAGCAGCGTTATCCATGCAGAGCAAGGGGAACAACTACTCCAAGTCTTAGAGCGAGTGACGTTTGAAACGCTATTAGCGCGCATCCCACTAACTAGCTAGCCATTTCACATCGGTTACACCATCCTAACCTCGGGAGTTGATAGACCTGAAGTCATAAATAGCGCAATGCTTGAAGCATTGCGAAGAGCTGCTTGCAAAACACACGAAAGTGCTGTTTGAATGAATGCCACTAATTTAGCGACTAAAAACACAAGCTCTGGTGGACAGGGATTATTCTGACCAATCAGGTGAGGTGTTATCCTTCTTGAACGTGCTTTCACGTTTCACAGGGCTCCGGTCTGGCTAGCCTGTATCTAGTGGTTCTTACGTTGTGTAACAGAGGAATTAGTCTAGCTATGTACTTGTTATTTGGTTGAGACTAACAGTTTAGAAAATAATGATTTGCTCTATGTATATGTGGTGTGTAGTTGGTTGGCTATGAATGTTAGCAAGCTGAGCTCGCTTCTCAAATTGGCTAATGGTAGCTAGTTTGCTAATAATATTTTGAGAAGAACAGGCGAGCTCCCTGTAGAATCAAGACAAGAGGGGTTAGGGAAGGAGATTAGCTCGATGTGCAGTTGCTTCACCTGTTTGAAGCAGTGCCGAGGCGAGATGAGAGCTAACTGCTGCTGTAGTAAAAAGGTGAGATCTCCAGGGCCATTTAAAAATAAATCTGGCCCTGGACACGACCTTTGGCTTTTTTCAGTCCTCAACAAATCTATTTTGTTTAAGGAAGTAATAGCTATCATAGTCCTGTTTTATATGCAGCTACAGAAAAACTATTATATATAAATATATCATTATTCCTCCTCCACCAAACTTTACAGTTGTGCAGGGGCACCGGTTAATCGGGCTGATATATCACACACACACACACACACACACACACACACACACACACACACACACACACACACACACACACACACACACACACACACACACACACACACACACACACACACACACACACACACACACACACACACACACACACACACACACAAAGTAATAATGCTCTTTACACATTGTAATCTACATCGTGAGGATATAGTAACTGTAGAAGGAAAATCAAATCGCACTTTTGCCTATAAAGTGAACTACTGTTGGCTAAGCCACATTGTGCATTATATCCAGAATATGAATATGTTCATGTGGATCCCAGGATGAACTGTATGTTAAGACCAGATGTAATGCTAACGGGGTCAGAGAGACAGACAGTTGCATGACAGAGTTGACATACTTTCTATGAATGCTGCTGTTCGAATCAGAATGTGCCCAAACCCGTTCTAGTTACAACCAGTGTTGTAACTAGATGAAGCTCAAATTGGACTCAGGCATTCACAGCTTCTGCTGTGTCTGCTTTCCGTTGAAGTGGATTCAATCCCAATGTCTTGTACTTGAATCAAATGTTTGTCTGTCTACAGTTGTAGATCATTAGGCTGACTGGCCCACCCAAGCCACAGTTTACCAGCACTGGTAGTCATTGTTCAATAGAGACGAGTCTCTGAGCTCTACAACTGACGAAGCTACATGGAGCCAGATCGTTACTCACCTGACTAGCAGCCTCATTGCTGCTGCTAATTTATAGCCGTCGCTAATAAAATATGGTAATAAGAATATAAGAGCTTTATGTTTTCTTTTTACTAATCCCTGGGGGACCTTAATGAGCCCCTCCCATTTCAACAGGTGTTGCCCATCTGTTTGTTTATGTCTCTGTGGCTGTGTTTACACAGGCAGCCAAATTCTGATATATTGCCCAATTATTTGCAAAATATCTGATCTGATTGGTCAAAAGAACCATCGTTACATTATAGATAGAATGCTGTGATTAGGGCACCAGGCCTTCCTGTTACCGTTGCCATTGATGACCGGCTCGAGGAGCAGCTGTATGATATCTTATGTTTCCCAATCTAGAAAAGTGGTGTCCACTTGAAAGGAAATAATTGGCCAATCAGTGACCCCTTGTAACTGTCAGAGTAAGGATACTGTCAGGATAATGTGATGAAGGTTTCTCATGTAATCAAATAAGTAGTGTCAAGTTAGATATAATCAAGGTAGATGAACAGCCTGGTGAGGTTACACAATGGTCAACTTTCATTCCAGTGTGTTGTGCTGTTATTACTGGATGTTTCTATGGTTCCGTGTAGACTTGTCCTTGACCGAGCTGTTAATGGATGTTGGTATAAAACACTGTTCCCTGTTGTTTTCCCTGTAGGGTTATTAGATTTATTTAGTTCCTTTATCACATCACATGACTGCAGACGATCATCATCACCCTGTCTCTCTCTCGTCATCACCCCGTCTCTCTCTCGTCATCACCCTGTCTCTCTCACATCATCACCCTGTCTCTCTCTCGTCATCACCCAGTCTCTCTCTCGTCTGCACCCTGTCTCTCTCTCGTCATCACCCAGTCTCTCTCACATCATCACCCTGTCTCTCTCTCGTCATCACCCCGTCTCTCTCTCGTCATCACCCGTCTCTCTCTCGTCATCACCCTGTCTCTCTCTCGTCATCAACCTGTCTCTCTCTCGTCATCACCCTGTCTCTCTCTCGTCATCACCCTGTCTCTCGCCATCACCCTGTTTCTCTCTCATCATCACCCTGTCTCTCTCTCGTCATCACCCTGTCTCTCTCTCGCCATCACCCTGTCTCTCTCTCCTCATCACCCTGTCTCTCTCGTCTCTCCCTTTTACCCCATCCCCCACACTTTTCTCTATCTCCTTAGACACAACACCCTCTCAATTCTCTATACCGCATCTCTCTCCTCTAAATCAAATCAAATCAAATCAAATTGTATTTGTCACATACACATGGTTAGCAGATGTTAATGCGAGTGTAGCGAAATGCTTGTGCTTCTAGTTTCGACAATGCAGTAATAACCAACAAGTAATCAAACTAACAATTCCAAAACTACTGTCTTATACACAGTGTAAGGGGATAAAGAATATGTACATAAGGATATATGAATGAGTGATGGTACAGAGCAGCATAGGCAAGATACAGTAGATGGTATCGAGTACAGAATATACATATGAGATGAGTATGTAAACAAAGTGGCATAGTTAAAGTGGCTAGTGATACATGTATTACATAAGGATGCAGTCGATGATATAGAGTACAGTATATACGTATGCATATGAGATGAATAATGTAGGGTAAGTAACATTATATAAGGTAGCATTGTTTAAAGTGGCTAGTGATATATTTACATCATTTCCCATCAATTCCCATTATTAAAGTGGCTGGAGTTGAGTCAGTGTCAGTGTGTTGGCAGCAGCCACTCAATGTTAGTGGTGGCTGTTTAACAGTCTGATGGCCTTGAGATAGAAGCTGTTTTTCAGTCTCTCGGTCCCAGCTTTGATGCACCTGTACTGACCTCGCCTTCTGGATGATAGCGGGGTGAACAGGCAGTGGCTCGGGTGGCTGATGTCCTTGCTGATCTTTATGGCCTTCCTGTAACATCGGGTGGTGTAGGTGTCCTGGAGGGCAGGTAGTTTGCCCCCGGTGATGCGTTATGCAGACCTCACTACCCTCTGGAGAGCTTTACGGTTGTGGGTGGAGCAGTTGCCGTACCAGGCGGTGATACAGCCCGCCAGGATGCTCTCGATTGTGCATCTGTAGAAGTTTGTGAGTTCTTTTGGTGACAAGCCGAATTTCTTCAGTCTCCTGAGGTTGAAGAGGCGCTGCTGCGCCTTCTTCACGATGCTGTGTGAGTGGACCAATTCAGTTTGTCTGTGATGTGTATGCCGAGGAACTTAAAACTTACTACCCTCTCCACTACTGTTCCATCGATGTGGATAGGGGGGTGTTCCCTCTGCTGTTTCCTGAAGTCCACAATCAACTCCTTAGTTTTGTTGACGTTGAGTGTGAGGTTATTTTCCTGACACCACACTCAGAGGGCCCTCACCTCCTCTCTGTAGGCCGTCTCGTTGTTGGTAATCAAGCCTACCACTGTTGTGTCGTCTGCAAACTTGATGATTGAGTTGGAGGCGTGCGTGGCCACGCAGTCGTGGGTGAACAGGGAGTACAGGAGAGGGCTCAGAACGCACCCTTGTGGGGCCCCAGTGTTGAGGATCAGCGGGGTGGAGATGTTGTTGCCTACCCTCACCACCTGGGGGCGGCCCGTCAGGAAGTCCAGTACCCAGTTGCACAGGGCGGGGTCGAGACCCAGGGTCTCGAGTTTGATGACGAGCTTGGAGGGTACTATGGTGTTGAATGCTGAGCTGTAGTCGATGAACAGCATTCTCACATAGGTATTACTCTTGTCCAGATGGGTTAGGGCAGTGTGCAGTTTGGTTGAGATTGCATCGTCTGTGGACCTATTTGGGCTGTAAGCAAATTGGAGTGGGTCTAGGGTGTCAGGTAGGGTGGAGGTGATATGGTCCTTGACTAGTCTCTCAAAGCACTTCATGATGACGGAAGTGAGTGCTACGGGGCGGTAGTCGTTTAGCTCAGTTACCTTAGCTTTCTTGGGAACAGGAACAATGGTGGCCCTCTTGAAGCATGTGGGAACAGCAGACTGGTATAGGGATTGATTGAATATGTCCGTAAACACACCGGCCAGCTGGTCTGCGCATGCTCTGAGGGCACGGCTGGGGATACCGTCTGGGCCTGCAGCCTTGCGTGGGTTAACACGTTTAAATGTCTTACTCACCTCGGCTGCAGTGAAGGAGAGTCCGCATGTTTTCGTTGCAGGCCGTGTCAGTGGCACTGTATTGTCCTCAAAGCGGGCCAAAAAGTTATTTAGTCTGCCTGGGAGCAAGACATCCTGGTCCGTGACTGGGCTGGATTTCTTCTTGTAGTCCGTGATTTACTTTCTACTTTGTCTCTGTACTGACGCTTAGCTTGTTTGATAGCCTTGCAGAGGGAATAGTTGCACTGTTTGTATTCGGTCATGTTACCAGTCACCTTGCCCTGATTAAAAGCAGTGGTTCACGCTTTCAGTTTCAAGCGAATGCTGCCATCAATCCACGGCTTCTGGTTAGGGAATGTTTTAATCGTTGCTATGGGAACGACATCTTCAACGCACGTTCTAATGAACTCGCACACCGAATCAGCGTATTCGGCAATATTGTTATCTGACGCAATACGAAACATATCCCAGTCCACGTGATGAAAGCAGTCTTGGAGTGTGGAGTCAGCTTGGTCGGACCAGCGTTGGACAGACCTCAGCGTGGGAGCCTCTTGTTTTAGTTTCTGTCTGTAGGCAGGGATCAACAAAATGAAGTCGTGGTCAGCTTTTCCGAAAGGAGGGCGGGGCAGGGCCTTATATGCGTCGCGGAAGTTAGAGTAACAATGATTCAAGGTTTTTCCACCCCTGGTTGCGCAATCGATATGCTGATAAAATTTAGGGAGTCTTGTTTTCAGATTAGCCTTGTTAAAATCCCCAGCTACAATGAATGCAGCCTCCGGATAAATGGATTCCAGTTTGCAAAGAGTAAAATAAAGTTTGTTCAGAGCCATCGATGTGTCTGCTTGGGGGGGGATATATACGGCTGTGATTATAATCGAAGAGAATTCTCTTGGTAGATAATGCGGTCTACATTTGATTGTGAGGAATTCTAAATCAGGTGAACAGAAGGATTTGAGTTCCTGTATGTTTCTTTCATCACACCATGTCTCGTTAGCCATAAGGCATACGCCCCCGCCCATCTTCTTACCAGAAAGATGTTTGTTTCTGTCGGCGCGATGCGTGGAGAAACCCGCTGGCTGCACCGCCTCCGATAGTGTCTCTCCAGTGAACCATGTTTCCGTGAAGCAAAGAACGTTACAGTCTCTGATGTCCCTCTGGAATGCTACCCTTGCTCGGATTTCATCAACCTTGTTGTCAAGAGACTGGACATTGGCGAGAAGAATGCTAGGGAGTGGTGGGTCGCTGCATGGGATCCATTCCGTTGTCCTGTTTGAAAGGCAGAACACAGGATCCGCGTCACGAAAAACATATTCTTGGTCGTACTGATGGTGAGTTGAGGCTGATCTTATATTCAGTAGTTCTTCTCGACTGTATGTAATGAAACCTAAGATGACCTGGGGTACTAATGTAAGAAATAACACATCTTCCCTCTCCCCTCTCACACCCTCCTCACTCCCACCCATTCCCATATCTTCCCCTCCCTCCCTCCCTCCCGCCCGACCTCCCTCCCTCTCTCTCTCTCTCTCTCTCTCTTTCTCTTACTCCCTCCCCTCATCCCCCTATCTCTGTTGTAGCTGGGTTTCAGCGCCACCTGTTGGACCCTCTGATGCGGTTCCACTACACCCTGAGGAACCTACAGCTGCAGGAGGTGGAGTATGTTCTCATGCAGGCCATCTCCCTCTTCTCTCCAGGTAACATTATGCCACACACACACAGACTCCATACCACGCTCTGACTTTGCTTCATTCTTCCTGCTTTCAATACATTTAAAGGCCCAGTGGTGTCAAAACGTGATATTCATGTGTTTTATATTTCCACACTATGAGATTGGAATAATAATGTGAAATTGTGAAAATGATAATGCCCTTATAGTGTATGAGCTGTTTGAAGATGTTCAACTGGTTTTGGTGGGATGGAGTTTTGGCCTGCCTGGTGACATCACCAGGCAATAGATTTGTTAATAGACCAATAAGAAAGTGCTTCAAACCTTTCTGCCAATAACAGTTAGTTTTCAGTTTTCCCTTCCCCACTCAGACCACTCCCAGACAGTCTTAGCAAAAGTACTGCTTGATAAATGTCTCTTTACCCAGAAGCTATTTTTGTTTCTTTTTGACCATTCATTTCAAAACAATTACAGTATGGTCCTTAATTGTTACCAATAAATTATTTGATATTGAGATAAAAACAGCTATATTAGACCTTGAAATACATCTGCACTTCTGAAGAAAGACTGTTGAAATTAGTGTTAAATGACTTCGTGAGACAGTGGTAGTTGGCTCCCCAAATGCTTATGTGGTTGAAAATGTTGAGTCCTGATTGGCAGATCGTCCGGGTGTGATCAATCATGGTGTGATTGATAGTCTGCAGGAGAAGCTGGCTATTGCGCTGAAGGTCCACATCGACTCCAAGAGGGCCAAGCCTGAGAAACAGTGAGTCTGTCTAAATATTGAATTTCATTGTCGTAAGGCTAATGTGCCTAGGAATACTGTCTTCATAGTGACCTCTTTGGCCCTAAATCACCTGTCTCTTTTGTCCCTGTGTCCCTGTCCTCCCTGTCCCCCCAGCCTGCTGTACCCTAAGATTCTGGCGTGCCTGACGGAGATGAGGACTATGAATGAGGAGTATACCAAACAGGTTCTACAGATTCAGGACATCCAGCCAGGCAACTCATTTGACCCACTCATCCTGGAAGTGGTCAGCAAGGACCCCTGAGACAGACACACCAAGACAGGCAGCAGCAGGGATGCCTAAATCACTTTCCGTCAGGTTTCAACAAGGACATCTAGGGAGAATCTCAATGACATGCTCCTTGTGTCCTCTCCTCGACTCCTTCTCAAAACTCATTGGATGAAAGAGCCAGAGGTCCCTCCCTTCCGACCTTCTCTTCCTATGGGTTTTGAGAAGGAGGCGAGAAGAAAGGACGCAAGGAGTATGTAATTGAGAAAAGGACCTAAATCACTCAGACAGGTTAATCCACTTACCTCAGCCTGATATACAGAACGGATGCCTAAATAATTGTGACAGGCTTCAACAGAGACATGTAAAACTGCCTATGGGGTGATTGAATCATTTTCCCTCTCAAGAATATAGCTTTTATTTTATTTTATTCAAAATATATCAAAAGAGCTATACGTAGTTTTTTAATGTGTGCTTGCTTGTATGTTTTTTTCTTTCATCAGTCAATTATGCATATTGCCAACGCAAAATGATTGTCAGAGACTCAGACAATTGTGTTTAAAGCACTAATGCAAAATCATCTTATACAGGACTGAACGAGGGGATGTCCCCTATGGTTCTACAGAGGTTCAAGGAGTGATTTTGATTTCTGTGAAAAACACTCTTTGGCTGCTGTATTTCCTAAAGCTGGTCAAGTGCCTCCTTAAGTGTGAGACAAAATAAATCTTGTATATATCAATTTATCCTCATCACAGACATGTCACAGGTGAAAAGAACAGTACAATCAGAATCTACATGTGATATACATCATCGTATATGTATTGTTAACGTTACAAATGATGCAGGTACTGCCTTAAATATTTATCTTTCTGTGTGCTGTAACACTAGTAGACACACAGGACCTCCATGGCTAGAACTTAATGACCTTTGAACTTTGTTTTGACCTACTAGTCCTACCTCCCATGAGCTCAGGTCTACAATTCCTTAGGCTTTCCTCCTCCTATTAGTGTACGGCCACACAAAGATTTGGTGTCTGAAATGTTTGGATTGAGACAATAGTTTTTCAATGGACGTCATCAGCAGCCTGGTCTCGTAGACTAGATGTAACATATTAAATACGGGACACTCAAATGACTATGATAGGTTACATTTGGAATGGTTACATAAGACAGATGGATACTTCAGGAAAAAACAAAAGTAGGGTGATTGGTGTATATCGCAACAGTCTAGTAACCCAATGGTTGAGAGTTCGAATCTCATCATGGACAATTTTAGCTAATTATCAACCTTTCAACTACTTACTACTTTTTTAGCTACTATGCAACTACTTAGCATGTTAGCTAACCCTTCCCCTATCCTTAATCTTAACCCTTCCCCTAACCCTTTAACCTAACTCATAAACTTAACCTTAACCCTAACACCTAGCTAATATTAGCCAGCTAGCTAACGTTAGCCATCTACCTAGAATTCGTAACATATTGTACAGCATGCAAATTTGCAGCACATTGTACGTTTTTCTAATTTGTAACATATTATACGAAATGGGTGATGGACAACCACAAATGAATACATATCATACTAAATGGAGAGTCTCAGATTTATGTACAGAATAATAGGAAATACTTTGCGACCAGGTTGGATAATGGATGATAATCTGTAAAAAAAACACAAAAAAACCACACAAGATGTCTGCCTTGCATGTGTATGTAACTCATCCAGAAAACAGTTGAGTAGAATGGTGAACGCATTTGCATTTTCATGTCTCAACTGAAAATCTCACTTTTTAAAAGTTCATATTCTGTTAACTCATGCATCATACCCAAATAATGGTGTTGACTCATCCTATACAAAGCATAAATTGGAGAAAAACACTTCAAACGACCCACCTCAAACTTGTATCTCAAACAGTGTTTGTTTGAGGTGGTCCTATGTGTCTCAGTCAATAGAGTATGGTGTTTACAAGGGTTGTGGGTTTGATTCCCGCTGGGGCCACCCGTATGTAAAATGTATGCACGCATGACATAAGTCGCTTTCGATTAAAATGTCTGCTGAAATTTTTATATTATCAGCAGTCTACTCACATGCACTTTCTGAATGACTGGTATACACCCACTCCATTCCAACACAGAAAATATGCTTTTTAACGTAAGTAATTACCATTTTTGGGAAAGAAAAATATTTCACTCATTGTATTTAATTATAGGTCATATTTCATAGAAATCTGGAAACACTGGACAGTTATTTTAAGCTCTTTTGTATGTTAAAATAAAAGTTATACATTTAAATTATGGCTGAAGTTCTCTCTTCTATCAAACCCTCGGATCAAGAGGAATCTAAGTTTGACTATAACAGAACCATGTAGAACAGGGCTGGGCAACATACGGCCCATTCAGTCTGTCCCACGGGAGGTTTGAGTCATTTGGAATATTAGTATTTTGGGTTAAAAAAAACACTCCAGGCTACTCTTGAACACTTAAAACTATGTAAAAAAAGTATGTTGAAATTATAATGGAGCGTTTTTAAATAACTGCCTTTTTCCTGGCCCGCAAATGGCTTTTGACGAACAAATCGATCCGAAAGCAATCCTCTGAATTTTGAAATCCCTTAATTGCCCACCCCTGGTGTAGATTGTGTGGCTGGATGAAGTGGATGGGCTGTGGCCTCATGTGGCTAGTCATCTACTGTAGTGTGTTGTTAGTCATAGCCTGCTGTTCTACTGTACATACTTAGCTCTACGACAGATGTCATAACAGGGCAAGAACACACACACACACACGACACACACAGAGGTCAAGGCTTGTTCATTTCCAGGCTATCCTACTCTTTATTTAATGCAAATGACAGTACCAGGAAACCAGGGAACTATTCCTCAGGGCACGCAGGGGGAAGTATTTACAGGGGCGAACATTTAGGATACCTTCACAGAACAACAAAAAAACAACCATTTAAAAATGAAATAAAATGTCACAAACCGAGGCATTCAAGTAGTAGTGGTATTGTTATACAGTTAGTTTTCTGTCCTCTTGTATTTTTTCTTTAAACTCAGCATATTCTTCTGCCACGAGTGTGATGATGCCACAGTCGGTATATTATAGTCCACTATCCTTGCTTGTCTTTGTTTTGGTAACTGAAACGGTTGTGGTGTGGATTGACATGGTTCACTCTGGTTGAACTGGAGTCAGGGGAGAAAGGTGAAGTGGTCACACTGGTGGGATAGACGGCAACATAAACAGGACGGGATGGCACGGCGGGGGACATGATAAACCCCTCAGACCACAGAGGGATGGGGGTGGAAAAGAGAAGGGGTGTGTAGACAATGAGATACAATGTACTGCATTACCTCTGAGGATGGCTTGTCACAACATCAATAGGCGTAATGGCTTTGATACCAGAAGCATCATTTTGACTGAATACATAATGTACTCTAATGTATGTCTATGCTATGTTGACTCTGTTGTCTGTGTGGAAGATATTTCTGTACCCTAGTGAAGCCATAACAGCCATTGATTCAAATCAAGCACAGGCCTTTCTTCAAATCGGGACAACAATCTTGAACTATATATAGATAATGTTTTAAAAACAGATTTCTAACAAAAATCTTTAAACGTGGGGAAAAGGGAGAGAAATTCTAACGTTAAACTAACATTGGCACAACTATTGGCTGAAACTGAGATCTGAGAGGAGGGGGGAGAAAGTAATTCAACAGCACCTAAGGAGGATGTAAGGTTATGTGATGGGAGGGGGGAGAAAGTAATTCAACAGCACCTAAGGAGGATGTAAGGTTATGTGATGGGAGGGGGGGAGATAACGGGGCCAAGGCGAAGGTGTATGAAAGAAAAGGCACTCCAAACTATAGATACACTATACATGACCAGGTATTGTTCCAATAATACAGCTGTCATCTACTGTAATGTACAGGTACAGATTGAACTATATGGCTGGATAAAGCATCATCATCATCTACAATATCCAACAAACAAGTCTGTTTTTTGCTTCTTTTCTCCCCCCATGTCTTTGTTTTTGCTCATAAACAGTACAGAACTCTACATATATACTGTACATACCATGATCACAACATAAAAACAGAAGAAACTAACAAACATAAAAAACTAAGACATGAGTCAGGATTTGGTGAGGAGCATATGAACTGTGTACATATACACCGTGTAGTTGTGTTGTCGTATTGAACCTGTGTGAATATGTCTGGGTAAGTAAGACGCTCTACTCTGAGAGACTGGAGCAGAGAGGTGCTTGTGTGGTTTAGGTGGAGAGAGATAGAGGAAAGAGAAGAATGCTAGACTAATGTTCAATTAACGTTGGGCCAACATTTGATGAACATTGTACTAACACTGAGCCAGTGGTCACAATCGGAGAGCCAGCAGTGACAGAGAACTCCTCGCAATCTAGCCAGAAACAACAGAGACCTCTCCATGGCTGAATTCCAAAACAAATGCTGAGGGGGAAGAAGCTAGGGGTTGGTTTGGAAGACAAAGTCTTCATCTAAAGTGACAGAAAGAAGGTGTGGGGGGGGGGGGGGGGACATCCCCTCCAAAACTGACTGCATTACAACACAGTCATCTGATAGAGATAAATAAAACATAGTTGAGGAACAGAGCGTTTTTCTAGTCCTGTCTACAGCATTAACATAATAATTACATACAGGAAAACAGGGAAGTGACTGCTGAAAAAAAAGTATTTTCTAGCCAAAGAAATCACACCACCTTGCCTCTTCATGTCTTTAGGCAGTAGCAAATATTGCCCCTGCTCTGTGAGTCAACAACTAACCGTTATGGATTCTGAACCATTGAAGTTAAATATACATATATCTATATCTATATATATATTTGTACATAATGCAAAGTAATATATAAACGGTGTATGCATGTATCCACTGAGTGTACAAACATTAGGAACACCATCTGTTTCCATGACAGACTGTCCAGGTGAATCCAGGTGAAAGCTATCCCTTATTGATGACTCTTGTTAAATCTACTTCTCAGTATAGAGATAAAGGTGAGGAGACAGGTTAAATAAAGATGTGTAAGCCTTGAGACAGTAGAGACATAGATTGTGTACCGTATGTGTGACATTCAGACGTAATGGGAAAGACAAAAGATTTGAGTGCCTTTGAATGGGGTATGGTAGTAGGTGCCAGGCGCACCGGAGTCTCAAGAACTACAACGCTGCTGGGTTTTTCACATGCAACAGTTTCCCGTGTGTATCATTTATGGTCTACCACCCAAATGACATCCAGCCAACTTGACACAACTGTGGGAAGCATTGGAGTCATCATGGGCCAGCATCCCTGTAGAACAAGGGTGTTCCTAATGATTTGCACATTCAGTGTAAATGTAATACAAGCACACAGAACCATAGACATCTGACATGTCAATCTAAATGATCCCACCCACCCTAAGCCAAGGGAATATCAAATAAAAACAGAATAAAACTGTTCGCTAACCGTTTAAAAACAACCCCGAGCAAACCTCTGACAACATCAAAACCTCCCTTCTGATTGGACTGTCCACATATAGCAGGACCTTCATGCATCGGCGTGTGTTGGTAAGAATGTATGTGTGTGTGTGTGTGTGTGTGTGTGTGTGTGTGTGTGTGTGTGTGTGTATATGTGTGCCTCATGCCTAATTAGCTGAAGTGTGGACGTCAATGCAGGGGTGAAAGGTCACTCTGGGTACTCCTAACTACACTCAGGCCATGCACTACAGGAGGAGGAGCCTGGGTGGCCATCCAAACCAGGGGGTGTCAGAGGGGAAGTGAGGATATGAAGGGGTGTGGTGTAGAGAGAGGGCGAGAGGGAGGGACTGATCGTTAATGTGGGGGGGGGGCTTCATTGTGGACAAGGAAGAGGAGGGTGAGGGGACAGATAATTACTTTGATACATAGATTGTCTTCTTGGAAACATTAGCAGGCTAGTATTGTGTATATATGGTACATTTATATATGAATACTCTTATATTTCATCATCCTCCCCTGCCCCCACCACTCCCTCCCTCTAACAGGCCATAAAGATGTCCTCAGTGGAGTAGGTTGCAGAAATCAAACACTTAGATGGGTGACGTGGAGGGCGTTGTTGTTGTCATCTGTTTTAAACCCTGCCATGTCATCATTCTTACAGCTGGCACCCAGGTGCACCCCTGAATGGGGCGATGTGGGGGGGGTCAGAGAGGGAGGGTTCAGGAGGTGGAGTTGGAGGCAGAGGCTGAGGCGGTAGTGGTGCTGGGGCCACGATCTGTGCTGTTACCATCTAGAAAGGAGGACAGGAGAGTAGGGGGAGGAAAATGATTCCCTCATTTACACAATGAGTAAACAGGTGTTTTTTATAAGACATTTTCCTGGGAGAGAGAGACAGAGAGAGAAAAGAGAGAGAGAGAGAGAGAGAACATAGACCGAGTTGGAGAGGGATGGAGAGGTGTGGGTTAACCTGTGGTGACGGTGGCGTTGGTTGGGGTGGAGGTGGTGACCTGAGAGCGGGCGTGGGTGGGGATTAGGATGCTGGCCAGCGAGGGATTACTGGACAGCTCTATGAGAGAGACACGGTACACCAGATTACAGCAGATCACATCCACCACAGATAAACACATCCAAACACAACTCACACATAGGTCACATACACATATTACAGCAGGTAGCATTAGTACAGAGACTGACAGAGAGAGACCACATCATTATACATTTAGGAGAAGAAATTCTCCGTACCGCAGATAAAACAGACAGGCAGACAGTGTATTGACAAGGTGCTGTACCCTGGGTGGTGAAGTTGAAGAGAGAGGGTTTTTCTCGCCCGTTGGGCAGCTTGACATTGGGGTCCCTCAGCTCATCGAAGAAGGAGTGTGCACACGCCTCCAGGGGGGTGAGGCGCGAGGTGGGCGTGTACTCCAGCAGCCGAGAGCACAGGGCAATGGCCTCCGGGGGCGTGCGCGGCCGGAACACCTAGCAGCCAATCCAACGCAATGACGAGTCAGGGGGCCAATCACAAAGGCAAGACTAGAATCAGTAAACCAATCAATTTCAAACTAGTATCATGAATACAATGATGTATGCGGTCATGATAGCAGGTGTGAGAGAGGAGGATTTCAGTTTCTGCTTATAGATATGAAATGGAGAGAGAATGTAATTATTATTATTATTATGAATGTTACAGATATTACCTAACTTAACTGACAAGGGTCGACACAAAGGTGAGGGTGATATACATAGAAAAATACATGACCGTTCAAAATGTGTCACTTAGAAATGTCCTTGTTTTTGAAAAAAAAACAACATTTTTTTTTGTCCATTAAAATAACATAACATTGATCAGAAATACAGTGTAGACATGGCTAATGTTGTAAATGATTATTGTAGCTGGAAACAGTTGATTCTGTTATGGGATATCTACATAGGCGTACAGAGGCCCATTGTCAGCAACCATCACTCCTGTGTTCCAATGGCACGTTGTGTTAGCTTATCAAAGTTTATCATTTAAAAGGCTAATTGATCATTAGAAAACAATTTTGCAATTATGTTAGCGCAGATGAAAACTGTTATCCTGATTAAAGAAGCAATACAACTGGCCTTCTTTAGACTAGTTGAGTATCTGGAGCATCAGCATTTGTGGGTTCGATTACAGGCTCAAAATTGCCAGAAACAAAGAAACTCATCAGTCTATTCTTGTTCTGAGAAATGAATGCAATTCCATGCGAGAAATTGCCAAGAAACTGAAGATCTCGTACAACGCTGTGTACTACTCCCTTCACAGAACAGAGCAAACTGGCTCTAACCTGAATATAAAGAGGAGTGGGAGGCCCCGGTGCACAACTGAGCAAGAAGACAAGTATATTAGAGTTTCTAGTTTGAGAAACAGACGCCACACAAGTCCTCAACTGGCAGCTTCATTAAATCGTACCCGCAAAACACCAGTCTCAACACCAACAGTGAAGAGGAGACTCCGGGATGCTGGCCTTCTAGGCAGAGTTCCTCTGTCCAGTGTCTGTGTTCTTTTGCCCATCTTAATCTTTTATTGAGATATAGTTTTTCTTTGCAAGGCCAGCATCCCGGAGTCGCCTCTTCACTGTTGACGTTGAGACTGCTGTTTTGCGGGTACGATTTAATGAAGCTGCCAACTACTTTTTTTTCTTTCAAAAACAAAGACATTTCTAAGTGACTCCAAACTTTTGAACGGTAATGTACAGTCGTGGCCAAAAGGTTTGAGAATGACACACATATTAAGCCTCTTGAGGATTGACCACACGTTCTCAATGGGATTAAGGTCTGGGGAGTTTCCTGGCCATGGACCCAAATTATCAATGTTTTGTTCCCCGAGCCACTTAGTTATCACTTTTGCCTTATGGCAAGGTGCTCCATCATGCTGGAAAAAGGCATTGTTCGTCACCAAACTGTTCCTGGATGGTTGGGAGAAGTTGCTCTTGGAGTTTGTGTTGGTACCATTCTTTATTCATGGCTGTGTTCTTATGCAAAATTGCGAGTGAGCCCACTCCCTTGGCTGAGAAGCAACCCCACATATGAATGGTCTCAGGATGCTTTACTGTTTGCATGACACAGGACTGATGGTAGCGCTCACCTGGTCTTCTCCGGACAAGCTTTTTTTCCCGGATTCCCCAAACAATCGGAAAGGGGTTTCATCAGAGAAAATTACTTTACCCCAGTCCTCAGCAGTCCAATCCCTGTACCTTTTGCAGAATATCAGTCTGTCCCTGATGTGTTTCCTGGAGAGAAGTAGCTTATTTCCTGTCCTTCTTGACACCAGACCATCCTCCAAAAGTCTTCACCTCACTGTGCATGCAGATGCACTCACACCTGCCTGCTGCCATTCCTGAGCAAGCTCTGTACTGGTGGTGCCCCGATCCCGCAGCTGAATCAACTTTAGGAGATGGTCCTGGCGCTTGCTGGACTTTCTTGGGCGCCCTGAAGCCTTCTTCACAACAATTGAACCGCTCTTCTTGAAGTTCTTTATGATCAATAAATGGTTGATTTAGGTGCAATCTTACTGGCAGCAATATCCTTGCATGTGAAGCCCTTTTTGCGCAAAGCAATGATGACGGCACATGTTTCCTTGCAGGTAACCATGGATGACAGAGGAGGAACAATGATTCCAAGCACCACCCTCCTTTTGCAGCTTCCAGTCGGTTATTCAAACTCAATCAGCGTGACAGCGTGATCTCCAGCCTTATCCTTGTCAACACTCACACCTGTGTTAACGAGATAATCAGTGACATGATGTCAGCTGGTCCTTTTGTGGCAGGGCTGAAATGCAGTGGAAATGTTTTGGGGGGATTTCAAATAATTTGCATGGCAAAGAGGGACTTTGCAATTAATTGCAATTCATCTGCTCACTCTTCATAACATTCTGGAGTATATGCAAATTGCCATCATACAAACTGAGGCAACAGACTTTGTGAAAATTAATATTTATGTCATTCTCAAAACTTTTGGCCACGACTGTATATTTGAACTTTGTGCCTCTGTTAAAACCACGAGGAGGGCTCATTGTCCATAGATTGTCCTCTGTATTTGTCCAGTTCAAGTGTAAAGAGCGCAGCCCTACAGGAGCAGGGTAGGAGACTCTAGGCCAGTAATGGGCAACTCCAGTCCTCGGGGCTATCAGTCCCCATCCCTAGCAAACACAGCTGATTGAACTATTTGCATTTTAAACTGAAGATAAGGATTAGTTGATTATTGGGCGTCAGGTGTGTCAGCTGGGGCTCAGGAAAAAGTATGACAATAATCAGAACCCAAGGACTGAAGTTGTCCATCCCTGGTCTAGACAGGCAGCACAGAGACTGGGTGGCTAGAAGATGCAGTACTAGAGAACAAGCACAAGGTGGAGTCTAGGGAGACACCAGGAGGACCTGCTCTACAACACTGCTCATTTGCCATTTGACTTGGGCCCTGTTCAAATACTGTGACAATGTCCTCTTTCTAACTCCCTTTCTTGAGGTTATCACCGACCTGACCTGAGGACTTCTTCATGTGCCCTTGCAGATTAGAAAGAATCTGATGGTTGTAAGAAATATGGTAGAAACCCCAGCTAGTCTACCAGGAAGCTAGTGAGGCTAGACGCAACTGTTACCATATAGCTTACACCTATCCAACCCTTACAAATCTAGGTGGGGCCCATCATGAAGTGTCTAGGTGAAGGGGTTTATTTTGGATATTAGGGAATACAGATATATGGGATGGAAGAGATGAATGCCTGGCATGCTGGCGAGGAGAGCAGAGAGATGATGCTAGGGGTGGGGGTGGATTGTAGAGTAGTAAAAGAGTTCCTGTACCTGTTGACTCACCTTAGTCCATGGGTGTGCCTTAATCTGGGGGAATTTGAACTCTGTGTAGTTGGGGTTCATCTCTCGGATCTGCTCCCGTGTAGGGGTCCCCAGAACCTACAGCACAGAGACAGGAGAGAAGAAGAGAGGGGAAAGGAGAGACGGAGAGAGGGGGAGGGAGAGACGGAGAAAGAGAGGGGGAAGAGAGGGGAGGTAGGGAGAAAGAGAGAAAGAGATGGACAGAGAGAAGAGGGGGAGGGAGGGAGAGACGGCAAGAGAGCGGAGGTAGGGAGAGACAGAGAGAGAGGGGAGGTAGGGAGAGACAGAGAGAGAGCGGAGGTAGGGAGAGACAGAGAGAGAGGGGAGGTAGGTAGAGAGAGAGAGAGGGGAGGTAGGGAGAGACAAAGAGAGATGAGGAAGAAAGGGGAGGAAGAGACGAATGAGGAGAAGAATATGACAAAAAGAGGAGAGTGCATGAGCAGTGAAGAGACTTAGAGACAATTTACAGTGAGAGAGAGACAGGTGAGAGTGTGCCGACTTTCATTCGATGAAATAGAGAGAATTGGTTGACAGACATCCTAACTGACAGGCTTGTATCAGTACCTTGATGATCTCCACCAGCTGATCCACTCCACTGTCGCCAGGGAAGATTGGTTGCCCTAGCAACAGCTCTGCTAGCACACATCCAGCTGACCACACATCTGTAGAGGGGGCGGAGCATAAACAGGAAGATGTCGTGATTAGCATACCTGCTCTAGAGGTGTAGTTTGACTTTAAACGGTTAGCATTTAGCCTATATATGCTAGGGTTTATATGAATTTCAATGGGGTTTAGCTGTACGCGGTTAGCTGTTAGCTCACCTATGCTGGAGGTGTAGTCAGTGGCACCAAAGATGAGCTCGGGGGCTCTGTAGTAGCGAGAGCAGATATAGGACACGTTGGGCTCTCCACGTACCAGCTGCTTAGCACTGGAGACACAACATCACCACACACTGTCAGTCACATACACTCCTCATCAATCATCATCATCATCATAGTTATCAATATCATAGTCATCTTCATGATCATTAACATCACTGTCATAATCATCCTCATCCTCATCCTAGCCAATCAAAGCTAATGAGAACTGCAGATTCTTTCACATAGTTCAAACTGACCTGCCGAAGTCACAGAGTTTGAGCACAGCCGTCTCGGGGTCCAGCAGCAGGTTCTGGGGTTTGATGTCCCGATGGCAGATCCCAAACGAGTGGATGTAGGCCAGACTCCTGAACAACTGGTACATATATAACTACAACACACACACACACACACACACACACACACACACACACACACACACACACACACACACACACACACACACACACACACACACACACACACACACACACACACACACACACACACACACACACACACACACATTAGAAATGGAAAGCAGAGGATACACATGATGGCAACATAGTGTGCACACATACAGGCACTCACACACACACACACCTTGACATAGACTATGGGCAGAGTCTGTTTGGCTCGGCTGTAGTGTCTGGCAACTCTGTAGACTGTCTCAGGAACATAGTCCAGAACCAGGTTAAGATACACCTCATCCTTCTGTTACAGAGAGAGAGAGAGAGAGAGAGAGAGAGAGAGAGAGAGAGAGAGAGAGAGAGAGAGAGAGAGAGAGAGAAGAGAGAGAGGGGGGAGAGGTTAGGCAACACACACAGACAATGTAACTTGTTTGACGATCAGTGACACTTCACTCTGGCATGCCCATGTCCATCTCATAGACTGTCTGCCAATTCTTTACTCCCTCCATGTCTCTGTTTTGTCTTGTCTTCTCCCTCTCTCTCTCTCGAAAGCATTGGTTGCTGTGGTGACAGCGAGGAAACAGCCTGTTTGTGTGATGATATCACTGTGTCTGTACTGTGCTCCATTGTGTAGTGTTTCCCCCGAGGGCAGGAAAAGCACGCCTGCGTCACCAGCCTCTTGACGTGACGCACCACCGCAGACAGTGATGTAATTTCCTGCCAAGGGCACAAGGGGGCTGGGTGGAGACAGGAAGTGCTCGTCTGGCCTCAGTGACCCATAAAGGATGTCATTTGTCCCCCTAATGCACCCCACTCCTATACCAAGCCTACCACTCGATTCCTCTTCCTTTTCCTATGATCTGATTAGTGAAGGTCGATGGCCTGCCATAACGTCACATGCCATCCGTTCTTCATCTTTGAGCTCAGACTTTACCCACAATTCCTCTGGATATGCCCAAAGAAGGTTGTAGTGAAACGGCAGGTCTATGAGTGTACCTTCTTTCCCAACTCAACCTTTGCATTCTACTCCCTCTGTTCCATTTGCTAGCAAAGCCAGTTAGCAAACTAACCTGAGCAGACAGAGTGTAGCGTGAGAAGCTAGCTGGCTGTTCAGGTGAGCTAGTGTTATCCTGGATTCTGGTGAGAAGAGGGGCGGGGGGGGGGGCACATCAACACATCGATGGCCCTGAACGAACTTTATTTGACTCTATGTAAACTGGAAACCACAGAGGTTACATTCATTGTAGCTGGGGATTTTAACAAGGCTAATCTGAAAACAAGACTCCCTAAATTCTATCAGCATATAGATTGTGCTAACAAAGCTGGAAAAACCCTGGATCATTATTCTAACTTCCGCGGCGCATATAAGGCCAAATGGAGTCGTTGTATATGTATATATTGTACTAATTTAAACTGCTGCATCTACTGCATCTTTCCATCTTTATGTAATACATGTATCACTAGCCACTTTAAACTATGCCACTTTTATGTTTACATACCCTACATTACTCATCCCATCTCATATGTATATACTGTACTCTATCATATGTATATACTGTACTCTATATTGTGTTGCTGGTTCGAGCCCAGGGAGGAGCGAGGAGAGGGATGGAAGCTATACTGTTACACTGGCAATACTAAAGTGCCTATAAGAACATCCAATAGTCAAAGGTTAATGAAATACAAATGGTATAGAGGGAAATAGTCCTATAATAACTACAACCTAAAACGTCTTACCTGGGAATATTGAAGACTCATGTTAAAAGGAACCACCAGCTTTCATATATTCTCATGTTCTGAGCAAGGAACTGAAACGTTAGCTTTCTTACATAGCACATATTGCACTTTTACGTTCGTCTCCAACACTTTGTTTTTGCATTATTTAAACCAAATTGAACATGTTTCATTATCTACTTGAGGCTAAATTGAATTTATTGATGTATTATATTAAGTTAAAATAAGCGTTAATTCAGTATTGTTGAAATTGTCACTATTACAAAAAAATTCAAAGCGGCTGATTAATCGGCATCGGCTTTTTTGGTCCTCCAATAATCGGTATCGGTATTGAAATAAATCATAATCGGTCGACCTCTAACACACACACACACACACACACACACACACACACACACACACACACACACACACACACACACACACACACACACACACACACACACACACACACACACACACACACACACACACACACACGCGCGCGCGCGCAAAAGACATGTCATCCATCCTGGTTTATACAGGTTAAAGGTGATGGTGTTCACACCTCTTCCACATACTTTATTGCTAACAGTAGGATTTACAGAGAAAGAGACTCCGTCCTGCTGTTAGTGTAGCGCCCAGCAGGCTATATTTATCCTAACAGCAGTGATGACTCACTTCCTGCTTCACTACAAAGGCACTTCCTCTCAATAACACAGCTAAACCTTGCACCTTTACCAGCTAATACAGAGACTTTACTTAACTCACTTAATCCTCTTGGTTCCTGGAGGAACATAGAGCCTGTACTAAAGTTTCCCAACATTGGTGGTAATGCATATTAGAAGTATTGTAACGAACGCCAGGGTAGGGAAGCAAACCCAGGTCACTGGCGTGAAAGGCAAACACACTACACATCGCACTAATATGGTTAACCCACTTGGTGGGATTTGTAACGTGGCTCATATAGTGAGGATTGCTACAGTATTCAAGTGACCAAGGGAGAGATAAAGATGAGAGTCAGAGAGAGAGAGAGAGAGAAAGGAGAGAGAAAGACGAGAGTCAGAGAGAGAGAGAAAGATGAGAGTCAGAGAGAGAAATGAGAGAGAAAGATGAGTCAGAGAGAGAAATGAGAGAGAAAGATGAGTCAGAGAGAGAGAGAGAGAGATAACTAGCACTCATTGAGAACGCTTTTATTCACACTAGAACGTACGTCAGAACACTGGGTACATAATCATCTCGGAAGACTAGAGCACTGTTAAAAAGCACACGCCTGCTATACTGTCAAAGACATATAAAGATATTGGCCCTGCCAACCAGCTGCAGACTGGTACCCGTCTGCACAACCTCTCCTCCCCCATTCTCTGTACCTGGGCACTGATCACACACACACACCTCTCAGTCCTGCCAACTGTACACGAGACACGGCTTAGCCAAACCTAGAGGCATGCCGTGATCTCACAGTGCCACTGTGTGCTAGAGCTCTTAAACTCGCACTGTGTTTGACGTGTGTTGTGTAAGTGAGTAAAGAGTGAACTGGAACAGTGTTTAATCAGTCCAGACTCCAGATCTTACATAACTCCACATAACTCTAATTGCTACTACTAATTGCTATTGCTAACACTATTGTTACTGCTAACACTATTGCTACTGTTAACACTATTGCTACTGCTAACACTATTGTTATTGCTAACACTATTGCTACTGCTTACACTATTGCTACTTGCTAACACTATTGCTACTGCTAACACTATTGCTACTGTTAACACTATTGCTACTGCTAACACTATTGTTATTGCTAACACTATTGCTCCTGCTTACACTATTGCTACTTGCTAACACTATTGCTACTGCTTACACTATTGCTACTTGCTAACACTATTGCTATTGCTAACACTATTGTTACTGCTAACACTATTGCTACTGTTAACACTATTGCTACTGCTTACACTATTGCTACTGCTAACACTATTGTTACTGCTAACACTATTACTACTGTTAACACTATTGCTACTGCTAACACTATTGTTATTGCTAACACTATTGCTACTGCTTACACTATTGCTACTGCTAACACTATTGCTACTGTTAACACTATTGCTACTGCTAACACTATTGTTATTGCTAACACTATTGCTACTGCTTACACTATTGCTACTTGTTAACACTATTGCTACTGCTTACACTATTGCTACTTGTTAACACTATTGCTACTGCTAACACTATTGCTACTGCTAACACTATTGCTACTGTTAACACTATTGCTACTGCTAACACTATTGTTATTGCTAACACTATTGCTACTGCTTACACTATTGCTACTGCTAACACTATTGCTACTGCTAACACTATTGCTACTTGTTAACACTATTGCTACTGCTTACACTATTGCTACTTGTTAACACTATTGCTACTGCTAACACTATTGCTACTGCTAACACTATTGCTACTGTTAACACTATTGCTACTGCTAACACTATTGTTATTGCTAACACTATTGCTACTGCTTACACTATTGCTACTTGTTAACACTATTGCTACTGCTAACACTATTACTACAGCTACACTCTTGGTTAGAACCATCGCTGCTGTTAAAAGCTACCACTACTGTTAACAGCTAACATAGCTCCTAGGCTGCTAAAAGCTAACAACTGTTAACAGCTAACACAGCTATTACGAACAGCTAACACAACCGTTAATCTGCTACTACTGGCACTGCACTCTACACTAGACATGAGCCATCTGACCAGGACCCATCTTCAGACCTGACTGGTATTTTGCATACACACTCTCTCTCCCTCTCTGCCTGTCTTTTCCCCTCCTACGTGTCAGCAGAGCTATAATCCCCATACCAATCACACTATGCCAGCTATCCACAATTAGAACAGAGGGAAGGGGGTAGGAGGAAAAGACGTCAGAGAGGAGAGAAAGAGGAGAAGAGTGAGGCTCACGAGAGGCCCTCTTGCACGTGGTGGTTCCTAAAATGATCAGGTGGCCTTTGGTCAGGCAACCCCTTTACTCAGTGCCCTCTGCCCCAGCCTCTCTCCCTCAGCCTCACACATGGGCATCCCAAACCAAGTCCAGACTAGGTTTCCTGAGTGGGTGTATCCATTACTGCAGTGTCATGGCCCTGGCATTGTGCATGCTGCATACGTGCACTCTGACATATTGGGCACATGAGTGTGGTCTATATTTGCCAGTTATCCTCCTGCCAGCATGTGAATGACAGATTATACGAACAGAATCATTCATGTGTTATGAATATTCAGAATACCCAGAGAGGGAACATGACAGACAGACAGACAGACAGACAGACAGACAGACAGACAGACAGACAGACAGACAGACAGACAGACAGACAGACAGACAGACAGACAGACAGACAGACAGACAGACAGACAGACAGACAGACAGACAGACAGACAGACAGACAGACAGACAGACAGACAGACAGACAGCAATACGGAAAGACAGACAGCGATACAGACAGACAGAAGGACAGGGAAACAGACACACAAGACAGACAGACAAACAGCGATACAGACAGGCGGATGGACGGACACACAAGACAGACATATGGACAGAGAGACAGACAACGATACGGAAAGACAGACATACAGTGTCTTCGGAAAGTATTCAGACCCCTTGACTTTTTCCACATTTTGTTATGTTCCAGGCTTATTCTAAAATTGATTAAATAAAAAAAATCCTCAGCAATCTACACAAAATACCCCATAATGAGGAAGCGAAAACAGTTTTTTTTTTTTTTTGCAAATGTATAGGTAACAGTAGAACTTTAGACCGTCCCCTTGCCCATACCCGGGAGCAAACCAGGGACCCTCTGCACACATCAACAACAGTCACCCATGAAGCATCGTTACCCATTGCTCCATAAAAGCCACGGCTCTTGCAGAGCAAGGGAAACAACTACTTCAAGGTCTCAGAGCAAGTGACGTCACCGATTGAAACACTATTTAGTGCGCACCACCGCTAACTAAGCTAGCCGTTTCACATCCATTACATATACAAAATAAAAACAGAAATACCTTACTTACATAAGATTTTTGATTGGAGTCCACCTGTGGTAAATTCAATTGATTGGACATGATTTGGAAAGGCACACACCTGTATATATAAGGTCCCACAGTTGACAGTGCATGTCAGAGCATAAACCAAGCCATGAGGTCGAAGAAATTGTCCGTAGAGCTCCGATACAGGATTGTGTCAAGGGCCAGATCTGGGGAAGGGTACCAAAACATTTCTGCAGCATTGAAGGTCCCCAAGAACACAGTGGCCTCCATCATTCTTAAAAGAAGTTTAGAACCACCAAGACTCTTCCTAGAGCTGGCCGCCCGGCCAAACTGAGCAATCGGGGGAGAAGGGCCTTGGTCAGGGAAGTTACCTGACAGAGCTCTAGACTTCCTTTGTGGAGATGGGAGAACCTTCCAGAAGGACAACCATCTCTGCAGCATTCCACCAATCCTGAATTTATGGTAGAGTGGCAAGACGGTAGCCACTGCTCAGTAAAGGCACATGACAGCCCGCTTGGTGTTTGCCAAAAGGCTCCTTAAGACTCTCTGACCATGAGAAACAAGATTCTCTGGTCTGATGAAACCAAGTTTGAACTCTTTGGTCTGAATGCCATTGTCACATCTAGAGGAAACCTGGCAACATTCCTATGGCGAAGCATGGTGGTGGCATGTTTTTCAGTGGCAGGGACTGGGAGACTAGTCAGGGTCGAGGCAAAGATGAACGGAGCAAAGTACAGAGAGATCCTTGATGAAAACCTGCTCCAGAGCGCTCAGGACCTCAGAATGGGGCGAAGGTTCACCTTCCAACAGGACAATGACCCCAAGACCATGCAGGAGTGGCAAGTCTCTGAATGTCCTTGATTGGCCCAGCCAGAGCCTGGATTTCCACCCGATCGAACATCTCGGAAGAGAACTGAAAGAAACTGTGCAGCGACGTTCCCCATCCAACCTGACAGAGATTGAGAGGACCTACAGAGAAGAATGGGAGAAATTCCCCAAATACAGGTGTCGTGTCTTTGGCTATGCTGGATTAAGTGATATGACATGCTATTCTATAAAATAATTTCTCCGTAATTAATATTACCTGATTGAGCTAATCATGTAAAGATGTAATTGACTAGAGATTCGGGGCACCACAAAATAATATTTATAGAGCTGTTTTCTTCTGAATAAACTCTTAAAGACCTAGTAATATTTGACATCAATAGCAGTCAATATTAATCGTCACCTTAATTCAGTCTCTTCTGAAAGTTGTAAATTCTTGGTTATCTTCACGAACCCTGGCAAACAAGTTGAATCAGCAATACAAAATTGGGTTTAATTATTTATTTACTTAATCCCTAACTAATCACACAGAATTACACATACACATAATTAATCATAACTTGATTACAAATTATGTCATAAAGGAAAACGTCCCTAGCGGGCGGAACAAATATGACAGCTTGTTACACAAAAGAAAAGGGCTGAGTTTGAGTGAAAGAGCGGGTAGACTGAGGAACAAAGGGTGAAGCTGTGCTATCGTAAATACAGTATCTCATGCATTCTAAATTACCACACATTTGGAAAAGGAAAATGCAATAAATATTTACTCTGAGCTGTGCTTCGGTAGGTTGGTGGTAGATGGAAGGCCCGTGTTGCCCAACCGAGTCCTTTGAAGAATGTCTCTGCTGGTATATTGGGTACGTTGTAGTAACGTCGTTGTGTGGTAGACGGGATACTCTGTCTGTTCCTTCCTAACCTGTGTTTGCAGCTGCTGTTTCTAACTCAACGGCTAGGAGGTATCACTTCTGTAGTGAATGAGAGTTAAAAGTTCATACCATTCGCAACCAAAGCTTACGCTGATGTTGGCTTCGTTCTGTAGTTATTATCTGAACCATTCTGATATCGGACCGTCGTCCTCACATCCTCGGAACTGTCTCTGGTTATATTGTCAAGGCTTTATATAGGAAAGGAGAGGAGGCCGTGTTTGAAATCTTTTATAGGCCATGTCCCTTCACAGGGGCGGGCCACTGATTGAGCAGAGCCCTACCTTATGAAAACCTAAATCTCACATTTAACCTCTTGCTCCTACCTGACACGCAGGCGTCCCATCTAGACATCTGGAAATGCAAATGCGCTACGCTAAATGCTAATAGCACTTGTTAAAACTCAAACGTTCATTAAAATACACATGCAGGGTATTGAATTAAAGCTACACTCGTCGTGAATCCAGGCAACAAGTCAGATTTTTAAAATGCTTTTCGGCGAAAGCATGAGAAGCTATTATCTGATAGCATGTAACACCCCAAAAGACCTGCAGGGGACGTAAACAAAATAATTAGCATAGTCGGCGCTACACAAAACGCACAAATAAAATATAAAACATTCATTACCTTTGACCATCTTCTTTGTTGGCACTCCTAGATGTCCCATAAACACTATTGGGTCTTTTTTTCCGATTAAATCTGTCCATATATAGCCTAGATATCGATCTATGAAGACTGTGTGATCAACAGAAAAATAGCGTTTTATAACGTAACGTCATTTTTTTAAATTAAAAAAGTCGACGATAAACTTTCACAAAACACTTCGAAATACTTTTGTAATGCAACTTTAGGTATTAGTAAACGTTAATTAAGAAGCTAAAATCATATTTCGTCCCATCACGAATAATTTCATATTCAAACATTTAAATTGAACAACAATTCCATGTGAATCCGATAACTCTGATGTGTAGACTTTCCACTGTGGAGTTTATGGAATCTTATCAATGATGAGAATGTCTCAGATGACAACCAAACTGACATCATATTCATTAAGTACCACCGCATATGTTCAATTGGTCGGATTACCAGAATATAGTTCATTTCCCCCCACCTTCTGATGTTCCCAGAATCTCTATGTTAACCAAGGGTTTTGCAAATGTAACATCAGTAGGGTAGAGAGAGGAAAAAGGGGGGGAAGAGGTATGTATGACTGTAATAAACCTACCCCCAGGCCAACGTCATGACACAGGTGTGCCAAGCTTGTAGCGTCATAACCAAGAAGACTCTAATCGGCTGTAATCGCTGTAATCGCTGCCAAAAGTACTTCAACAAAGTACTGAGTAAATGGTTTGAATACTTATGTAAATGACATATTTCAGTTGTTACTTTTTTTTATTATTAGCAAAAATGTCTAAAAACGTGTTTTTGCTTTGTCATTCTGGGTTACTGTGTGTAGATTGATGAGGGGGAAAAACTATTTAATCAATTTTAGAATAAGGCTTTAACCAAACAAAATGTGGAAAAAGTCAAGGGGTCAGAATACTTCCCAAAGTCACTGTACAAGACAGACAGACAGAGAGAGTGACAGACAGATGGACAGACAGAGAGACACAGACAGACAGAGAAACAGAGACAGGCATATGGACGGACAGAGAGACACAGACAGACAGAGAGACAGAGACAGAGAGACAGACAGACAGACGGACAGAGAGACACAGACAGACAGAGAGACAGAGACAGACATATGGACGGACAGAGAAACAGAGACAGACATATGGACGGACAGAGAGACAGAGACAGATATATGGACGGACAGAGAGCCAGAGACAGACATATGGACGGACAGAGAAACAGAGACAGACATATGGACGGACAGAGAAACAGAGACAGACATATGGACGGACAGAGAGACAGAGACAGACATATGGACGGACAGAGAGACAGAGAGACAGAGACAGACATATGGACAGACAGAGAGACAGAGAAACAGAGACAGACATATGGACGGACAGAGAAACAGAGACAGACATATGGACGGACAGAGAGACAGAGACAGACATATGGACGGACAGAGAGACAGAGACAGACAGATGGACGGACAGAGAGACAGAGACAGAGACAGACATATGGACGGACAGAGACAGACATATGGACGGACAGAGAGACAGAGACATACATATGGACGGACAGAGAGACAGAGACAGACATATGGACGGACAGAGAGACAGAGACAGAGACAGACATATGGACGGACAGAGACAGACATATGGACGGACAGAGAGACAGAGACAGACATATGGACGGACAGAGAGACAGAGAAAGACATATGGACGGACAGAGAGACAGAGACAGACATATGGACGGACAGAGATACAGAGACAGAGACAGACATATGGACGGACAGAGAGACAGAGACAGACATATGGACGGACAGAGAGACAGAGACAGACATATGAACGGACAGAGACAAACATATGGACGGACAGAGAGACAGAGACAGAGACAGACATATGAACGGACAGAGACAAACATATGGACGGACAGAGAGACAGAGACAGAGACAGACATATGGACAGACAGAGAGACAGAGACAGAGACAGACATATGGACGGACAGAGAAACAGAGACAGACATATGGACGGACAGAGAGACAGAGACAGACATATGGACGGACAGAGAGACAGAGACAGACATATGGACGGACAGAGAGACAGAGACAGACAGACGGACGGACAGAGAGACAGAGACAGACATATGGACGGACAGAGACAGACAGATATATGGACGGACAGAGAGACAGAGACATACATATGGACGGACAGAGAGACAGAGACAGACATATGGACGGACAGAGAGACAGAGACAGAGACAGACATATGGACGGACAGAGACAGACATATGGACGGACAGAGACAGACATATGGACGGACAGAGAGACAGAGACAGACATATGGACGGGCAGAGAGACAGAGACAGAGACAGACATATGGACGGACAGAGAGACAGAGACAGACATATGGACGGACAGAGAGACAGAGACAGACATATGGACGGACAGAGAGACAGAGACAGACATATGGACGGACAGAGAGACAGAGACAGACAGATGGACGGACAGAGAGACAGAGACAGACATATGGACGGACAGAGACAGAGACAGACATATGGACGGACAGAGAGACAGAGACAGACATATGGACGGACAGAGAGACAGAGACAGACATATGGACGGACAGAGAGACAGAGACAGACATATGGACGGACAGAGAGACAGAGACAGACATATGGACGGACAGAGAGACAGAGACAGACAGATGGACGGACAGAGAGACAGAGACAGACATATGGACGGACAGAGAGACAGAGACAGACATATGGACGGACAGAGACACAGAGACAGACATATGGACGGACAGAGACAGACATATGGACGGACAGAGAGACAGAGACAGACATATGGACGGACAGAGAGACAGAGACAGACATATGGACGGACAGAGAGACAGAGACAGAGACAGACATATGGACGGACAGAGAGACAGAGACAGAGACAGACATATGGACGGACAGAGACAGAGACAGACATATGGACGGACAGAGAGACAGAGACAGACATATAGACGGACAGAGACACAGAGACAGAGACAGACATATGGACGGACAGAGACAGACATATGGACGGACAGAGAGACAGAGACAGACATATGGACGGACAGAGAGACAGACATAGACATATGGACGGACAGAGAGACAGAGACAGACATATGGACAGACAGAGAGACAGAGACAGACATATGGACGGACAGAGAGACAGAGACAGACATATGGACGGACAGAGACAGACATATGGACGGACAGAGAGACAGAGACAGACATATGGACGGACAGAGAGACAGAGACAGACATATGGACGGACAGAGAGACAGAGACAGACATATGGACGGACAGAGAGACAGAGACAGACATATGAACGGACAGAGAGACAGAGACAGACATATGGACGGACAGAGAGACAGACATATGGACAGACAGACAGGCAAACGGACCTTGTCTCCGCTGGAGTAGAAGAAGTAGCGCAGGCGAACGATGTTGCAGTGTTCCAGTTTCCTCATGATCTGCAGCTCGCGGTTCTGACAGGGAGAGAGACAGACAGTCAATACTATTTACTGTTACAACAGGATACAGCATGAGAACTACAAGACAAAGGTGGGTCAACAGCAGCAGAGAGAGAGAGAACCAGGTTAGATACAGGTCAACTACAGACAGACACAGCGCAGATTTTACTCAACAAAAATTACACGTAACGTAAGATAATTATTTGCCCTCAGTCAGAAGAACTCTTAAGTCCACAGAAGACTCCAAGACTTCCCACAGAGGAAGAGTAGCCACCCACAGAGGAGGACAAGTAGCCATCCACAGAGGAAGAGTAGCCACCCACAGAGGAAGAGTAGCCAACCATAGAGGAAGAGTAGCCACCCACAGAGGAAGAGTAGCCACCCACAGAGGAAGAGTAGCCACCCACAGAGGAAAAGTAGCCACCCACAGAGGAAGAGTAGCCACACACAGATGAAGACAAGTAGCCACCCATAGAGGTAGAGTAGCCACCCACAGAGGAGGACAAGTAGCCACCCATAGATGAAGAGTAGCCACCCACAGAGGAGGACAAGTAGCCACCCACAGAGGAAGAGTAGCCACCCATAGAGGTAGAGTAGCCACCCACAGAGGAGGACAAGTAGCCACCCACAGAGGAGGACAAGTAGCCACCCATAGAGGAAGAGTAGCCACCCACAGAGGAAGAGTAGCCAACCACAGAGGAAGAGTAGCCACCCACAGAGGAAGAGTAGCCACCCACAGAGGAAGAGTAGCCACGAACAGAGGAAGAGTAGCCACCCACAGAGGAAGAGTAGCCACCCACAGAGGAAGAGTAGCCACGAACAGAGGAAGAGTAGCCACCCACAGAGGAAGAGTAGCCACCCACAGAGGAAGAGTAGCCACGAACAGAGGAAGAGTAGCCACCCACAGAGGAAGAGTAGCCACCCACAGAGGAAGAGTAGCCACCCACAGAGGAAGAGTAGCCACACACAGAGGAAGAGTAGCCACGAACAGAGGAAGAGTAGCCACCCACAGAGGAAGAGTAGCCACCCACAGAGGAAGAGTAGCCACGAACAGAGGAAGAGTAGCCACCCACAGAGGAAGAGTAGCCACCCACAGAGGAAGAGTAGCCACCCACAGAGGAAGAGTAGCCACACACAGAGGAAGAGTAGCCACGAACAGAGGAAGAGTAGCCACCCACAGAGGAAGAGTAGCCACACACAGAGGAAGAGTAGCCACGAACAGAGGAAGAGTAGCCACACACAGAGGAAGAGTAGCCACCCACAGAGGAAGAGTAGCCACCCACAGAGGAAGAGTAGCCACACACAGATGAAGACAAGTAGCCAACCATAGAGGTAGAGTAGCCACCCACAGAGGAAGAGTAGCCACCCACAGAGGAAGAGTAGCCACCCACAGAGGATGAGTAGCCACACACAGAGGAAGAGTAGCCGCCCACAGAGGAAGAGTAGCCACACACAGAGGAAGAATATCCACACACAGAGGAAGAGTAGCCACCCACAGAGGAAGAGTAGCCACACACAGAGGAAGAATATCCACACACAGAGGAAGAGTAGCCACACACAGAGGAAGAGTAGCCACACACAGAGGAAGAATATCCACACACAGAGGAAGAGTAGCCACACACAGAGGAAGAGTAGCAACCCACAGAGGAAGAGTAGCCACACACAGAGGAAGGGTAGCAACCCACAGAGGAAGAGTAGCCACCCACAGAGGAAGAGTAGCCACCCACAGAGGAAGAGTAGCCACACACAGAGGAAGAGTAGCCACGAACAGAGGAAGAGTAGCCACACACAGAGGAAGAGTAGCCACCCACAGAGGAAGAGTAGCCACCCACAGAGGAAGAGTAGCCACACACAGATGAAGACAAGTAGCCAACCATAGAGGTAGAGTAGCCACCCACAGAGGAAGAGTAGCCACCCACAGAGGAAGAGTAGCCACCCACAGAGGATGAGTAGCCACACACAGAGGAAGAGTAGCCGCCCACAGAGGAAGAGTAGCCACACACAGAGGAAGAATATCCACACACAGAGGAAGAGTAGCCACCCACAGAGGAAGAGTAGCCACACACAGAGGAAGAATATCCACACACAGAGGAAGAGTAGCCACACACAGAGGAAGAGTAGCCACACACAGAGGAAGAATATCCACACACAGAGGAAGAGTAGCCACACACAGAGGAAGAGTAGCAACCCACAGAGGAAGAGTAGCCACACACAGAGGAAGGGTAGCAACCCACAGAGGAAGAGTAGCCACCCACAGAGGAAGAGTAGCCACACACAGATGAAGACAAGTAGCCACCCACAGAGAGAGAGAAGCCACACACAGAGGAAGAGTAGCCACCCACAGAGGAGGACAAGTAGCCACCCACAGAGGAAGAGTAGCCACCCACAGAGGAGGACAAGTAGCCACCTACAGAGGAAGAGTAGCCACCCACAGAGGAAGAGTAGCCACCCACAGAGGAAGAGTAGGCACACACAAAGTAAGAGTAGCCACCCACAGAGGAAGAGTAGCCACCGACAGAGGAAGAGTAGCCACCCACAGAGGAAGAGTAGCCACCCACAGAGGAAGAGTAGCCACACACAGATGAAGACAAGTAGCCACCCATAGAAGTAGCCACCCACAGAGGAAGAGTAGCCACCCACAGAGGAAGAGTAGCCACACACAGAGGAAGAATATCCACACACAGAGGAAGAGTAGCCACCCACAGAGGAAGAGTAGCCACACACAGAGGAAGAATATCCACACACAGAGGAAGAGTAGCCATCCACAGAGGAACAGTAGCCACCCACAGAGGAAGAGTAGCCACCCACAGAGGAAGAGTAGCCACCCACAGAGGAATAATAGCCAAACACAGAGGAAGAGTAGCCACGAACAGAGGAAGAGTAGCCACCCACAGAGGAACAGTAGCCACCCACAGAGGAAGAGTAGCCACCCACAGAGGAAGAGTAGCCACCCACAGAGGAATAATATCCACACACAGAGGAAGAGTAGCCACGAACAGAGGAAGAGTAGCCACCCACAGAGGAAGAGTAGCCACCCACAGAGGAAGAGTAGCCACACACAGATGAAGACAAGTAGCCAACCATAGAGGTAGAGTAGCCACCCACAGAGGAAGAGTAGCCACCCACAGAGGAAGAGTAGCCACCCACAGAGGATGAGTAGCCACACACAGAGGAAGAGTAGCCGCCCACAGAGGAAGAGTAGCCACACACAGAGGAATAATATCCACACACAGAGGAAGAGTAGCCACCCACAGAGGAAGAGTAGCCACACACAGAGGAAGAATATCCACACACAGAGGAAGAGTAGCCACACACAGAGGAAGAGTAGCCACACACAGAGGAAGAGTAGCCACACACAGAGGAAGAATATCCACACACAGAGGAAGAGTAGCCACACACAGAGGAAGAGTAGCAACCCACAGAGGAAGAGTAGCCACACACAGAGGAAGGGTAGCAACCCACAGAGGAAGAGTAGCCACCCACAGAGGAAGAGTAGCCACCCACAGAGGAGGACAAGTAGCCACCTACAGAGGAAGAGTAGCCACCCACAGAGGAAGAGTAGCCACCCACAGAGGAAGAGTAGGCACACACAAAGTAAGAGTAGCCACCCACAGAGGAAGAGTAGCCACCCACAGAGGAAGAGTAGCCACCCACAGAGGAATAATATCCACACACAGAGGAAGAGTAGCCACGAACAGAGGAAGAGTAGCCACCCACAGAGGAAGACTAGCCACCCACAGAGGAAGAGTAGCCACCCACAGAGGAAGAATATCCACACACAGAGAAAGAGTAGCCACCCACAGAGGAAGAGTAGCCACACACAGAGGAAGAGTAGCCAACCACAGATGAAGAGCAGCCAACCACAGATGAAGAGCAGCCACACACAGAGGAGGAGTAGCCATCCACAGAGGAAGAGTAGCCACCCACAGAGGAAGAATATCCACACACAGAGAAAGAGTAGCCACCCACAGAGGAAGAATATCCACACACAGAGAAAGAGTAGCCACCCACAGAGGAAGAGTAGCCACCCACAGAGGAAGAATATCCATCCACAGAGAAAGAGTAGCCACCCACAGAGGAAGAGTAGAAACAGGAGACGAGCCAACCACAGATGAAGAGGCCAACCACAGATGAGAGCAGCCACACACAGAGGAGGAGTAGCCATCCACAGAGGAGAGAGAGAGAGAGCCAACAGAGGAAGAATATCCACACACAGAGAAAGAGTAGCCACCCACAGAGGAAGAGAGAGAGAGAGAGAGAGAGAGAGAGTAGAAACAGGAGGAGAGAGAGAGAGGAGAGGGAGAGAGAGAGAGAGAAAGAGAGAGAGAGAGAGAGAGAGAGAGAGAGAGAGAGAGAGAGAGAGAGAGAGAGAGAGAGAGAGAGAGAGGGAGGGAGAGAGAGAGACAGAGAGAAGCAGAGAGAGAGGGAGAGAGAGAAGAAGAGAGAGGGAGAGAGAGAGGGGGAGAGATAGGGAGATAGAGAGAGGGAGAGAGAGAGAGAGAGAGAGAGAGAGAGAGAGAGAGAGAGAGAGAGAGAGAGAGAGAGAAAGAGACAAAGGCAAAGTCTTCTCATGCTTTGTTGATTTCAAAAAAGCCTTCGACACAATTTGGCATGAGGGTCTGCTATACAAACTGATGGAAAGTGGTGTTGGGGGTAAAACATACGATATTATAAAATCCATGTACACAAACAACAAGTGTGCGGTTAAAATTGGCAAAAAACACACACATTTCTTCACACAGGGTCGTGGGGTTAGACAGGGATGCAGGTTAAGCCCCACCCTCTTCAACATATATATCAACGAATTGGCGCGGGCACTAGAAAAGTCTGCAGCACCCGGCCTCCCCCTGCTAGAATCCGAAGTCAAATGTCTGTTGTTTGCTGATGATCTGGTGCTTCTGTCACCAACCAAGGAGGGCCTACAGCAGCACCTAGATCTTATGCACAGATTCTGTCAGACCTGGGCCCTGACAGTAAATCTCAGTAAGACCAAAATAATGGTGTTCCAAAAAAGGTCCAGTCACCAGGAACACAAATACAAATTCCATCTAGACACTGTTGCCCTAGAGCACACAAAAAACTATACATA
>NC_060181.1:79566251-79698751 GCF_021184085.1 Oncorhynchus gorbuscha | reverse complement strand
CCTTTGCCTTGATGACAGCTTTGCACACTACTCTGTGTCTCACAAAGTCACGGCGGTTGGAACTAAAAATCTCAAATTTGGACTACCTCATGAAGCTGGTTGAGAGAATGCCAAGAGTTTGCAACACTTTCATCTTGGCAAAGGGAGGCTACTTTGAAGAATCTCAAATATAAAATATATTTAGATTTGTTTAACACTTTTTTGGTTACTACATGATTCCACGTGTTATTTCATAGTTTTGATGTCTTCACTATTATTCTACAATGTAGAAAACAGGACGAAATTAATAAAAATCCTAGAAATTCTTTATTTTTTCTATTTAACCTTTATTTAACTAGGCAAGTCAGTTAAGAACAAATTCTTATTTACAAAGACGGCCTACCCCGGCCAAACCCTAACCCGGGCGATTCTGGGCCAATTGTGCGCAGCCCTATGGGACTCCCAATCACGGCCGGGTGTGATACAGCCTGGAATCAAACCAGGGTCTGTAGTGACGCCTCTAGCAATGAGATGCATTGTCTTAGACCGCTGCACCACTCAGGAATGAGTAGGTGTGTCCAAACTTTTGACTGGTACTGTAAATACAATGGCAAGAAAAAGTATGTGAACGCTTTGGAATTACCGGGAAATTTACAAAAACTTGGTCATCTGATGATCTCAGTCACAACAACAGACAAACATAGTGTGCTTAAACTAATAACACAAAAATTATTGTATTTTTCTTGTCTATATTTAATACATCATTTAAAAATGAACAGCGTAGGTTGGAAAACGTATATGAACCCCTAGGCTAATGACTTATCAAAAACCTAATTGGAGTCAGGAGTCAGCTAAGCTGGAGTCCAATCAATGAGACAAATAAAATAAAATAAAATTGTATTTGTCACATACTCATGGTTAGCAGATGTTAGTGCGAGTGTAGCGAAATGCTTGTGCTTCTAGTTCCGACAATGCAGTAATAACCAACAAGTAATCTAGCTAACAATTCCAAAACTACTACCTTATAGACACAAGTGTAAGGGGATAAAGAATATGTACATAAAGATATATGAATGAGTGATGGTACAGAGCGGCATAGGTCCTTCTGTAGCTCAGTTGGTAGAGCATGGCGCTTGTAACGCCAGGGTAGTGGGTTCGATCCCCGGGACCACCCATACGTAGAATGTATGCACACATGACTGTAAGTCGCTTTGGATAAAAGCGTCTGCTAAATGGCATATATTATTATTATTATTATATATTTAGATGGTATTGAGTGCAGTATATACATATGAGATGAGTATGTAAACAAAGTGGCATAGTTAAAGTGGCTAGTGATACATGTATTACATAAGGATGCAGTAGATGATATAGAGTACAGTATATACGTATACATATGAGATGAATAATGTAGGGTATGTAAAAGTTATATTAGGTAGCATTGTTTAAAGTGGCTAGTGATATATTTACATCATTTCCCATCAATTCCCGTTATTAAAGTGGCTGGAGTTTAGTCAGTGTGTTGGCAGCAGCCACTCAATGTTAGTGGTGGCTGTTTAACAGTCTGAAGGCCTTGAGATAGAAGCTGTTTTTCAGTCTCTCGGTCCCAACTTTGATGCACCTGTACTGACCTCGCCTTCTGGATGATAGCGGGGTGAACAGGCAGTGGCTCGGGTGGTTGCTGTCCTTGATGATCTTTATGACCTTCCTGTGACATCGTGGTGTAGGTGTCCTGGAGGGCAGGTAGTTTGCCCCCGGTGATGCGTTGTGCAGACCTCACTACCCTCTAGAGAGCCTTACGGTTGTGGGCGGAGCAGTTGCCGTACCAGGCGGTGATACAGCCCGACAGGATGCTCTCGATTGTGCAGCTGTAAAAGTTTGTGAGTGCTTTTGGTGACACGACAAATTTCTTCAAGATTGGAGATATTGGTTGGGGCTGCCTTGCCCTATAAAAAACATTCACAACATTTTTGTTCGCTATTCACAAGAAGCATTTCCTGATGTGAGCCATGCCTCGAACAAAAGAGATCTCAGAAGACATAAGATTAAGAATTGTTGACTTGCATAAAGCTGGAAAGGGTTACAAAAGTAACTCTAAAAGCCTTGCTGTTCATCAGTCCACGGTAAGACAAATAGTCTATAAAAGGATAAAGTTCAGCACTGTTGCTACTCTCCTTAGTAGTGGCCATTCTGCAAAGATGACTGCAAGAGCACAGCGCAGAATGTTCAATGAGGTTAAGAAGAATCTTAGTGTCAGCTAAAGACTTACATAAATCTCTGGAACATGCTGGTACATGCTAACATCTCTGTTGATGAGCCTACGATTCGTAAAACACTAAACAAGAATGGTGTTCATGGGAGGACATCACGGAAAAGGCCACTGCTGTCCAAAAAAAACATTGCTGAACATCTGAAGTTTTCAAAAGTGCACCTGGATGTTCCACAGCACTTCTGGCAAAATATTCTGTGGACATATGAAACTACAGTTGAGTTGTTTGGAAGGAACACATAACACCGTGTGGAGAAAAAAAGGCACATCACATCACACCAACATCAAAACCTCACCCCAACTGTAAAGTATGGTGGAGGGAGCATCATGGTTTGGGGCTGCTTTGCTCCCTCAGGGTCTGGACAGTTTGCTATCATCGAAGGTAAAATGAATTCTCAAGTTTAACAAGACATTTTGCAGCAGAATGTAAGGCTATCTGTCCGCCAATTGAAGCTCAACAGAAGCTGGGTGATGCAACAGGACAACGACCAAAAACACAGAAGTAAATCAACAACAGAATGGCTTCAACAGACGAAAATACGCCTTCTGGAGTGGCCCAGTCAGAGTCCTGACCTCAACCCGATTGAGATGCTGTGGTATGACCTCAAAAGAGTAGTTCACACCAGACATCCCAAGAATATTGCTAAACTGAAACAATTTTGTAAAGAGGAATGGCCCAAAATTACTCCAGACCGTTGTGCAGGTCTGATCCGCAACGACAGAACATATTTGGTTGAGGTTGTTGCTGCCAAAGGAGGGTCAACCAGTTATTAAATCCGAGGGTTCACATATTTTTCCCACCCTGCACTGTGAATGTTTACACGGTGTGTTCAACAAAGACATGAAAACGTATAATTGTTTGTGTGTTATTCGTTTAAGCAGACTGCGTTTGTCTGTTGTGATCTAGACGAAGATCAGATCAAATTTTATGTCCAATTTATGCAGAAATCCAGGTATTTCCAAAGGGTTCACATACTTTTTCTTGCCACTGTATGTATATTTATTTTTATTATAATTATGGTAATGATTAGGCTTTGATGTGCCATTGTTTCCCAAGCGCAGATTCGTTAGCGTCGTGCTTACACCATTAACACATCGAAAACTTCTTGTATCTAACCCAAACAGTTCAAACGATCAGGCCTGGTCGCATAAAACATCTTAAGTGTTTCCCTTAATGATTTATCTTAAGGAACCATTTCTTATGACCTAAGGAAATGGTTTAAGGGTGCTGCAGAGAGCCCCTCAAAGCACCTTAAGGGGTTTTACGCTAGTTTGAAGGCATGTATGGCAGAAAGTCTCTGGTTACCATGGAGATGACCTGATTCACTGATTGAACTTCTCCTCAAAGATTTCACATTTATTTTGTGAGATCGCAAAATAGAATGTCTTCATTCAAGACAGCAGAAAAAAATGGATTCAGAATACGTTTATTTGAGTTACTTTTTGACATTCATAAACCATGTCATAGGCCATTCACGGGCCACCTTTGTTTTACACTTTGTTCAGTCATATTTGTTCCCTCATTAGCTAGCTAGCTAACAACCTGGTGACTTAACCACTATAACATGTATAACATGTGGGGGCACAGAAAGAAAGGAAAGGGGATAGCTTCTTCAGGAGATCACTGGTCATAGCAATGAATGAATGACAGATATCTTGCATGTCCTCATCACAAACTTGCTCTTAAAGAGACAGGGTACAATTTTCAGTGCAATGCATCTCAATAGGAACATTGTGCTTTTCCACAAAGTAGAAACATAATATTCCACAAATCTTTTTAATTTCAATGACAGGTATTTGTATCAACATTTTAGTTTTTATATTAAACTAATTAATTTACTGTGTTAAATATTAGTTTCTAGGGCACAACATGTGCTTCAGGAGTAGCTAGAATTCATATAGGTTATATATCTTATTTTAGGGTGTTAGTAAATGTTATGTTGTGCTCCTAATGTTTTAAAGCTGGGAGCAATATTATTTTTCATTTATAGCCCTGACTATGCAGAGTACAAGCACACACACTCTATACTTACACACTATGGGTATTACACTGTAATTCTTCCACTGGGCTGAAATATGATCCCTCAAAAAAGTCCAGAGGGACATATCCCAAAATACACTGGGGAAGCCTGAGCCCACCCAGCGCCTGACACTAGAACACACACAGTTACTTTAGCCAGCTGCATTATGGAACAGAGCCTGCTCACGTGTGTGTGTGTGTGTGTGTGTGTGTGTGTGTGTGTGTGTGTGTGTGTGTGTGTGTGTGTGTGTGTGTGTGTGTGTGTGTGTGTGTGTGTGTGTGTGTGTGTGTGTGTGTGTGTGTGTGTGTGTGCGTGCGTGCGTGCGTGCGTGCGTGCGTGCGTGCGTGCGTGCGTGCGTGCGTGCGTGCGTGCGTGTGTGTGTGTGCCGACTGGTCACTAATCTCCCAGCTTATGTATCACTCCTTGTGTGAGGCACACTGCAGAAAGAGAGAGAAACAGAGGAGGAGACAAAGATGTTGGTGTGTATGAACTGTTCGCATGTGTTTGCGTGTGTGTGCAGCAGTCATGTGAGGAGACTTAGCGCTCAACACTCATTGAGTTCATTCTTCATAACAGTCCACACATAGGGAGTGAGGGAGAGAGAGAAAAGAAAAAGAGGGGGGTTGGCTGCTATAAAGGAAAAACAGAACACCCAAACCTCTACATCTGACTAGGGCTGATTTTATACAGGCAGCCCAATTCTGAAAAATATCTAATGTGATTGGTCAAAAGACCAATTAGTTGAAAAAGATCAGAATTGGGCTGCCTGTCTAAACGCAGCCTAAGAACCCATCTGCAAGTAACTGATTTGAAAATGATTAAACAGACAGAAGGCAGTGTGTATTTACTGATGGTGTTGAATCCAGTTTTCTGGACATAACAAAGGGTGTCCCCATAAGGATCGATTCTTGGTTCTGTTCTTTTTACTATTTACATTAAGAATATTGGTTTACCTTAAAAAATATATATATTTCACCTTTATGCAGATGACACTTGTGTATGCTATTTCCTTGTGGAACTGAAATTGGTACTTAATGCAGGTAAAATTAAGTATATGTTATTTTCCAAATCAGGTAAGAAATGATCTGATAATTTATGCATGCGTACATTGGATGGTGGCCTCATTGATCGTGTTCCTGCTTATAGGCATCTGGATTGAGGATAGGCTTTCCTTCAAAAAACATTTTAATGAATTAGTTAAGAACTTAAAAAGGTAGACTCATCGATGACGTAGATGCAGAAAATAATTTCCACAACAACTAAGAGCGTTGAAACTTCCCTGGCTACCTCACTGTGAACAGTGTGAAGTGAACCCGTGCACATACTGTGTGTGACTGTCACGCCCTGACCTTGGCCGTTTTATTTCTCTATTTGGTTAGGTCAGGGTGTGATTTGGGGTGGGCATTCTTTGTTGTCTATTTCTTTGTTTTGGCCGAGTGTGGTTCCCAATCAGAGGCAGCTGTCTATCGTTGTCTCTGATTGGGAATCATACTTAGGCAGCCTTTTTCCCACCTGTGTTTATGGGTAATTATTTTCTGTTTCGTCTCTGTTACCTGACAGAACTGAGCTTTCGTTTTGTTACTTTGTTCGAGTGTTTTTTTAAATAATAAAATAAATCATAAACACTTTTCAAGCTGCGCTTTGGTCCACTCCTTCCGACGACAGGCGTTACAGTGACTGTGTGTGACTGTGTGACTGTGTGACTGTGTGAGACTGTGTGAGACTTTTTGACTGTGTGACTGTGTGAGACTGTGTGAGACTTTTTGACTGTGTGAGACTGTGTGAGACTGTGTGTGACTGTGTGAGACTGTGTGAGACTGTGTGAGACTGTGAGACTGTGTGAGACTGTGTGAGACTGTGTGAGACTGTGTGAGATTGTGTGAGACTGTGTGAGACTGTGTGAGACTGTGTGAGACTGTGTGACTGTGTGAGACTGTGTGAGATTGTGTGAGACTGTGTGAGACTGTGTGAGACTGTGTGAGACTGTGTGTGAGTGTGTGAGACTGTGTGACTGTGTGACTGTGTGAGACTGTGTGAGATTGTGTGAGACTGTGTGAGACTGTGACTGTGTGACTGTGTGAGACTGTGTGACTGTGTGTGACTGTGTGACTGTGTGAGATTGTGTGAGACTGTGTGAGACTGTGACTGTGTGACTGTGTGAGACTGTGTGACTGAGTGTGACTGTGTGACTTTGTGAGACTGTGTGTGACTGTGTGACTGTGTGAGAGTGAAGCCTTGCATCTCACTCATCTCAATATCTGTGCTGCTGCTTGATGCAACAACATTTAGCTAAGTCTAACTTTAAGAATTAAAACGGGCTTATTTTATAGGACTGGTCATGCTTTTTGTTAAATAGCAGAAAACAAATAATTCAGTCAACATTCCTTCCGGTCTTAGACTATGGTGATATTATCTATATCATGTGTCAAACTCATTCCACTGAGGACCGAGTGTCTGCCGATTTTTGCACCTCCCCTCGCCTGGTTGTCTAGGTCATATATGAAAGGAAAACACAAAAACCTAAAAGACACTAGGCACTCCATGGAGTGAATTTGACACCCCTGGTCTATATGAATGCAGTGACCACTGTATTGAAGCCACTGGACACAGTTTTACAAAGTGCATTACACTTTATTATGGGCAATAGTTTCAGCACACATCACTGCACTCTGTATCACAAAGTAGTCAAACCAAATGCTTAAGTACATCTGCTGCTCCAAAGCTAACAATTAGGATAATAAGTCCAAGACTTCTGAAGGCAAAGCTAGTGACCTAACAAAGACAACAGCAACACAACAGTCAGTCCAGTCCTATTCACAGCCCCACATTGAGATAGTGATGGTATCGTCAGTCCTATGAGAAATTGGGTTAACATGGCGACAATCTGGACCTTGACACGCGCACACACGCAAATACACAAAGCTACTGCACAGCCATCTGTGCATTCACTTCTACTACTGAGCAGATGTAGATGTAGGAGTTTGTTTCTGTAGTCGTGGAACTAGACTAGAGAGTGGCAGGGAACTGAGGGGCACCTGTATAGTGTGTGTGTTTGTCTCTCTCTTTGTTCAACTAACAGAGTGTGGAGCCTGTAATCCATTCACAAAAGACCAGAGAACAGTAGTGTGAATGGAAGGAGTCATCCTTTATAGTAGAACCCACTCTGAATGAAAGTCATCCGTTACAAAGAAAGGATGGAAGAAAAAGACTTCAACAGAAAGATGAATGAAGGATATTGTCTTTGAAAAGACAAGAATGATGTAATCGTTTCATGAGATCAGAGAAATGTGCGTGCGTCTGTGTGTCTGCGAGCACCCTGCAGTCTCTCTCACCTTAAACCTTTTGTCCTGCAGAACCTTCTTGATGGCCAGCAGCTCTCCAGAGTCACACAGCTTGGCCTGGTAGACCACTCCGAAGGAGCCATTCCCAATCACCTTGGTGTCTGTATAGCTGACCTCTTGGGGCCTGTCGGGCCCTTGGCCTGGGGTGGCCATCACCGTTGTCACCTTACTGCCATCCTTGTCCCCTGCAGGAGGTACAGAGAGGATGAGGGTAGAGAAGGGGTGAGATAGTCTTCAGTGACCTTAAGTGAAGAGTGTGTCTAATGACAAATAAACAAGCGAGACTAGATGACAGACACACTCACATGATCACACTGTCAGAGTTATATTACGAAGCCTGACACACTCACATGATCACACTGTCAGAGTTATATTACGAAGCCTGACACACTCACATGATCACACTGTCAGAGTTATATTACGAAGCCTGACACACTCACATGATCACACTGTCAGAGTTATATTACGAAGCCTGACACACTCACATGATCACACTGTCAGAGTTATATTACGAAGCCTGACACACTCACATGATCACACTGTCAGAGTTATATTACGAAGCCTGACACACTCACATGATCACACTGTCAGAGTTATATTACAAAGCCTGACACACTCACATGATCACACTGTCAGAGTTATATTACGAAGCCTGACACACTCACATGATCACACTGTCAGAGTTATATTACGAAGCCTGACACACTCACATGATCACACTGTCAGAGTTATATTACGAAGCCTGACACACTCACATGATCACACTGTCAGAGTTATATTACAAAGCCTGACACACTCACATGATCACACTGTCAGAGTTATATTACGAAGCCTGACACACTCACATGATCACACTGTCAGAGTTATATTACGAAGCCTGACACACTCACATGATCACACTGTCAGAGTTATATTACGAAGCCTGACACACTCACATGATCACACTGTCAGAGTTATATTACAAAGCCTGACACACTCACATGATCACACTGTCAGAGTTATATTACGAAGCCTGACACACTCACATGATCACACTGTCAGAGTTATATTACGAAGCCTGACACACTCGCTAACTTTGAACTTTTAACACGTTGACTTTTAACGCCGTGTCTCCGGCGTGCTAGCGTAGTAACGACTACCCCGATGCTTCCCTGTTCCATCTATTGCTGTTCACTGGACCCTATGAGCACTTGGCTTCATAGCTGATGCCTGCTGGTGTCATGCTCGTTTGAATGATTGGACCAAGGCACAGCGTGCGTAGAATTACACGTTTAATAAATATGAAACTCACCAAACAAAACAGAAGAAAACTGAAACGTGACATTATGGGCTGCTCACAGGCAGCTACACACAAAGAAGATCCCACAAACAACAGGTGGGAAAAGGCTGCCTAAATATGATCCCCAATCAGAGACAACGATAGACAGCTGCTTCTGATTGGGAACCATACCAGGCCAACATAGAAAACGAAAAACTAGAATGCCCACCCTAATCACACCTGACCTAACCAAATAGATAAATAAAAAGGTTCTCTAAGGTCAGGGCGTGACAGCTGGACTGTTCATTAATCACGGTACTCCATTTTGTTTATTTTTTGTTTATCTGTTGGCCCCAGCCTCGAACTCAGGCCCTGTTTGTAGTTAACCGACCCTCTCTGCCCATTCATCAGCATTTTACCTGTTGTTGTTGTCTTAGCTGATTAGCTGTTGTTGTCCTACCCTTTGTTTTCTTAGCTAGCTCTCACAATCATCACCTGTGATTGCTTTATGCCTCGCTTTATGTCACTCTCAAATGTCAATATGCCTTGTACACCATTGTTTAGGATAGTTATTATTGATTTAGTTTACTGCTGCGGCCCTAGTCCCACTCAACATGCCTCAGATATCTCCTTTGTCCGACTTCCCACACATGCGGTGACCTCACCCAGCATAACTAGCCCGTCCAGAGATGCAACCTCTGTTATCATCACTCGGTGCCTGGCTTTATCTCCACTGTACCCACACCCCACCATACCCCCGTCTGTACATTATGCCCTGAATCTATTCTACCACGCTCAGAAATCTGCTCCTTTTATTCTCTGTCCCCAATGCACTAGATGACCAGTTTTCATAGCCTTTAGCCGTACGCTCATCCTACACCTCCTCTGTTCCTCGGGTAATGTGGAGGTTAACCCAGGCCCTGCGTGTCCCCAGGCACTCTCAATTGTTGACTTCTGTAACCGAAAAGGCCTTGGTTTCACGCATGTTAACATCAGAAGCCTCCTCCCTAAGTTTGTTTTACTCACTGCTTTAACACACTCCGCAAACCCTGATGTCCTTCCCGTGACTGAATCCTGGCTTAGGAAGGCCACCAAAAATGTCCATACCCAACTGCAAACATTTTCCGTCAAGATAGAAATGTCAAAGGGGAGGAGTTGCAATCTACACCAGAGATAGCCTGCAAAGTTATGTCATACTATCCAGGTCTATGCCCAAACAGTTCAAGCTTCTAATCTCTCCAGAAATAAGTCTCTCACTTTTGCCGCCTGTTATAGACCCCCCTCAGCTCCCATCTGTGCCCTGGACACCATATGTGAATTGATTGCCCCCCATCTATCTTCAGAGTTCATTCTGTTAGGTGACTGGGATATGCTTGACACCCCGCAGTCCTACAATCTAAGCTAGATGGCCTCAATCTCACACAAATGATCAAGGAACCTACCAGGTACAACCGCAAATCCGTAAACATGGACCACCTCATAGATATTATCCTGACCAACTTGCCCTCCAAATACGCCTCTGCTGTATTCAATCAGGATCTCAGCAATCACTGCCTCATTGCCTGTATCCGCAATGGGTCCGCGGTCAAACGACCACCAATCATCACTGTCAAACTCTCTCTAAAACACTTCTGCGAGCAGGCCTTTCTAATCGACCTGGCCCGGGTATCCTGGAAGGATATTGACCTCATCCCGTCAGTAGAGGATGCCTGGTCGTTCTTTAAAATACATTTCCTCACCATCTTAAATAAGCATGCCCCATTCAAAAAATGTATAACTAAGAACAGATATAGCCCTTGGTTCACCCAGACCTGACTGCCCTTGACCAGCACAAAAACATCCTGTGGCGGACTGCACTAGCATCGAATAGTCCACGCGATATGCAACTTTTCAGGGAAGTCAAGGACCAATACAGGCAGTCAGTCAGGAAAGCAAAGGCTAGCTATTTCAAACAGAAATTTGCATTCTGTAGCTCAAACTCAAAAAAGTTTTGGGAAACTGTAAAGTCCATGGAGAATAAAAGCACATCATCCCAGCTGCCCACTGAACTGAGGCTAGGTAACACTGTCTCCACCGATAATTCCACGATAATCGAGAATTTCAATAAGCCTTTCTCTACAGCTGGCCATGCTTTCCTCCTGGCTACCCCAAACCCGGCCAAGAGCTCTGCACCCCCCGCAGCTACAGTGGGGCAAAAAAAGTATTTAGTCAGCCACCAATTGTGCAAGTTCTCCCACTTAAAAAGATGAGAGAGGCCTGTAATTTTCATCATAGGTACACTTCATCTATGACAGACAAAATTAGAAAAAAAAATTCAGAAAATCACATTGTAGGATTTTGAATGAATTTATTTGCAAATTATGGTGGAAAATAAGTATTTGGTCAACAAAAGTTTATCTCAATACTTTGTTATATACCCTTTGTTGGCAATGACGGAGGTCAAATGTTTTCTGTAAGTCTTCACAGGGTTTTCACACACTGTTGCTGGTATTTTGGCCCATTCCTCCATGCAGATCTCCTCTATAGCAGTGATGTTTTGGGGCTGTTGCTGGGCAACAAGGACTTTCAACTCCCTCCAAAGACTTTCTATGGGGTTGAGATCTGGAGACTGGCTAGGCCACTCCAGGACCTTGAAATGCTTCTTACGAAGCCACTCCTTCGTTGCCCAGGCGGAGTGTTTCGGATCATTGTCATGCTGAAAGACCCAGCCACGTTTCAACTTCAATGCCCTTGCTGATGGAAGGAGGTTTTCACTCAAAATTATTTCCTTTACACGGATCAGTCGTCTTGGTCCCTTTGCAGAAAAACAGCCCCAAAGCATGATGTTTCCACCCCCATGCTTCACAGTAGGTATGGTGTTCTTTGGATGCAACTCAGCATTCTTTGTCCTCCAAACACGACGAGTTGAGTTTTTACCAAGAAGTTATATTTTGGTTTCATCTGACCATATGACATTCTCCCAATCTTCTTCTTGATCATCCAACTGCTCTCTAGCAAACTTCAGACGGGCCTGGAGATGTACTGGCTTAAGCAGGGGGACACGTCTGGCATTGCGGGATATGAGTCCCTGGCGGCGTAGTGTGTTACTGATGGTAGGCTTTGTTACTTTGGTCCAAGCTCTCTGCAGGTCATTCACTAGGTCCCCCCGTGTGGTTCTGGAATTTTTGCTCACCGTTCTTGTGATCATTTTGACCCCATGGGGTGAGGTCTTGCATGGAGCCCCAGATCGAGAGAGATTATCAGTGGTCTTGTATGTCTTCTATTTCCTAATAATTGCTCCAACAGTTGATTTCTTCAAACCAAGTTGCTTACCTATTGCAGATTCAGTCTTCCCAGCCTGGTGCAGGTCTACAATTTTGTTTCTGGTGTCCTTTGACAGCTCTTTGGTCTTGGCCATAGTGGAGTTTGGAGTGTGACTGTTTTAGGTTGTGGACAGGTGTCTTTTATACTGATAACAAGTTCAAACAGGTGCCATTAATACAGGTGAGTGGAGGACAGAGGGGCCTCTTAAAGAAGAAGTTAAAGGTCTGTGAGTTCCAGAAATCTTGCTTGTTTGTAGGTGACTAAATACTTATTTTCCACCATAATTTGCAAATAAATTCATTAAAATCCTACAATGTGATTTTCTGGATTTTTTTCTAATTTTGTCTGTCATAGTTGAAGTGTACCTATGATGAAAATTACAGGCCTCTCTCATCTTTTTAAGTGGGAGAACTTGCACAATCGGTGGCTGACTAAATACTTTTCTGCCTCACTGTACTTGCCCATGCCTCCCCAGCCTGTCCTTCACCCAAATCAAGATAGCAGATGTTCTGAAAGAGCTGCAAAACCTGGACCCGTACAAGCTGGGCTAGACAATCTCTTTCTAAAATTATCTGCCGCCATTTTTGCAATCCCTATTACCAGTCTGTTCAACCTATCTTTCGCATCGACCGAGATCCCCAAAGATTGGAAAGCTGCCACAGTCATCCCCCTCTTCAAAGTGGGTGACACTCTAGATACAAACTGTTATAAACCTATATCCATCCTGCCATGCCTTTCTAAAGCCAAGGTAATAAACAGATCACTGACCATTTCGAATCTCACCATACCTTCTCCGCTGTGCAATCTGGTTTACAAGCTGGTCACGGATGCACCTAAGCCACGCTCAAGGTACTAAACGATATCATAACCGCCATTTATAAAAGACAGTACTGTGCAGTTGTATTCATCGACCTGGCCAAGGCTTTCGACTCTGTCAATCACCATATTATTTTCGGCAGACTCAACAGCCTTGGGTTCTCAAACGACTGCCTCGCCTGGTTCACCAACTACTTCTCAGACAGAGTTCAGAATCGGAGGGCCTGTTGTCCGGACCTCTGGCAGTCTCTATGGGGGTACCACAGGGTTCAATTCTCAGGCCGATTATTTTCTCTGTATATAGCAACGATGTCGCTCTTGCTGTGGGTGATTCCCTGATCAACCTCAACGCAGACGACACCATTCTGTACAGATCTGGCCCTTATTTGGACACTGTGTTAACTAACCTCCGAACAAGCTTCAATGTCATACAACACACCTTCCGTGACCTCCGACTGCTCTTAAACGCTAGTAAAACTAAATGCATGCTGTTCAACCGTTCACTGCCCGCACCCACCCGCCCGACTAGCATCACAACTCTGGACGGTTCTGACTTAGAATATGTGGACAACTACAAATACCTCGGTGTCTGGTTAGACTGTAAACTCTCCTTCCAGATTCATATTAAACATCTCCCATCCAAAATTACATCTAGAATCAGCTTCCTTTTTCGCAACAAAGCATCCTTCACTCACGCCGCCAAATATAACCTCGTAAAACTGACTATCCTACCGATCCTTGACTTTGGCGATGTCTTTTACAAAATAGCTTCCAATACTCTACTCAGCAAACTGGATGCAGTCTATCACAGTGCCATGTGTATTGTCACCAAAGCCCCATATACCACCCACCACTGCGACCTGTATGCTCTAGGAATACCTAGGATAGGATAAGTAATCCTTCTCACCCCCCCCTTTAAGATTTAGATGCACTATTGTAAAGTGACTGTTCCACTGGATGTCATAAGGTGAATGCACCAATTTGTAAGTCGCTCTGGATAAGAGCGTCTGCTAAATGACTTAAATGTAAATGTAATGTAGTCGGCTGGCACCTCACTACATATTCGTCGCCAGACCCACTGGCTCCAGGTCATCTATAAGTCTATGCTAGGTAATGCTCCACCTTATCTCAGCTAACTGGTCATGATAACAACACCCACCTGTAGCACGCGCTCCAGCAGGTATATCTCACTGGTCATCCCCAAAGCCAACACCTCCTTTGGCTGCCTTTCCTCCCAATGATCTGCTGCCAATGACTGGAACGAATTGCAAAAATCGTTGAGCTGGAGACTTATATATCCCTCACTAACTTTAAACTTCAGCTATCAGAGCAGCTAACCGATCGCTGCAGCAGTACATAGCCCATCTGTAAATAGCCGACCCAATCTACCTACCTCATCCCATACTGTTTTATTTACTTTTCTGCTCTTTTGCACACCAGTATCTCTACTTGTACATCATCATCTGCTGATCTATCACTCCAGTGTTAATTTGCTAAACTGTAATTACTTCGCTACTATGGCCTATTTATTGCCTTACCTCCTCACGCCATTTGCACACACTGTATATATACTTAATTTTTTTCTCTATTGTGTTATTGACGGTACGCCTGTTTATTCCATGTATAACTCTGTATCATTGTTTGTGTCGCACTGCTTTGCTTTTGTCTTGGCCAGGTCGCAGTTGTAAAGGAGAACTTGTTCTCAACTAGCTTACCTGGTTAAATAAAGGTGAAATAAAAAGTTACAAAATTTGAGTTATATTATGAAGCCTGACACACTTGCATGATATTACGCAATCATACACATTATAACAGTAATTCTTTACTCAACATTAATGGGACTGGGTTTGAATATCAGTCAGCGACTTGCATGGTTTAGATTTTTAAACACATGATTGTAGTTCAGTCAAGACCCATAATGCTGCAGTATGAGCAAGGCACTTAACCCTAATTGCTCATGTAAATTGCTCTGGATAAGAGCATCTGCAAAATTACTAAAATGTTAAATGTAAATCTGAGAGCCTGGCCAACCTAGACGAAATATCATTTTCACATAGAAGCTTTCTTCTCCTCCTCCTCTAAATGTCCCCCTCTCCTCTAGTTCCTTCCTCTATAGTAAATTGCACGGTATGCCTTTCCCTTAGGATTAATGAGAACGCCTACTCCTGTTTAAGTGGGTTTAAACTGAAGTGCACTAGAGAGTGTGTGTGCGTGCGTGTGTGTGTGTGTGTGTGTGCGTGCGTGCGTGTGTGTCTATGTCAGGGTTAAAGTCTCTGTTATCTTCTTGTTAAAGGATAACCAGAACTGCCTAGCATACCATGTGTGTCGCATGTCATGGTGCATGCTGCAGCCATACCACCACTATACATCCCCCGGGCCAAGGCCCTGTTACCACACCTACCTCAACCCCAAAACTGCACAGCACAGCACCCACCCCAACCACCAACTGCAAATCAAGCTATGAATGAAATGTGTTAATATTATAATCATCCATGAATGTAAAACAACGGTCTGGCAGCCATACTGCCTAACTCTCACTCACACTTGACATCTATACACACTGGATCTCCCTCCCACTCAAATCTAGAAACTCACAAGACTCTCCCTAGCCAGCTAAAATACTAAACCTCTGTCTAAAGTTCTCACAGACAGCCAAGTCACATTTACATTATCCATCCCTTACACAAGACCCAGGGAAAGTAGATTACACATTAGCTCAAATAAAATCAAATCAATATCTTCAATATAAGGCTTCCATTCCATATTCCATATCATCCAACCTGAATGTGTTGAGACAGTACACAGAGATGTTCTATCACAGACATGGACCACTGTCAGCACACACACGCACTGCAGTGACACCACAGTAGCAGCTGCTCCTGTGGTGAGTGTAGATGCAGTGCTGACAGGCGGGCAGGCAGTGAGAAGTTCAGCTGGATGAGTCTGATGTGTATTAATGCTACTGAGTCAACACTAACCTGACCCAGTCTAGTCTCTATGGCCACGATGCAGAGGAGACAGTGAACTAGGGCTAAAGCCTTGACACTGACTGAGCACCAAGAAACAAGAAATATTACTACTGAATGCCTACTTACAGCTTCTGAACCTGTCCAAATGAGACAGTGGATAAATGCTGTACCGGAAAAGGAAAACATTCATTTGGTTGACGGTGTGTGTGTGTGCCAGAGGAAAGGTTAAGAAGCAGTATTACTCCAGCAGCCCTGCAGTGGTGCAGTCTTTAACCCCAATCAGAGACAACACTCACACACTCAGCAATTAGACCTGCTCTGGATGTGACTGGGCCACCTGCGGAAACACACACATGCACACACACACACACACACACACACACACACACACACACACACACACACACACACACACACACACACACACACACACACACACACACACACACACACACACACACACACACACACACACACACACACACACACACACACACACACACACACACACACACACACACACACAGCATCACTGAAACTGGAGATTCCCATCTCCCTCACTAGCTTTAAGAAGCAACTGTCAGAGGAGCTCACAGATCACTGCACCTGTTCATAGTCCATCTGTATACAGCCCATCTATCTACCTCATCCCCATACTGTATTTATTTATTTTTGCTCCTTTTGTACCACAGTATCTCTACTTGCACATCCATCTTTTGCACATCTACCATTCCAGTGTTTAATTGCCGTATTGTAATTACTTCACCACCATGGCCTATTTGTCTTAACTCCCTTATTTGCACTCACTGTATATAGACTTTTTTTTCTACTGTATTATTGACTGTATGTTTTGTTCATTCCATGTGTAACTCTGTGTTGTTGTATGTGTCGAACTGCTTTGCTTTACCTTGGCCAGGTCGCAGTTGCAAATGAGAACGTGTTCTCAACTAGCTTACCTGGTTAAATAAAGGTGAAAAAATTTATAAAAATCTCTTCCTGACTGGGTGTGCAGGAAAATAAGTCGGGTTCTGTGACACAAAAATGAGCAAAATAGACTTCACAAACAAGAAAGGGAGAAAAGAAAGAAACTAGAGGAGGGAGGGAAAGAGAGAGAGAGAGAGAGAGAGAGAGAGAGAGAGAGAGAGAGAGAGAGAGAGAGAGAGAGAGAGAGAGAGAGAGAGAGAGAGAGAGAGAGAGTGGTTGGAAGGGTATAGGACTCTGCTTATACCATCCAGCGGGATTGTTTCAAGAACGCCTCTTTACTTCCTGAAACCATAACAAACTTCCACATCATCCACAAACACCCACACACAAATACACAAGCAAACACACAACCTTAGCCCTTACCTCCACATCGCCTGTTTCTGCATTTCTGCCAAAAGTGATGCCGTCATTAATTAAAAAGCATGTTGTGTCTCAACCTATGGCGTGCAGCACAACACCAAAAAAAATGGATTATGTAAAATAAGGTCTAAACTACAGCAGTTGCCAATATGAAAAAATAAATCTGAGTTCACAAGCTTTTATAAAATTGAAATTAAAGGTAAAAAAAATTGTTGCCAGAAAATATGAAATTGTTTCACAGCCCTCTTTGTATATTTAAAACCAAATACTTTTAGACTTTTACTCAAGTAGTTTTTAACAGGGTGCCACTAACTTAGTCTGGCTTTAATTCCAATTTGTCTACAAAATAAGAATTAACATCTCCATCTCAAATAAAAATCTAAATTAAAACATTAAGACTAAATCAAAATCAAACTTTATGTATAGTGCATTTAAAGTTTAATTTGATTTAGTCCTTTTTTTTACTTACATTTTTGGTTGATATGGAGACGTCCATCCAACATTTCGATTATGAATTGTAGACAAACTGGAATTAAAAACAGACTAAATCAGTGGCACAGATTGAACTATCCAAGCAGAAGATAAATCTCCTTACAAATGTTGGTTGCGTTGACCACCAAACACAATTCAATAACACTTTTGAAATACAATAAATAGCCTATTAACTTGTCGAAAAGTCAACAAATGATTTGTTGGATTTGCGTCTCCAACTCAACCCAGATTTGTTTGTTAAAGAATGGGATTAAGCCGCTGGCACATATAGAACTACCTAAACTGTAAATACATAACCTTTAAATGTTGATATTTGTTTGCATTGTCAACCACAATTCAATATTATGTTTGTAATATAGTAAATAGTCTACAGTTAAAGGAAAACTATTTTTTGGTATTTCTTTCATTAGTCCATTGTTGACCCAGTCCCTAAATGTGACTTGTTTCAGGAAACTAGGTGTATGTCGCACATCACTGCTTCACAGGAGAGGCATTTGAAAGTGAACATTTATTTATTTATTTATTTATTTATTTATTTATTGGCAGAAAAGCTTTCTGTAACATGTGAACTTGCATGTGCCTTAATAACAAAGCGCTCCTACACCATCACAACTTCAGGGTGGGAACCACATGCGGAGATCATCCGTTCACCTACCCTACTCTCTGTCTCACAAAGACACGGCAGTTGGAACCAAAAATCGCAAATCTTAACTCATCAGACCAAAGGACAGATTTTCAACGGTCTAATGTCCATTGCTCTTGCTTGGGCCATGTCCAAGTCTCTTCTTATTATTGGTGTCCTTTAGTTGTGGTGTCTTTGCAGCAATTTGACCATGAAGGCTTGATTCAAACAGTCTACTCTGAACAGTGTCTGTTACTTGCCAAAAGTGTGCAAAGCTGTCATCAAGGCAAAGGCTTGCTACTTTGAAGAATCTCAAATATATTTTGATTTGTTTAACAATTTTTTGGTTACTACATGATTCCATATGTTTTATTTCATAGCTTTGATGTCTTCACTATTATTGTACAATGTAGAAAATATATTTTTTTTAAATAAAGAAAAACCCTTGAATGAGTAAGTGTATCCAAAATGTTGACTGGTACTGTATATTTTATTATTTTGTCAGAAAGTCATTTTCATTGCAAGTTAAAGCTAGCTAGCTAATGTTAGCTGGCTGGCTCGCTAGCTAACGTTACGTGTATGATCTGTGTAGTAATATTATTTGTATCTCAGAATCATTTGCATTGCTAGTTATAGCCTAATGTTAGCTTGCTAGCTAGCTAACATTGAACCTAAGTTAGATGGTTAGCTTTAGCTATGCAGGGTAGTAACGTTATGAGTTGGGATTATGGTTAATTGTTGTTTAGCTAGCTAGCTACATATCTAAACAAAAGACTCCACTATGCAAGTAACCATTTCCCTGTACTGTTTCCACCTGTGCATGTGACAAATACACACTATTTGATATAGTGTGTGTTTACCAGAGACGGTAATGTGAAGAACAACATGACCTGCACCAAAGTTAAATTCTCCGGTAGAATGCACTGCTTTTATTTCATCACACTCACAACCGTAAGCTATTTTCTGTCATTGTTGTGAGTTTACTTTCTTGCAATTATGAATACAAATGAGTTAAGACATCTTCAGCTATATGATATGGTTATTACTTGAACAAAAGCTAGCTAAAAAGCTAGAAATTAATCAAAACATTGTTTAGAAAGTTGCTTTTAGTTGCCTGGTTTGCATTTTTAAACAGATGGGTTTATTGGTGTTAGAATAAACCAGTTATGCTATTTGGAACGCCAGGCTACTGAAATCATGCAGCCTCTCGTTTTTGTTTTCATACTTTTTCACAATATTAAGTTTGATGCCGGACGACAATAGAATGTTAATGATGTCACTGCATCAACTGTCTACAGACGTAGTAAAAACCAGCCTTTAGTCTTGAAATCGTTGGTTGTTTAGTACATTACCATACTCCCTCTGTTTAGCACGTGGCCTCACATGAACCCTTAAAGAGCTGGGTGTGGCTAAGGCTTAAGAGGGTGTGAACGATGCTGTAGACAAAGAAGAGCTCTCCAGTAGTTGTACCACAACATTCAAGTGCCATTTTCTCAAAAGTGGGGTTACAAGTTTTATCAACTTTCAAAGCAGAATTACTTTCCCATTGTTCCTCAACTGCAGCTTATGATATTACATTTTTTATTTGATTTTCATTTAACTAGGCAAGTCAGTTAAGAACAAACTCTTATTTACAATGACGGCCTAGGAACAGTGGGTTAACTGCCTTGTTCAGGGGAAGAACGACAGATTTTAAACTTGTCAGCTCCGGATTTGATCTAGCAACCTTTCAGTTGCTGGCCCAACACTCTACCCACTAAGAAACCTGCCGCCCCAAATATATACCATGTTCAAGCTCTGAGTCTCTACTTTTATTCAATGTAAAAAAAACACAATTTCAAATTTAGCCACAAAAGAGCGAATCGAGCCAGGTTGGTCATGTTTTTTTTACTGATAGAGGGATGGATGATTTATGTGTGTTAAAAGTTACATATCTTGAAAACTTGATTGCTGAAAGCAAAACATTTTGGGACTATGTCAACAATGGACTAATGAAAATAATACCAAAATATATTGGAAGACCTCCATAAGTCTGGTTCATCCTTGGGAGGAATTTCCAAACGCCTGAAGGTACCACGTTCATCTGTACAAACAATAGTACGCAAGTATAAACACCATGGGACCACGCAGCCGTCATACCGCTCAGGAAGGTGACACGTTCTGTCTACTAGAGATGAACATACTTTGGTGCGAAAAGTGCAAATCAATCCCAGAACAACAGCAAAGGACCTTGTGAAGATGCTGGAGGAAGCAGATACAAAATTATCTATACCCACAGTAAAACGAGTCCTATATCGATATAACCTGAAAGGCCACTCAGCAAGGAAGAAGCAACTGATCCAAAACCACCATAAAAAAAGACAGATTATGGGTTGCAACTGCACATGGGGACAAAGATCGTATTTTTTTGAGAAATGTCCTCTGCTATGTTGAAACAAAAATAGAACTGCTTGGCCATAATTACCATCGTTATGTTTAGAGGAAAAATGGGGAGGCTTGCAACCCGAAGAACACCATCACAACCGTGAAGCACAGGGGTGGCAGCATCATGGTGTGGGGGTGCTTTGCTGCAGGAGGAACTGATGCACTTCACAAAATAGATGGCGTAATGGGGAACTAAAATTATGTGGATCTATTGAAGCAACATCTCAAGACATCAGTCAGAAAGTTAAAGATTGGTCGAAAATGGGTCTTCCAAATGGACAATGACCCTAAGAAAACTTCCAAAGTTGTGGCAAAATGGCTTAAGGACGACAAAGTCAAGGTATTGGAGTGGCCATCACATTGAACCGATGTGAAATGGCTAGCTAGTTAGTGGGGTGCGCGCTAATAGCGTTTCAAACGTCTAAATTGATTTTTAATGATGTATTATATTAAGTTAAAATAATTGTTTATTCAGTATTGTTGTAATTGTCATTATTACAAACTTTTTTTTAATTAAAAAATGGCCGATTAATCGGTAATGGCTTTTTTTTGGTCCTCCAATAATCGGTATTGGTATAAGCGTTGAAAAATCATAATCGGTGCCACAGGCTCGTGTGGCGCGGTCACGAGAGAGTTAGCTCTCGTTCCATTGCTTTTCTACGGACAATGGAATTCTCCGGTTGAAACATTATTGAAGATTTATGATAAAAACATCCTAAAGATTGATTCTATACTTAGTTTGACAAGTTTCTACGACCTGTAATATAACTTTTTGAACTTTTCGTCCGACTGGACCTGAACGCGCGTTTGGATTTGTTTTTATTTTATTTATTTTTACCTTTATTTAACCAGGCAAGTCAGTTAAGAACACATTCTTATTTTCAATGACGGCCTGGGAACAGTGGGTTAACTGCCTGTTCAGGGGCAGAACGACAGATTTGTACCTTGTCAGCTCGGAGGTTTGAACTCGCAACCTTCCGGTTACTATTCCAACGGTCTAACCACTAGGCTACGCTGCCGCCGTTCAACAAAAGTCCTAAAAAAACAAGTTATTTGGACATAAATTATGAACTTTATCGAACAAATCAAACATTTATTGTGGAACTGGGATTCCTAGGAGTGCATTCTGATGAAGATCATCAAAGGTAAGTGAATATTTATAATGCTATTTCTGACTAATGTTAACTACACAATATGGATGATACCTTTTTGGCTGCTTTGTTGTCTGAACGCTGTACTCAGATTATTGCATGGTTTGCTTTTTCCATAATGTTTTTAAAAAGAGAAGTATATCTCTAATTCCATGTATAACACTTTTATTTTCATCAACATTTATGATGAGTATTTTTATAAATTGATGTGGCTCTCTGCACAATCACCGCATGTTTTAGAACTACTGAACGTAACGTGCCAATGTAAAATTTGATGTTTTTTATATAAATATGCACTTTAGCGAACAAAACATACATGTATTGTGTAACATGAAGTCCTATAAGTGTCATCTGATGAAGATCATCAAAGGTTAGTGATTAATTTTATCTCTATTTGTGCTTTTTGTGACTCCTCTCTTTGGCTGGAAAAATGGCTATGTTTTTCTGTGACTTGGTGGTGACCAAACATAATTGTTTGTGGTGCTTTCGCTGTAAAGCCTTTTTGAAATCAGTCACTGTGGCTGGATTATGAGAATTTTATATTTAAAGTCTATATTTCCCAGCTGTCTGGTTTACATCTAAATATTGTGAAACATATGTGATTAAACATGAAACTAGTTGTGAAAAGATGTAATGTGATGTTAACCTTCTAAATGAGTGCATGGATTTTCATATAAAGAGTAACTAGTCAGTGTACACAACCCTGTGAGCCCAGACATCACATTTGGCATCATGGACCGGCCTTTTCTCTGAAGTGTATAAAATGACCAGTGGCAAAATGTACATTTCATGCCAAAGAGACCCACGGTAAGCCGGACGTCTTGCATGGATACGAAGTCAGAGAACGCCAGGACAGGTCCCCACGTTGGAATGGCTACAATTCTATAGACCATTAGACCATACAGCTGTAGTTTGGCTACACAGCTGGAAATGGTTCAACTCTGAGACTATCAATCACTACAGAAGGAGCCAATTCTAGATTACACAAATTACTAGTCTGCAGCTAGAAATTCTGTAAACCTAGAAGGAGAATACAGACAACCGCCGCATCATCTATTCTATGGAAACATTTCCCAATGGTACTCTGAAGTATTCATTCTAACCACCGACAACCACGAAGGATATTGTGACTTCTGGGAAAGTTAACTAGAGACTCTGATGAACTTTACTAGTCCATTGAGTGTTTTCAACAGAGAGACAACAACGACATCCAGGTGTAAATATGTACATTCCAATTTCATTCAGAATGAGCGGCCGTTCATGTGCAAAGTATTTACCATTTCAATGAACATAATTATAGACTGTATGTAGGTGAATCCATGTTGTTTTCCCGCTCTTTCTCAGTCCTCACCCGTTTCCTTTTGTCATATCGGTTTAGTCCACTAGAGACTTTTCTATCATTGTTAGTAACCCATATCTACGGTTTGTGATGTATTTATGTGATTATTTACTTAGTTAGTAAATAAATAATTAAGCCAATGTGTATATTGCTGATTCATTATGGAAACTAGGGTTCATGCAGATAAGGTAATAACTACCACATTACAGAGTAATAACTTGGACCCCATATCTGACATCTCTCTCTCTGTCTCTCTCTCACCCTGTCTCTCTCTGACGCTCAGTCTATCACTCTCTGTTTCTTTCTGTTTGTTCTTCAATTTGTTCAGTTCGCTCTTATCTTTTTTTCAATCGTAAAGCGGCAATTTAAATGTAACATCATGTTCAATTTGTTAATTTGGTTCCCATCTCCATTGAGGGCGAGGGAAATAGAGGAAAAAAAGACAGTGTGAGCTTTGAAATGCTAAACAAGATTGTTCTTGGCCAGCTGCCTCTCCTCAGAACAAAACTAGTGTGTGTGTGTGTGTGTGTGTGTGTGTGTGTGTGTGTGTGTGTGTGTGTGTGTGTGTGTGTGTGTGTGTGTGTGTGTGTGTGTGTGTGTGTGTGTGTGTGTGTGTGTGTGTGTGTGTGTGTGTGTGTGTGTGTGTGTGTGTGTGTGTGTGTGTGTGTGAGAGACAGACAAACACTGAGAGAGAAGGAACCTGGACTTCACCAAAGCAATCAGAAATACAGACATTGTCATCCTACAAGAAACATGGTATAGAGGAGATGGACCCACTGGTTGCCCTCTAGATTACAGAGAGCTGGAATCTCACCCACCAAACTACCAGGTGTGCAACAGGGAAGGGACTCAGGGGGTATGCTAATTTGGTATAGAGCAGACCTAAGTCAATTTATTAAATTAATCAAAACAGGAACAATTTACATGTGGTTAGAAATTCAAAAGGAAATGCTCTGTCGACGCTGTACATTGTCAATGGTAGGCATTGAGGGAACTCCTAGGGTCGGTACACTTATAGCTCATCTCTTGGCAGTAGTACTGTAGACTACTTCCTCACTGACCTCTCTCAGAGCGTTCACAGGCAACCCACTGACACCCCTATCAGACCACAGCAAAATCACAGTCTACTAGAATAGAGCAATGCTCAAACATGAGGCATCAAAGCCAAATGAACTAAATAATATAAGAAATGCTATAGATGGAAGGAAAGTAGTGTGGAAATCTACCAAAAACAATTAGGCATCAACAAATTAAATCCATTTTAGACAACTTCCTGGACAAAATGTTTCACTGTAATAGTGAAGGTGTAAACTTGGCAGTAGACAACCTAAACAGTTTATTTGACCTTTCAGCTTCCCTATCAAATCTAAAAATGTCAAGCAGAAAACCTCAGAAAATTAACAACAATGACATATGGTTTGATGAAGAATTAAAAAAACTAAGAAAGGTTTCTCAATTTCTATCCAACCAAAAACATAGAGACCCAGAATGTGACAATACAGAGGCGGACACAAGATGCAAGCAACGATGGTTTAATGAATACAGTTTACAGCAGCAACAGGACAGACAGACTGTACTCAGACGGAATCCGACCCAGGGACTAGGGCGCATCTTCCGATGATAGCGTGCTGAGAAATCCAGGGGAGTGTGTCCGGATGGGTAGGAAGGAGCACAGCAGATAATCCACACAAGGGCGGCGAGAGATGAGCACGGACACACGACACAACCTCAGGGAAGTAACAAGCACGGACACACGACACAACCTCAGGGAAGTAACAACGATCTGACAACAAGAAACACTGGTACAGAACATATAAAGGGAAGATAAGTGGTTCCAGCTGGCGCAGAAAATCAGGCCGAGATTGGGAACCACGCCCACACAAACACGGGAGAGAGAGAGAGAGAGAAAGAGAGAGGGAGGCAGTGGATTCATGAACCGTGACACAGAAAACCTGAGCCTTCACTATGGTGAATCACTAAATCAATACAGAAATACACTACGGAAAAAGAAGGAACAGCATGTCAGAAACCAGCTCAATGTCATTAAAGAATCCATAGACCCTAAACACTTCTGGGAAAATTGAAACACACTAAACAAACAACACAAAGAGTTGTCTATCCAAAATGGAGATGTATGGATAAACCACTTCTCCAATCTTTTTGTCTCTATAACAAAGAACAAACAGCAAAAAAATAATTTACATAATCAAATACAAATCTTAGAATCAACTATTAAAGACGACCAGAACCTACTGGATTCTCCAATTACCTTGAATGAGCTACAGGACTAAATACAAACCCTCCAACCCAAAAAGACCTGTGGTGTTGATGGTATCCTCAATGAAATTATAAAATACACAGACCATAAATTCTAATTGGATATACTTAAACTCTTTAACATCATCCTTAGCTCTGGCATCTTCCCCAATATTTGGAACCAAGGACTGATCACCCTAATCCACAAAAGTGGAGACATTTGACCCCAATAACTACCGTGGGATATTCGTCAACAGCCACCTTGGGAAAATCCTCTGCATTATCATTAACAGAAGACTTGTACATTTCTGGCTAAAAATACTTGAATCAGTTATAGAACCAACTTCCCATTTATGGTTGTGAGGTCTGGGGTCCGCTCACCAACCAAGAATTCACAAAATGTGACTCTGCATGCAGAATTCTGCAAAAATATCCTCTGTGTACAACATAAAACACCCAATACTGCATGCAGAGCAAAATTAGGCCGATACCCACTAATTATCAACATCCAGAAAAGAGACGTTCAACTAAACTTTCCATATCAAAGCCATCACCTACAGAGAGACGAACCTGGATAAGTGTCCCCTAAGCAGACTGGTCCTTGGGTTCTGTTCATAAACACAATCAGACCCCATAGAGCCCCAGGACAGCAAAACAATTAGACCCAAACAAATTATGAGAGAGAGAGAGGCCTGGTGTCTGGCTATGTGAGAGCCTGGCTATTGCCTGGCGATTATAGTCTGGCAATTGAAACAAGATGCCATTGAAAAAAATGGCTGGCTAGAGAAGACAGACTATGTCATAACTCTGGGTCAGGAGAGATAGAAAGTGAAGAACACTTTCTAATTGTTTACCACAAACATATATTACTTAGCGAGTTCTTCCTAAAATTCACAATGAAAATGTCTACACATTTTACAAAACAATCAAACAAAGATAAAATGTGTATATTTTGGGGGGGAAACGTATGTTGTGATAGATTTGGCCTCATAAGTCACAGCTTGTTAAAAGTTAAGGGAGGAAACATAAAATGTTTAAAATGTTTTATTGTAGAAAAAAAATATATAATTATATTGTACTATTTTTTATAATGATTGCATATAGACAATATAAATACCACCAATATAATATTTTTGTATTTATGGATTAGATTCTGAACGTTGACCATACATTTTTGTACTAGATATTTATTTGTTTTATATACAGTACCAGTCAAAAGTTAGGACACACCTATTCATTCAAGGGTTTTTCTTGGTTATTACTGTTTTCTACATTGTATAATAATAGTGAAGACATCAAAACTATGAAATAACACATATGGAATCATGTAGTAACCAAAAAAGTGTTAAACAAATCTAAATATATTTGAGATTTTTCAAAGTAGCCACCCTTTGTCTTGATGACAGCTTTTGAATGAGTAGGTGTGTCCAAACCTTTGACTGGTACTGTATATATATGAATTGTTGTTGTATTATAGCTACTAGAGAGATGAGGGTGTGGGAGAGAAAGGCATTCTACTGCAATGCTCGAAGCACTAAATGCACCATTGCCATACTGCTTCCTACTCCTAAATCCCATCTGCACACACACACAGACACACACACTCAACTATACAATCTCCATAAACTGTTTAGTGTCCATTTCAGTATGCTTAGGTCTAGTCAGTGAAAGGGACAATTGCATTATGAAAGAGTATCTGAGATTCATTACCACAACTCTCTCTCTCTCTCTCTTGCTCTCTGTAGCCCACACACAGAGACTTACAGTAATGCAGAAGGTGATAGGCCTAATGGTACTGTATGTAAAGCAAGGCTGGGGTTGAAGTATGTCAACATCTGAACTCTGAGGAGCAGGTGTGTAAATGTCTGATGCATGTGTATGTGCAGGGATGCAACTTTCACTGAGGACGGGGGGAGACATGTCTCCCCCACCACCACCACATTATGACATAGCACCCCCCCCCCCCCTCAAGTTTTATCATTGGAATGTGATACAAAACGAGGCAACGGTGTGCTTCATTCAGGACCACGCAGACGCATCCGAGAGGTCGGGTATGCTATGTTTATCCGGCCGGATTTAAAAAAATATATATACAAAAGAAAATGTGTGTTCACCCCTACTTCTAAAACCAAAGTTGCACCACTGTCTATGTGTAATAGGAATAGGCTAAATACAATTACAGGCTATTTATATACTATAGGCTGAGGCATCAGAAGGATAGGCTTTATTATTTGATTTTCACAACAGTTTAAAACACCATTAAAGTTGTCAGGAGCATATATCCTGGCCCAGGAGCGCCTTGAGGATGGCAATACTGTACCAACTTCAGTCTGATACATTGTCAAATCAAATCAAATGTTATTGGTCACATACAGGTGTTTAGCAGATGTTATTGCAGGTGTAGTGAAGTGCTTGTGCTTCTAGTTGTGGCTCCTAGATGTCTTGACAGTGGAGTAGGCGATCTGGCTTGTGTGCTGGAGCTCGTTTTTACATTTTGGAACATTCAGTTGAACAGAAACGTTGCTGTATTGAACGATCAGTTGAAAAACAGGGAGGGGTTGGGTTGTGTGTTCAAAATACACCGCTGCACTTTAAATACGTCACTCATTGCTTCAAGCCACTTCCTGGCACACCCACCCAATGGAACAAACCTATCTCAAAGTCTGTTCAATAACGTTTAAGGAAAACATGTCATTCAGTACAAACCGTTCCGCAATGTAGCAAACGTTCATGCGAAATGAACGCACCCCAAATTCCACGACTCAGTTTACACAAACGAGAAACCCGCCCCTTTATCCTGAAAGATCAAGCCCCCCCCCCCCAGTCAAATTCTGCATGGACGCACCTTCTTGTTGACAGTTGTGTAATAGACCGATCCTGTCACTTGCTGCATCTGGCTGGTAAGAAATTAATACTATCTGAGAAAACTGCTCGCAAAGCAAGCAAAATTGCATTTAAATAAGTAATATATACAAAATATCCCCATGAAACAATAATATAACAGTGTATGCCTAGTCATGACCCTAAACCAGGCGCTCCATTCGACTAGAGACTACTGATCAGTAATCGGTTGAAATACATGTTATGATCTAATGGAATGGACACCTAGAATAATCTGTAAATGATGAGGCAAATCAGATCGTGGCACTTGGCACGATGTTGGTTTGGGTGGCTGCCAGCCCTGCCCCTCTCTCCCCCGGCGCGGCCCTCTACCTCTGTCCGCTGACCAGCCTAGAGTCGGACGTCACAGCGGTCCCTCCCGCAGAAACCAGGGTGACACTACGCCTGAGAATCTCAGCCAGTGACACAGAATGACAAGCCTGTCTGTGCTATCAGACCTGGCGTCGAGTCAACGTGCTTAACAAGGACAAAACTAGTTTAATTGATTTCATTCGCAAGGCAGGTATTTGGGCAAACTTAGTTTGATTATAGAAAATGGTAGACTTACTGCTGACTTTCATAGAGCCAAAAGCCGAGGGCTGCGGCAATGGTTTGCAGCTCTCCGCGAAGGAGGTGGTTCTGGGCCGCCCCGACATGATCCAATCCTCGAATCAAATACTGTATGCTACGTGACTGGCTTGGTAGATTTCTTTCTAAACCTTTGCATTCAAAGAATGACAGTTCCTTAATCTGAATGTTAGATTATTTACAATATTTTTTTCTATCAACTCCTCTCCACGAGCCTTCACAGTTGATATTTTGACCTATCAATCTACCCTTTCTCGTCCCCCAAAAGTCGTTCAAAGCATCCTTTCTTCCTTTGGTTCCTCGTTTTCCTTCAGTTGACAATAGGCCTTGGAGACGCGTCTTCGACTAAATAGTCATGAATCTGGCCCTGTGGCCCCCAAATTAACCCACTGCTGGTTTGATTTCCTTCATTTGGTCACAGTTGAGCACAGAATTACACAAGTGAAACTATCAGATAATGCGTTAATGGGGAATGATTGCTGTTTATTCCTATAGATCCAGTACCATACAGATCCTCTTCATATTCCGATGGAGACTCAACGATCCGTCCGCCATGCCGGCTCCCTCGCTCTTCTACCCTACCGACGATTCAAACGGAAAAATCTGTCAGTTGCCCAATTTTTACATTAACGATTTCCACGGCCCTGCAAACTCGCCCCAACTCCGCACACGGCGACCGTCAAATCCGGTTATTCCAGTTGGCTATCGGGTCTTGTGCACTTCGTTCCTCTGGAAAGGGCAGTTCCAGTCAGACCCGACGATTCTTGTATTATTTTTTATTCCTTCACAATCGGTTTCGGGCTCGCTGTTTTATTCACTACGAACATTTGTAACGCTATTTGCGTAAATGGTGAGGCTTGGTTCTATGGGCAGATGCGCGTGGAGACGGGGATACGCCAATAAACCACTGTCGGGAATCGGAGAGAAGTGCACGCGCAATGGTATCTGGGGGGGTAGCCGATTCAACCAATCCGAAGCGTATCCCTTGGCGATGGCCCGAGAGCCCCATACTGTAGACCAATAAGGGCGCTGTTCTTGTAGAACACATGGCATAGTTTGCTGACACCGCCCCTGGTGTTCGGAAGCTCGTGTCCGTGCGTTATTGCGACTGGGGCAATGGGCGTTAACCGGGGGGGGGTCGTCAGAAAGATTGATAGCAGTCTCAGCCAATCCAACTGAGAAAAATGGTACTTGCACCAATGGCTGGAAAGCTGCAACCGGTAATCTACCCAATAGCATTAGGCGCGCAATTAATGCTACTTTTTACTGGCGACCCGTGACAGTCAAATTAACAGATCAATGGGCTTGTTTGAGCAGTAAGGCTGAAGCAACCGAATGCAGACGAAATCGAGGAGTGAAGTTGGGGGAGGTGCAATCGGGGACAGCTGAAATTCGTACATGTATGCTGTTTTCCAACAGCAAAGCTCAGTGCAACATGGCAGTGTTGCCATGTTTGTATTTTTTAAATTCTTTGTAATTTCAAAATGAACATATCTCCAACCCCTTTATCACACACTCAAATTGTAGCCTAAATATTACTGAACAAAAATATAAATGCAACATGCAACAATTTCTAAGATTTTACTGAGTTAGCATTCATATAAGAAATCAGTCAGTTGAAATAAAATAGGTCCTAATGACTGGGCAGTGGTGCAGCCATGGGGGGAATAGGCCCATGTGCGTTTATATATTTCTTCAGTATATATACAGACTGAGTGTACAAAACATTAAGAACACCAGCTCTTACCATGACATAGACTGACCAAGTGAATCCAGGTGAAAGCTATGATCCTTTATTGATGTCACTTGTTAAATCCACTTAAATCAGTGTAGATGAAGGGGAGGAGACAGGTTAAAGTAGGATTTTTAAGCCCTGAGACAATTGAGACATGGGTTGTGTATGTGTGCCAGATGCACCATTTTCTGTCAAGAACTGCAACACTGTTGGGCTTTTCACACTCAACAGTTTTGTGTGTATCAAGAATGGTACACCACCCAAAGAACATCCAGCCAACTTTACACAACTGTGGGAAGCATTGGAGTCTACATGGGCCAGCATCCCCGTGCAACGCTTTCAACACCTTGTAGAGTCTGTGCCCGACAAATTAAAGCTGTTCTGAGGGCAAAAGGGACAAAGTGTTCTTAATGTTTTGTACACTTGTTGTATATTTCTCCTAATAGTGTACAATCTGTGTCTCTCTCAAAGCCTGGGCTATTGTTTGCATTCAAGACCAGGTTGTTTTTATTGCTTTCAGTTTGTCAGAGTAACAACTCATTTCGGTCATTTGTGTGGTATTAAATAAATATTCTGTTAATATCTTCTAACATGTAAATTACATAGAATTGCATGAAATGTGTTTATAAAAGGCACATTTTAGGCCTTGTGTGTGGCGCAGCAGTCTAAGACACTGCATCATAGTGCTTTAGGTGTCACTACAGAACTGGGTTTGCACACATGACTGTAAGTCGCTTTGGATAAAAGCGTCTGCTAAATGGCATATATTATTATTATTATAAACCCAGGAGGCGGTGCACATGGAGACCCATGAGGTGGTGCACAATTGGCCCAGCGTCATCCGGGTTAGGGGAGGGTTTGGCCGGCTGGGATTTCCTTGTCCCATTGCACTCTAGCGATTCCTTGTGGCAGGCTGGGTGCCTACAAGCTGATCAGACACATTGGTGCGGCTGGCTTCTGGGTTAAGCGAGCCCAGGGTTTGGCAGGGTCGTGTTTTGTGGGACACATGGCTCTTCCCCTTTCCTGAGTCTGTAGGGGAGTTGCAGCGATGGGACGAGACTACCAATTGGGTATCACAAAATTGGGGTGAAAATAAATGTAAAAATTAATCAAAGGCACATTTCCTGCAAAATGTTTTTCCCAATGTGTAGAAATCCTGAAAACACCCCTGCTCAACTGTATATGCAAATGAAATTATGGATGCAGGGGCCCCCATTGCTTTTGTTTGTCACTCTCACTCAGATAACAGCAGTGGCAGTCAGTGCCATTTAAAATGAGAGAGGACAATGTATTTATTTATTAGCATGGCTTTACTTCTATTACAGCATATTGGATGACTGTCATTCATATTCCATTCACCCGGCTCAATGTAACATCGATAGGCGTAGGCTACTTACTACATGATACTCACATTTTCCTTATACACATCATTAATTAAAATGTACAAAGTAGGTACAAAGGTCGAGATACATTTTTGTTATCAAGGTGACAGACATTGACACATTCAATACTCCTTGCACAATTCCTTCTCACATCTACGCACTCTCCTCCTCTCACCTTTTCCCTTCGCTTGCGGACTTCAGTGTACAACACATCAGCTGTTTGCGACCAGGCGAAAAAACCTTTCTAAGCCAAACTTTCATATCATAACCGCTAACCGCTACACACAGCCTACATTGTTGTTACCCAATTAGCTAACGTCAAGTCAACAAAATAGCTACTAGAACTAACATGTTAGTAAGCCCACTACAATCATACAGTACAGTGTACAGTTAGCAAGAGGTTTAGCAGTTACACCGGCGTGCCCAGGTGCCAATAAATTAATAAAACCAAACGCGTACCTTGACTTGGAAGAGTTCCAGTGTTGGATTGCCAAAGCCAGCTAGGTAACATAGCATCCCTCCCTGTTTGAGCTGGTTGTTTGAGTAGGCTAAACTAGCTAGCTGCATTCGCTAGCTAATTAAGTGACAAGGAAAGTGAATAAAAATATGAAATAGAGCTAGCTCTCTCTCTCTCTTGCTTTTACTTCATTTTTGAAGAAATTAATTTGTTAAAAGCTATTCAACTATTGTCTGTCTCTCTCCTTGAGTCTACTCACCACATTTTAGCTTCTCACTTCAACTGCTCACCACATTTTATGCACTGCAGTGCTAGCTAGCTGTAGCTCATGCCCTCATTACTAGGTCCATTCTCGGATTCCTTTGATTGGGTGGATACAATATGTTCATGCTGCAAAAGCTCTTATGGGTTGGAGGACGTCCTCCAGAAGATGTCATAATTACTGTGTAAGTCTATGGAAGCGGGTGAGAACCACGAGCCTCCAAGGTTTTGTATTGAAGTCAATGTACCCAGAGGAGGATGGAAACTAGCTGTCCTCCAGCTACTCCATGGTGCTACCCTACAGAGCACTGTTGAGGCTACTGTAGATCTTCATTGCAAAACAGTGTTTCAATCAATTATTTGGTCAGGTGGATATATTTAGTATAGTTTTATTTAAAAAAATATACATTTCTGAGGAGGATGGTCCTCCCCTTCCTCCTCTGAGGAGTTTCCACTGATGGCATAAGCCATGGTAAATGTGTAGAATTGCAGGAAATTTAGCTGTAAAAGTTAAAAACATTTCTCCCTGCACATGGCAAAATTAGTAGAATTGCATGACATTTGTTACAACATTGCTAAATGTTCTCTCTTCCCCATGGCAATAGGTGTAGAATTGCAGTAAATTAACTTAAAAATGTACATTTCTCTCTCCACAGTCAAGAGGGGGGCCATTAAAATGTTTTGCCCACGATGACCCCCCAACCAAATCTCACTCAGGCTGTGGTTGGAGGGTAGGCCTAATGATCATTGCCTATTCTTATGTCACTACAATGACATTACATTTGTAGGCCTACAGTATGAAAAGCCACAACCTCACATACACACCCACCCAAGTCATTATGCTTATGCTCATTACTAAGGCAGCAGAGCCCAGTTCACCGTGATTGGTTGGTACACTATTATAGGCCTACACAATAGACCCAAATGCTCTCCAAAGCTTCTGTTTGAAGCCACATCATGCTTATTGTGTTCAAACACTCTGAATGCATTGGTATTAACATTAAATTTCCTACACAGATTTGTAAGGGTAAATTGAAGACAAAAGTTGTGTTTTTATGTTTTTTGATGATGGTAGAAGTTGGGTAAAATGGGTAATTTCATAAATTATCCAGATGTCAGAAATGTGAATTTGTAATAGCCTTGAATAGACTTGAACTGATTTTAAAGATTTCCTTTCTCCACCACTTTTCCACCCCTCTCTTTCTTTTACCTCTCCCTCTCCCCTCCCTGCCGCCAGCTCTGTAATAATCAGCCTCTCTCTGGTCTGATTTGGTCACATTGGAGATTATTGATTGGGGAGGATGCAGACACGGACACTTTCACTGCCAAAATGGCAGCCTGGCAGAAGGATGAGTAAAGATTCCAGAATGTAGTGTGTGTGTGTGTGTGTGTGTGTGTGTGTGTGTGTGTGTGTGTGTGTGTGTGTGTGTGTGTGTGTGTGTGTGTGTGTGTGTGTGTGTGTGTGTGTGTGTGTGTGTGTGTGTGTGTGTGTGTGTGTGTGTGTGTGTGTGTGTGTGTGTGTGTGTGTGTGTGTGTGTGTGTGTGTGTGTGTGTGTGTGTGCATACAAAACAATATTAACACATTCGTGCCAGGTGAATAAACACAATGTTATTCATACTGTATATGTGGGGAAAAGACTGACACCACTAAAGACTGACACCAATGTCACACACAATGTGCATTAATGATATTGAAAATAAAACCATCTTAATGTATATAAATGAGTCAACCTTGCTGGTTGCTCTACTCAAGTCATCTGCAATCTAAGAAGTTAATGGTTCATTTATGCTGTTTATTTTGACTCTTTTATGTTGATCTGAGGATGCCGTATCAAAGTGGTCTTTCAGTGGTGATGACGGATGCAGGATAAAAAGGAGTTGCTGTTTTCTCTTTAACCACTTATCACTTCCCACTGTACACACACACACACACACACACACACACACACACACACACACACACACACACACACACACACACACACACACACACACACACACACACACACACACACACACACACACACACACACACACACACACACACACACACACACACACACACACACACACACACACACATAGATCAGTGTATTCTTAGCAAGAAAAACTGTGGGTAGAAAGAGCCTTGAGGAGAGATGAGTGCATACGAGAGAAAGAGAACGTAACATTATGACTATAACTACCGTTCTCTGAAGGAGGCAAACGAGGTGCAACATACTATGGGGAGTCGCACTTTCGTGATTTTGGTTGAAGGATCCTCTATCATGCCTCACAAGGCCAATAAGATCCACGACTCGCTGGAAGCCCCGCCTTCCACAGGGGATAAGTGTGAGGCTCGGATTCATTACGTCAATGTAATACTGCTCTTCACCAAGCCCAGGAATGGGTGGTGCAGGGCCAAACAGGTGTTGTCACTTGTTTCCCTCCTTCATAGAACAGTAGTTAGTCATAATGTTAAATTCCCTTCAATCAGTCAACTTCTGTACAACATACTATGGGGAAATATAATCACGCTCAAGCCAACCCCAACAGATACGAAATGAAACAGCATGTGGCAGACCACCCAGACCTGGCCCTGCCAGATGCAGCAGTCTGGGTATTACATTGTGTGCTGTACTGGGAGCAATGACATCCAAGTGATAAAACCTCACAAAAATGCGTGGTGATTCCCAACGCTCCGCAGCACAAATATCTCCTATAGTCAACCCATTAAACAAAGGCCAAGATGCTGCCAGACTCCTGGTGGACTGGGCGCATACACCTCTATGTAACCCTTGCCCTTTGCTGCTATATGTCAGGGAGATAAAGCCATGTCCAGGAAGGTTTTGCAGGAGAGGATCTTCAGATCCACCAACTCCAGAGGCTCAAAGGTCCCAAAACCAACGCCGAGTCCCATGTGGGCGCAATGGATTTAGAGACTGGTATGTGACGACGTATACCTTTCAGGAACCGCACCACCAGGGGGTGAGCCCCGGGTGAGGTTCCGTCAATTCCCACACCATGAGACAGCGGCCATGTACACTTTTAAAGTGGATAATGCTTTAAAAGCTCCTGTAGGAACATAATCTTGGCATCAGAGCTCAAACGCTTGCCACTTATACACATACAGCCCTCTCGTGGAGGGCACCCTTGCAGACTGAATGGTAGTAATAACATTTGTAGGTAAACCTCTATCCATCAGATTAGCCCTCTTAGGGGCCAGGTCCATCAAATCAAATCAAATTCTATTGGTCACATACACATGGTTAGCAGATGTCAATGCGAGTGTAGCGAAATGCTTGTGCTTCTAGTTCCGACAGTGCAGTAATATCTAACAAGTAATCTAACAATTTCCCAACAACTACTTAATACACACAAAACTAAAAGGGGTGAATGAGAATATGTACATATAAATATATGGATGAGCGATGGCCGAGCGGCATAGGCAAGGTGCAATAGATGGTATAAAATACAGTATATACATATGATATGAGTAATGTAAGATATGTAAACATTATTAAATTGGCATTATTTACCAAATCTCTGGCCTACACCTGAGCCTGAGATAACAAGTCCCTGTGCAACAGCATTTTCCATGGGTCCCGGCAAGGCAAATGATCTCGGTGGACCAAGGCTGCCTGGGCCAACGAGGAGCCACAAGAATCAATGGTAAGCCCTCGCGCCGCACCCACTCCAACGTGGGCTGAATAAGAACCACTGGCAGGAAACACATAAAGGGGATCCGAGAACACTGGTGTGCCAGATCAGCACTTGGGTTCATCATCAAGGAAAATAGACGACACTGCACGTTTTCTTGCAATGCGTAAAGATCTACATCAGCCCTGCCGAAGTAACATTGAGACAGTAACATTTGTGTCCCACCTGCATAAAAGAGTCTCTCCCCATCTGTTGATGCATGCCACCGCTGACCTAATGTTGTTTTTGTCCAGTACAAGCCGGCCCAATAAAAACAGGGAAAAGCGCCTGAGCTCCAGATACTCTGGCTAATTGACATGCAGTGCGCTCTGCACCACTTTCCATACCATCCGAATTGAGTTGCCTTCATACAGCACACCCCACCCTTGGAGGGATACATCTGTCATGATCACCTTGCGGGACACAACTCAGCCCATGGGAGCCCCCTGATAATAGCAGAGGGTCCTTACACTGGACCAAGGCCCATAGGCCTGACGGGGACACCCGAAGCAACCGGATTTGGTTGCGAGATGTGTCCAGGTGAGTGGCTAGCCCCACGAGATAGACTTCCATCACAGAAGCCATCATCCCTGGTACGAATAGGCACGGGTAAAAACGCAATGTGTGACACAATCCGAAATGTGGCTAAGCAGAGCCGGAACCCCGACACCTACATGGGGATAGAAAAGCATGATACAGGAGTCTAGCGTGAGACCCAGGAACAGATTGTGCTGAGATGGAGTCAGTCAGCTCATTTTCTGGTTTCTTATGAAGCCTAGAGACTGAATACGGGACAGTAGCATGGATGTGTGTAACAGTGCTTGCCCCCTCGACTCTATTAGCATGGATGTGTGTAACAGTGCTTGCCCCCTTGACTCCATTAGCATGGATGTGTGTAACAGTGCTTGCCCCCTTGACTCCATTAGCATGGATGTGTGTAACAGTGCTTGTCCCCTTGACTCCATTAGCATGGGTGTGTGTAACAGTGCTTGTCCCCTTGACTCCATTAGCATGGATGTGTGTAACAGTGCTTGCCCCCTTGACTCCATTAGCATGGATGTGTGTAACAGTGCTTGCCCCCTCGACTCCATTAGCATGGGTGTGTGTAACAGTGCTTGTCCCCTCGACTCCATTAGCATGGATGTCTGTAACAGTGCTTGCCCCCCCACCAGCCAATCGCGGCTATTGCTGAGGGCACGTATGTCTAGAATGGGGTGCAAAGTCCCGTCCTTTTTTGTAACCAGGAACACCGGCTGCACCAGCAGTCCCGGATCTGTCATAAAAGTATTCCAGTGACTGAGCCTACGAGTAAAGGTTTTGCATTTTTAAATAATCTCAAAGTGCCATGGTAAAGGGTGTCAATTGATCTCAAACACTGAGCGGAAGCATTCATATATAAAATATCCCCTGGTATACAAAGTGCAGTGGTGTGTAAAGGCTTTGTATATAAAAGTATTCCAGTGACTGAGCCTACGAGTGACTAGAGAAGGCCAGCCAACCCTGGTATACAAAGTGCAGTGGTGTGTAAAGGCTTTGTATATAAAAGTATTCCAGTGACTGAGCCTACGAGTGACTAGAGAAGGCCAGCCAACCCTGGTATACAAAGTGCAGTGGTGTGTAAAGGCTTTGTATATAAAAGTATTCCAGTGACTGAGCCTACGAGTGACTAGAGAAGGCCAGCCAACCCTGGTATACAAAGTGCAGTGGTGTGTAAAGGCTTTGTATATAAAAGTATTCCAGTGACTGAGACTACGAGTGACTAGAGAAGGCCAGCCAACCCTGGTATACAAAGTGCAGTGGTGTGTAAAGGCTTTGTATATAAAAGTATTCCAGTGACTGAGCCTACGAGTGACTAGAGAAGGCCAGCCAACCCTGGTATACAAAGTGCAGTGGTGTGTAAAGGCTTTGTATATAAAAGTATTCCAGTGACTGAGCCTACGAGTGACTAGAGAAGGCCAGCCAACCCTGGTATACAAAGTGCAGTGGTGTGTAAAGGCTTTGTATATAAAAGTATTCCAGTGACTGAGCCTACGAGTGACTAGAGAAGGCCAGCCAACCCTGGTATACAAAGTGCGGTGGTGCGTAAAGGTTTTGCATTTTTAAATAATCTCAAAGTGCCATGGTAAAGGGTGTCAATTGATCTCAAACACTGAGCGGAAGCATTCATATATAAAATATCCCCATAGTCTAGTAAAGGCAGAAATGTTCTGGCCCCCCAATGGTGGAACAAACTCCCTCACGACGCCAGGACAGCGGAGTCAATCACCACCTTCCGGAGACACCTGAAACCCCACCTCTTTAAAGAATACCTAGGATAGGATAAGTAATCCCTCTCACCCCCCCCCCTTTAAGATTTAGATGCACTATTGTAAAGTGACTGTTCCACTGGATGTCTTAAGGTGAATGCACCAATTTGTAAGTCGCTCTGGATAAGAGCGTCTGCTAAATGACTTAAATGTAATGTAAATGTAAATGTAGCTGACACTGGCCTCCTGGCTTCAAAAGAAAAACAGGCCTTGTTCCTAAAATAAAATCCCAATTTCAGCTTCAATTTTTTTGTAAGTTGTTGAATATGCAATTTAAAAGAGAGGCAGTCATCAATTAAAATTCCAAGATATTTATATGAGGTTACACCTCAATCTCCTTGCCCTGACAAGTAGTAATAGGTGAAAGGTTCAGTGGTCTATTTCTTGCATTAGAAAACACCATTAGTTTAGTTTTGTCAGTATTGAGGATAAGCTTCAATTGACACAAGGTATGTTGAACAGTATAAAAAGCAGTTTGCATGTTCTGGAAAGCTTTTGTAAGAGACTAGGCACAACAGTAAATAACAGTATTATCAGCATAAAAATGTAGTTGTGCATTTTGGACATTTTTGTCTAAATTATTGATATATATATATATATATATATAGTGAATAAGAGAGGACCAAGTACAGAGCCTTGGGGCACACCATTCAAGACAAGACAATTTAACAGACATAAGCCCATAAAATTGAGTGCACTGAGTTCTATCAGACAGTTAGCAAACCATGCAACTGCATGCTCCGAAAGACCTACACTCGACAATCTCTGCCTTAGTGTAGCATGATCAACTGTTTCAAAAGCCTTAGAGATATCAATAAAAAGTGAGACACCGTGCTGTTTTTTTGTCAAGGGCTTCAGTGATATAATTTAAAACCTTCATGGCTGCTGTAACTGTGCTATGCCTCTTCCTGAAGCCCGATAGGTGCATTGATAAAATAGAGTTAGTAAATAAAAACTATTTTAGTTGTTCACTTACAAGGGTTTCAAGTATTTTCACCAGGGGTGACAGCTTTGAGATTGGCCTATAATTATTTAATTATTTAAATATCCCCCTTTTAAAAGTGGTAGGACAAATGCTGATTTCCAGATCTTTGGAATTTCATTACATTCCAGGTTTAGATTAAACAGAGATGTAAGTGGTTCAGCTATGAACTTGGGGGTACGGTTGTCACAACTACACTCGGTTTAGGCGGTAAGATGCGTTCCGGTAACTGGCTAGCACCCAGCATTGGACTGCACACATTAAAAATAAAAACTTTATCATGGAGGATACCCTATCGACCAGTCATAGGTACTGGTGACAAAGTGCCTTGGGGGTCCTTCTGTAGCTCAGTTGGTAGAGCATGGCGCTTGTAACGCCAGGGTAGTGGGTTCGATCCCCGGGACCACCCATACGTAGAATGTATGCACACATTACTGTAAGTCGCTTTGGATAAAAGCGTCTGCTAAATGGCATATATATTATAAACCTAGCTGGGAATGGGACAGCTATGAAAAACAGACTGCTCATTTGGGGGCTCAAATGAACCACAGAGACTGAGTGTGGGATAGTAGCGTGGTCGTGTCCAACCATGCCTGTTTCCTCGACTCCGTTACCAACAACTAATCACCTACAAAGCATATAACCTGTATCACTAGAAATCTCATTGGGACTAGTGAGCTACAGGCAGGAATCAGTAATGAATCCCAGTAATGAGCCATCTTTGGGGGAGGGGTGCCCTTTTGTGGACAGTGACCCAACTTGTCACTCTCACCCTGGGGAGATTGATATACCCCTTGAACACTGTGGAAAGCGGGGTCGCAGAGGGAGCAGGATTAAACATAGATAAGCTTCCAACATATGTTGTACTTACGTGAGACTTTATAGCCTGCATGAAGCCCGGCCCCTTTACGGTAACAGGGGGCTCTGGCAATGGCTGACGTAATACCAAGTTTGCCAAACATGGGGGCACTGTTGTCACAGTAATGCTTTTGGGGAGGGGCGCACTGGTCACTCAGACCCGTTTAAAGTCCCCTTGCTCTGGGGGGCTCCTTCTTCATTGGAGATGCACGCAAAACCTGTAACCTTCTCCCTCCAAATCCAGGAACTGACAATACGAATGGGGTTGCCATAACGCTGAGGGAACGCTAGTAAGTTTTATTCGCCGGAAGTTAATAATGCTAGCCAACATTAGCCAGGAAGCTTTTTTTGCATAAGCTAGGCTAGCAGCCTCTTTGACCGCAGGACAGTCCATTTAGAATAACCAAGAGACTTAACACTACGTATACTAAACAAGAGAGCGACCCCAGCAACTCTACAGTGGGGAGGCAGGAATAGCTAGTAATAGCTAGCTCGCCTCAGTGAGTTAGCCAACCTGGCTAGCACACTATGCAGCGCTCGTTTAGCTAGTCCGGTCTTGAAAATCCACATAGGACCGGATCACCGAAGTGGGACTGGGCCCTTTATCAACAAGTCTGGGAAGAGAGACAAGCAGTGCTTGACTGAGGCATTCACATGCACCAGGTAGGCTGTTCTCCCGTAACAGGTAACAGAGCACACAGGAGCCAGGTTGGGCGCAGGCAGCCACCGCATACCCCATGCCCAGACAAACAAGATATTTGACCACCCAATCCATCTCTGCTTCCTGCATCCCGGTCCCAACCGAGGTACCGGCATCCAAGAAAGGAAAATCGCCATCGCAATTCCAAGATTCCTCAAACATGCTACACGTCTTTCCAGGGAGTTTGTACGCAGTACATGGTTTGAGCGAGGGCTGCCTTAACGTGCTCCGAGACAAACTAAATACAGATGGTAGGTATCTTTCAGAGAAATTTTATAACCGTATGACTGAGGGGATGATCTTGAACCCGAACCCGGTTTAGCCATTGTCGTCTCAGTCGTTTTCTTAGTCATCTTACTCATTGCACCAGCAAATTGAAGAATAACAAATTATTTGTGAGTAGACAACTTATGAGAAGAAATATAACCTTCAGCACACAACGTCCAGGGCGTAAGCACGCTCTACCACTATGGGGCAGTTTAGTTTGCGCAACGTAAAACAGTCTTGTACCGAAGTTGACTGATTAAAAGGGAAGTGCTTCTCAATGTCTTGACCTTCTTTTGTCTATCTCAGTTTGGTGCCATGAGGGAATTATGAAACATGAAGTATGTTATTTATGTATTCTTAATGGTCTAATTAACTAAATCAGTTACCATTAATCCAACAGGGAACAGTTTTATGGCGTCATTTTCCGTGTTTAGTAGTAGACTTTGAGTTTAGAGAATTTATCAAAGTCTACAAGGCACAGCAGACACAGTAGCATCATATCAGCTTTAAATACTGTGCAGATTCTGTATCCTTAACGCCAGCAAAATAACCAATTTACATAAACTCATTCATTCTGAACATGAATGAAGTTGCATCCTCTTATGAGAAGCATTGGCAGCCGGTTGTGGGAAAGAGAAGCAAACCTCAGGCATACTGGGTGAAGCGGACAGGCCAATAGGCTATAATAGATAATCAATCAGCTCACAGAGAATTACAATTGATTGTTATTGGAGGCAGAGCTTCCAATTCAAATGCAATACATTGAGTACATTGTGCACTTGCACGCATGCACACAAACAGGCAAATCAATAAAAATACCAACATACAGTACTTCATTGAGGGATTTTGATGTTTGAAAAGGTAAACAAAAGCGTAAATGTCATTACAACTCGGTCAAAATGGTTACATTGGGCCTACATATTATTTACCATATGTATTGACAGGAGGCTTCTGAGGGGAGAATGACTCATAATAATGTCTGGAATGGAGTTAATGGAATGCTATCAAACACATGGAAACCATATGTTTAATGTGTTGAATACCATTCCATGAATTCTGTTCCAGCCATTACTATGGTCCCCTACTCCCCAATGAATGTGACACAGGCCATCTGTGTACATCTGTGTACAATGAGCTCCAAAGGTGTTGGGGCCGTGACATTTTTTGTTGTTGTTTTGGCTCTGTACTCCAGCACTTTGGATTTGAAATGATACAATGAGTGTATTTTCATCCATATTGGGTGAACCGTTGGGAAATTACAGCACTTTTTGTACATAGTCCCCCCCATTTTAGGACACCAAATGTACTGGGACAAATTCACTTATGTGTATTAAAGTAATGAAAAGTTTAGTGTTGGTCCCACATTCCTAGCATGCAATGATTACATCAAGGTTGTGATTTTGGTTGTGTTTCAGATTATTTTGTTCCCAATATAAATAAATGGTAAATAATATATTGTGTCATGTTGGAGTCACTTTTATTGTAAATAAGAATAGAATAGGTTTCTAAACACTTCCACATTAATGTGGATACTACCATGATTACAGACAGTCCTGAATATGTCGTGAAGAATGATGAATGAGAACGTTACAGTTGCATGAATATCATACCCCACAAAAAATGCTACCCTACCATGTCATTGTAATGGTGAGAGGTTAGAATGTCTTGGGGGTATGATATGTGTGTGTCTGTAACTTTCTCACTCATCATTATTCATGATTTATTCAGGACTATCCACAATCATGGTAGCATCCACATTAATGTAGAAGTGTTTAGAAGCATTCTACTCATATTTACAAGTGACTCCAAAATGACACAATACATTATTTACCATTCATTTCTATTGGGCACAAAATAATCTGAAACACAAGAAAAACAAAAAGCTAAAGTTTGTAGAGTCACAAGCTTGCTGTAGTCATTGGACTACTTTAATACATACAGTACCAGTCAACAGTTTGGACACACCTACTAATTCAAGGGTATTTCTTTATTTTTACTATTTTCTACATTGTAGAATAATAGTGAAGACATCAAAACTATGAAATAACACATATGGAATCATGTAGTAACCAAAAAGAGTGTTAAACAAATCAAAATATATTTTATATTTGAGATTCTTCAAAGCAGCCACCCTCTGCCTTGATGACAGGGTTGCAAACCCTTGGCATTCTCTCAACCAGCTTCACCTGGAATGTCTCTATACCTTTGGTCCCCTAAAATATGGGGACTATGTACAAAAATTGCTGTCATTTCTAAATGGTTTACTCGATATGGATGAAAATCCCCTGAAATTAAAATGGACATTATGCACTTTAACATCCTAGTCATTATATAATTTCAATTTAAAAGTGCTGGAGTACATATCCAAAAGAACTAAACATGTGTCTCTGTCCCAATACTTTTGGAGTTCACTGTATGTGGTAACAGATAAATAAAAGTTGTTTTTGTAACATGTAACAATCTATATGATCAACTGTAAATACTGTATCATATTTAGCTACAAATATACATTTTCTATAACATAACCTAGAGACATTGGCAGTTAGAGCAATTCATGAAAGAAAAAGTCAATCAATTAAAAGCAGATCCCAGACATCATACAGCAATCTCAATCCATTGAACAACACACCCCAACTTGGTCCCATTTCTAAAACACTTGCAACCAAATGAAAGAGTTTCTAAGGTGATTGTTGTGAGGTGATGTGTTACAAGGATACTCCTCATGTAGATAAGGAAGAACATTACCATGAATGCAAAGTCAGATGTTTTGCCTTCTAAATAGCCATGTTGGATGGGTAGGCCTACAAGGACAGCATTTACATCAGTTCACACTCAATTTACTACTTCTCAATAGTGTTACAACAGTGCGTAAACTCAATTGTTCTGCCGTGAACTGGCCATTGAAAGTAAATGAAAACACAATTTGACTTGAATGATTCTTCCGCAGCACCCATTCAAATGAGGCTCCAGACAGGCTCATACGAAGGTGGGATTGAGGTCTTCCTTGAAGTTGACCACAGGGTGTGTGGAGCGGCAGAGGCCAGCGACGCCACCGTACTCACTGTCCGAGGAGTATGAGGAGGAGCTGTCGCTGGAGGGGTGGGAGCCGTGTGGCAGGCAGGCATTGCAGTAGGGTCGGTGGTAGTAGCAGTAGTCAGCCGAGCTGCTGGAGTCTGAGTCCCAGTAACCATAAGAGTCCCTGCCACGGTCTCGGTCTAGCCCTCCCTCACCGCCCCCCTCCCCGTTTGAAGGGCCTGAGTGGGTGTGTCCTGAGAAGGGGGTGATGGAGCATTTTCGAGGGGGTGGTAGCCGGTGCTCCCACCTCGAGCCATGCCTCCCACACCTATTTGTTACTCTATGCCCTGCCTCTTCCCATTCCTCTGAATCACTGTCTTCAGGGCAGAGGGGACTGGTCTCTGTGCCAACAGGCTCGAGCTGGGGTTGTGTTTTTGAGGTGTGCTTATCTAGTTGTAAGGATCCAGCATCCCTCCTCCTTCCCCAGCGAGGAGTCTCTGACCCTGGGTAGTAACAGGGCGGAGGCCCCCCTCTGGGTTGATGGAATGGAGGTCTGCGTTTCCTCATCACGTAGGGGGAGATACTGGGGTAGTGGAAGAAGAGGGGGGGATGATGGGTGCGAGGGGCATTGAGGGAGAGAGGAGAGCGGACTGAGGGGTCGGTCGAGGAGGGCAGAGTGGGTCTCCTGATCCCCCTGCTGTGATTGGGTGAGCGGAGGGCCGTTTCCATGACAGGGACCACACTCAGTTCCTGGAGGATCTCCTGCAGATGCTCACTGCTCACAAACCCTGCCGGCCTGACGCTTGTAACCCTTGGCAACACGGGATGGCCATGGCAACCTGAGGGTTCTGACTTTCCCACCGGAAAGAGATGGGAAGAAGTAGTGACATAGTTTGACTGACAGGAGGGTGTGGTTTGTGTCCCTGCCCTCTTCCCTGGTGTCCTGACTCCTGTCCTGGAGAAGACAGAGAGCTTAGGGGACACTGGGAGGTTAGACCTCACCCCTCCACACTGCTGCTGGGACCCAGTCCCCTCAACCTTACACCACCCTGTCTCAGTCTCCATCCCTGCACCCTGGATGTCTTGACCAAATTCTACACTCCACTGTTTAACATTCACACCATCCCCGGGGGGAGGATAGAGGGCAGGTGGAGGAGTAGAGGGAGAATCAGAAGAAGGTGTATAGACAGCAGAAGTAGTGGCAGGAGCAGACAGAAGAGGTGCAGAAAAGGGAGGAGAAGAGAGGGGAGGTTCTGCTATGTCCCTGTGTGTCAGGGGAGTTGGAAGGCAGTCCGACTGCACAACTATGGCCTGGGTGAATGAGGAGTGGAGGTTGGTGGTGGAAGAGTCAATTTCCTGGTCCTCGTGGGGGTGGCTACTGGACATGAGCCACAGTAGCTTGTCTTTGGCATTGTTCACCTGCTCCTGCAGACTGTCAATCACAGCATTTTTCTGCAAAATGACAACAACAAGCTTTAAAATCCCCTTCAATACAAAAAACATTATCAACAACAATCTGGGACCTAAAGAGTTGGGTGAAAGGTTAAAGATGCGTGTAGGGTTAAAGGTTATATGGGAAGTTAGTTATGAATAGAAGAGTACTCAGAATACAAAGCAAATGAGTTTAGGTAGGTATGTATTCTAGTGTTGAGGAGTCACAGAGATTATGTTGAATACAGGACCATGTAGGGACCATTTAATTCAGTAAGGGGGAGATTCACCACCTTCTATAACCATTAGAGGGCAAGTGAGGGATAAAATACTACATCGCCTACACACTGACTACCTCATTGAGGAGCCTCTTCATAGAGTTGTTCTCCCCCAGGAGGTAGTAGATCTCATCCTGGCTGTAGACAGACTGGACACTCTTACTGGGGCTGCTGAAGTACTTCGCCATTTGACTAGGGTTGTTGTGCTCCTCCTCAAACCGACGCCACTGGGTCAACTGGAAAGAGGGGAGAAAAAGGGAGGGAAGAAAGGGAGGCCAAGGTAGAGAAAGAGGGGGATTATGATGGATAGTCGGATAACTGTCAGACAAGTGTGCCACACCCTTGGAATCTCCAGGGGTGTGGCACTTCCTTTCTGTCCAGGATGCATTCCTGTATCATTGCATCAGCTGACCACCAGCTACTTATGGGGAGTCATTAATGTGTTGGGGCAGGCTGCACCATGTTGACTCATGGAGATCCAATGTGTGTTTGTATGAGTCACACTCCAGTGTTACACACACACACACACACACAATGGCAAGGTATGGGAAACACTCACGTAGCCACTCAAATCTCAAATTGGGCCTGGGAGTTTCTGTCTGTCTGTCTGTGATGTGTAGGGGCACGTCAATCTCGTCATACTCGTATTTGTAATATTAACTGTTTTTATCACACTTGATACTCGTAATTTGATTTACTCATGATTGTAAAACCCAGAGTGCATTGTTATGTTCCTTCATTACTCTGATATCACTCAGAGTGCATTGTTATGTTCCTTCATTACTCTGCTATCACTCAGAGTGCATTGTTATGTTCCTTCATTACTGTCCTATCACTCAGAGTACATTGTTATGTTCCTTCATTACTCTGCTATCACTCAGAGTGCATTGTTATGTTCCTTCATTACTCTGCTATCACTCAGAGTGCATTGTTATGTTCCTTCATTACTCTGCTATCACTCAGAGTGCATTGTTATCTTTCTTCATTACTCTGCTATCACTCAGAGTGCATTGGTATGTTCCTTCATTACTCTGATATCACTCAGAGTACATTGTTATGTTCCTTCATTACTCTGATATCACTCAGAGTGCATTGTTATGTTCCTTCATTACTCTGATATCACTCAGAGTACATTGTTATGTTCCTTCATTACTGTCCTATCACTCAGAGTGCATTGTTATGTTCCTTCATTACTCTGATATCACTCAGAGTACATTGTTATGTTCCTTCATTACTGTCCTATCACTCAGAGTGCATTGTTATGTTCCTTCATTACTGTCCTATCACTCAGAGTGCATTGTTATGTTCCTTCATTACTCTGCTATCACTCAGAGTGCATTGTTATGTTTCTTCATTACTGTCCTAACACTCAGAGTGAATTGTTATGTTCCTTCATTACTCTGATATCACTCAGAGTGCATTGTTATGTTCCTTCATTACTCTGATATCACTCAGAGTGCATTGTTATGTTCCGTCATTACTGTCCTATAACTCAGAGTACATTGTTATGTTCCTTCATTACTCTGCTATCACTCAGAGTGCATTGTTATGTTCCTTCATTACTGTCCTATCACTCAGAGTGCATTGTTATGTTCCTTCATTACTGTCCTATAACTCAGAGTACATTGTTATGTTCCTTCATTACTGTCCTATCACTCAGAGTGCATTGTTATGTTCCTTCATTACTGTCCTATCACTCAGAGTGCATTGTTATGTTCCTTCATTACTGTCCTATAACTCAGAGTACATTGTTATGTTCCTTCATTACTGTCCTATCACTCAGAGTGCATTGTTATGTTCCTTCATTACTCTGCTATCACTCAGAGTGCATTGTTATGTTCCTTCATTACTCTGCTATCACTCAGAGTGCATTGTTATGTTCCTTCATTACTGTCCTATCACTCAGAGTGCATTGTTATGTTCCTTCATTACTGTCCTATCACTCAGAGTGCATTGTTATGTTCCTTCATTACTGTCCTATCACTCAGAGTGCATTGTTATGTTCCTTCATTACTCTGCTATCACTCAGAGTACATTGTTATGTTCCTTCATTACTGTCCTATCACTCAGAGTGCATTGTTATGTTCCTTCATTACTGTCCTAACACTCAGAGTGAATTGTTAAGTTCCTTCATTACTCTGCTATCACTCAGAGTACATTGTTATGTTCCTTCATTACTGTCCTATCACTCAGAGTACATTGTTATGTTCCTTCATTACTGTCCTATCACTCAGAGTGCATTGTTATGTTCCTTCATTACTGTCCTAACACTCAGAGTGAATTGTTAAGTTCCTTCATTACTCTGCTATCACTCAGAGTACATTGTTATGTTCCTTCATTACTGTCCTATCACTCAGAGTGCATTGTTATGTTCCTTCATTACTGTCCTATCACTCAGAGTGCATTGTTATGTTCCTTCATTACTGTCCTAACACTCAGAGTGCATTGTTATGTTCCTTCATTACTGTCCTAACACTCAGAATACATTGTTATGTTCCTTCATTACTGTCCTATCACTCAGAGTGCATTGTTATGTTCCTTCATTACTGTCCTATAACTCAGAGTGCATTGTTATGTTCCTTCATTACTGTCCTAACACTCAGAGTGAATTGTTAAGTTCCTTCATTACTCTGCTATCACTCAGAGTACATTGTTATGTTCCTTCACTCATTCACACACATTGTTATACGACCCCGACAGATGAAAATGCACGATTTTCTTACTTAGTCCTATTGAATTAACAACAAAATAGGCAAAAAAAACATGCCTAATACATGGCTGGCTACTACTGCCTGCATTTATTCTAAGATAGGCTAATTCACTTGCCCCATTTACTGTTTAACTTTACAGAGGAGCAAAACTTCTCCCCTGACACTTATGCCACAACATTTGTACAATCAAAATAAACAATCTACACTTGTCATTTTATTTTCTAATAATGCGTCACTCTGTAAACATGTCTGGTCCAGAATAAATAATAATAGCAAGAAAGCATGGGCTTGTTATACGGCTTGTTCTAATCCAATTGTTGTCGCAGGCTCAACCGGTACTTTACAGACAGAAAAAATAGACAATAGTTGTTTAGAGCACACAGAGCTTCACACTATTTTAGTGAAAGAGAAATGCGTGCTGGCAGCTGAAAATAACTTTTTTTCCGATCACGGATCATTAGATATTCGGAATATTCTCCATATCCATTACATTACTTGTTTTGTCAGAGTACTCGGCATACCCCTAGTGATGTGCGCTAACAGTCTCTCTCACCTGAGGTACAAACAGCATACAGTTGGTGGCGAGGGTACAGATGAAGATGGCCCCAGCCACCATACTATAGACCACGTTGGGCCAGGCCTGCAGGAACCGTGACACCGGGACCCCTACTGCCGTGGACAGGGTGACCAGGCTGACCGCGGTCATGATGGTGGGGGACTGGTTGACCGGAGGGAGGCTGACGTTGCTGGTGAGACCAGCCAGGTAGGTCCCATACAGGAGCAGGCCACCCTGGAGAGACCGCAACACAACCACATAACGTTCATGACATGTTTACCATGACAAACCAACACAAACTCAGGGGAAACAGCAACTATTTGCTCTCTTATGTGTATCTGAGTATTTCTCCCAGTTATATGCTTTACCTTCATCACGGCGAGGAGGATATGCCACAGGTCTGAGTAGAGAGAGGAGCAGGAGTCCAGCTGAGACAGAGAGTAGTACATGTCCCTCTCCACCACCTTGACTACAGCCCCAATGGACCGAGCACATTTGACCGGGTCGGTTAGACTCCAGGCGGTCAGAACCAGCAGGTCCAGCAGAATCAACAGAGATACCAAGCCCATCAACTGGATGTCCCTGATGATCTGAAACACAGAGTTCAGTAATACACCATGCAACACATACACTCTGTGACACACAGATCATTTAACTTCTTATGGCTGCAGGGGCAGTATTGTTAGCTATCTTGGATGAAAGGTGCCCAGAGGTGCCCAGAGTCAACATGCCTGCTCCTCAGTCCCGGTTGCTAATATATGCATATTATTAGTAGTATTGGATAGAACACATTCTGAAGTTTCTAAAACTGTTTGAGTGATGTCTGTGAGTATAACAGAACTCATATTGCAGGCAAAAACCTGAGAAGAAATCCAAACAGGAAGTGGGATATCTGAGGTTGGTCGATTTTCAACCCAGCTCCTATTGAATACACAGTGGGGTATGGATGAAGTTGCACTTCCTAGGGCTTCCACTAGATGGCAACCGTCTTTAGAAACTTGAATGAGGCTTCTACTGCGTTGTGGAGCCAGGTGGGAGCTCTTTGAGTCAGTGGTCTGGCAGAGAGCCAGGTCCTGGTCACACGCATTTCACATGATAGCAACCTGCCTTCCATGGCTTTTCTATAGACATAAGAATTCTCCGGTTGGAACTTTATTGAAGATTTATGATAACATCCTAAAGATTGATTCTATACTTAGTTTGACAAGTTTCTTTGACCTGTAATATAACTTTTTGAAGTTTTCATTCGACATTCGGATGGACCTGCACGAGCGTTTGGATTTGTGTACTAAACCCGCTAACAAAAGTAGCTACTTGGACATAAATAATGGACAAATCAAGCATTTATTGTGGAACTAGGAACTGGGAGTGCATTTTGATGAAGATCGTCAAAAGTAAGGGAAAATATCTAATGTGATTTCTGATTTCTGTTGACTCCAACATGGCGGATAATTGTATTTATTTTCTGAGTGCCTTCTCAGATTATTGCATGGTTTGCTTTTTCCATCAAGTAAAAAAAAAAATCTGACACAGCGGTTGCATTAAGGAGAGGTATGTCTATATTTCCATGTCAAAAAATTGTATTTATCGACATTTATAATGAGTATTTCTGTAAAATGATGTGGCTCTTTGCAATATCACCGGATATTTTTGGAACTAGTGAACGTAACGCGCCAATCTATACTGAGATTTTTTATATATAAATATGAACTTTATCAAACAAAACATACATGTATTGTTTAACATGAAGTCCTATGAGTGTCATCTGATGAAGATCATCAAAGGTTAGTGATTCATTTTATCTCTATTTGTGCTTTTTGTGACTCTCTTTGGCTAGAAAAATGGCTGTTTTTCTGTGAATTGGTGGTCACCTAACATAATCGATTGTGGTGCTTATACTGTAAGGCCTATTTGAAATCGGACACTGTGGCTGGATTAACAACAAGATTACCTTTAAAACGGTATAAGACAAATGTATGTTTGAGGAATTTTAATTATGAGATTTCTGTTGTTTTGAATTTGGCGCCCTGCACTTTCACTGGCTGTTGTCATATCGATCCCGTTAACGGTATTTCAGCCCTAAGAATTACAAGCATTTTACCCTCCACCCTCCCCCTCTACACGTACACAAAGGAGGAGTGACGAGTTATAACACCACAACACACACTTCGACCAGAGAGACAGAGTGAGAGGAGCAGACGGCTTACCACTCTCTTGTCAGGAACACGTTGGGTGAATACTCTGTAGAGCCGCCATGTTTTCCCCAGGATGGGCACAAATACCAGAGTGCTGCCAATACACAATGTCCAGATCCTGGCCTAGGATACAACGCAGTAACACCCCATAATATCACCCAATATGGCATCATCAGAACAACGTGTATGTCTGTGTGATACTTCAGCTCCACTATAAGCGTTGTGTTGCTTTGCCATCAGTGTTGCGTCAATGTGACGTTCTACCCGCTACACAGAATGTGTCGTTTTGAAAGTGGAGAGGGGCGGAGGGGAAGAGTGTAGCAGGGTAGTGGGTGTGTCTTACCTGGAGTATTGCTCTGGCTCCTCCCCCTTGTAGGTGGGTGCATTCCTCAAAAGCAAATAGGAAGCCACTGCTGTAGGTGAGGATACTTCCACACAGAGTCAGCACATTAAGGTTAGGACTGGACATCTTCACTATCCTGAGACAGAGAGAAATACACACACATATCAACAAAATAAAAGTAAAACTGTTCACGCCTGTCTATCGATTTGAGCAAGTGCATATGCTTTTAAACGTGGGTTTGTGTATGTGTGTGTGCATGTACCTGTTGTTCTTGAAGCGCAGGGTGAAGAGCAGGAAGCAGAAAGCCAGCAAAATGCCACAGGAGAGCATGGTCCAGACAACTGCACAGAGCACTGGGGAGAGAGACCGCCTCTGCAGCTCCCCTTCCATCTACAGTAGATATCAATCACATTTCAATTAGGAGTTTGTCGCAAATAAGAAACATGAGTAATTACCAACACTTTTGGTATGTGTGTGTGTTTGTGTATGTATTTAATGTGTTAAAAGTATTATATGTGTTTTGGCTGCTATTATTAGCTTTCTGGAATGATTGGAGTTTTCCCCAAAACCTTCAACCTGTATAGTGTTTATTCTCATCACCTAAAACATTTATTGCATAGAACTTTGCAAGCCGAATGCACAGAAAACAGACTACTTTCAATATATATTTTTTAAATCAACTACACATTACATAAGGTCGAGAAAATATATCATACTGCAAAAGCTTCTATAACAAATAAAACTGACACAACACTCAGGCCTTTTCTCATTTGGACAAAAGTCCATCCTCCACCCTCCCTCCTCTCTCCTCCGTGACCTGGAAACAAAGTGGTTGGCAAGGTTGGGTAGGTTACTTTCTAAATGTAATCCGTTACAGTTACCTGTCCAAAATTGTAATCAGTTACATCACTTTTGGATTACCCAAACTTCAATCTTACCCATTCAGTTACTTTTAGATTACTTTCCCCTTAAGAGGCATTAGAAGAAGAATAAAATGTATGTTACCAATTGAACAACATTATTGCAGGATAAATCAATGTTAAAGTTTACATAGCTGGACATATATGGATGTTACATTTTACTTAATGGGTTGGTTATGTTGGCTTCTTCTAACCCATCACTTTCTACTACATATAATACTACAATTAAATGTTATCTTTTAAATTATATTTATTAATGTCCAAAAATGGATGTATCAACTACAGATTGCCCCTTTAAGTCTATCAAAAGTGTGAGCTTTGAGCATGTGTCCATTAGGCCTATGGATTTTTAAAAAATGTATCAGCATGAATAAGATGAGCCACTTTTATTCCATAGGCTTGGAATAAAATAATTTGCCTGATGATGAGCGATTTCATGCAAGCTCATTTTTGTCCACTTTCCCTCTCCTCGCCGCCTCTCCTTCATTACCTTTGACATTTTTCAAAAAGAGACAGAAGAGAGAGAGGACAGAGGAGAGAGAATACAAAGGAGAGAGAGGACAGAGGAGAGAGGACAGAGGAGAGAGAGGACAGAGGAGAGAGAGGACAGAGGAGAGAGAGGACAGAGGAGAGAGAGGACAGAGGAGAGAGAGTACAGAGGAGAGAGAGTACAGAGGAGAGAGAGGACAGAGGAGAGAGAGGACAGAGGAGAGAGAGGACAGAGGAGAGAGAGGACAGAGGAGAGAGAGGACAGAGGAGAGAGAGGACAGAGGAGAGAGGACAGAGGAGAGAGAGGACAGAGGAGAGAGAATACAGAGGACAGAGGAGAGAGGACAGAGGAGAGAGAGGACAGAGGAGAGAGTACAGAGGAGAGAGAGTACAGAGGAGAGAGAGTACAGAGGGAGAGAGAGGACAGAGGAGAGAGAGGACAGAGGAGAGAGAGGACAGAGGAAAGAGAGGACAGAGGAGAGAGAGGACAGAGGAGAGAGAGGACAGAGGAGAGAGAGTACAGAGGAGAGAGAGGACAGAGGAGAGCGAGTACAGAGGAGAGAGAGTACAGAGGAAAGAGAGTACAGAGGAGAGAGAGGACAGAGGAGAGAGAGGACAGAGGAGAGAGAGGACAGAGGAAAGAGAGGACAGAGGAGAGAGAGGACAGAGGAGAGAGAGGACAGAGGAGAGAGAGTACAGAGGAGAGAGAGGACAGAGGAGAGAGAGTACAGAGGAGAGAGAGTACAGAGGAGAGAGAGGACAGAGGAGAGAGGACAAAGGAGAGAGAGTACAGAGGAGAGAGAGGACAGAGGAGAGAGAGGACAGAGGAGAGAGAGGACAGAGGAGAGAGAGGACAGAGGAAAGAGAGGACAGAGGAGAGAGAGGACAGAGGAGAGAGAGGACAGAGGAGAGAGAGTACAGAGGAGAGAGAGGACAGAGGAGAGAGAGGACAGAGGAGAGAGAGGACAGAGGAGAGAGAGGACAGAGGAAAGAGAGGACAGAGGAGAGAGAGGACAGAGGAGAGAGAGGACAGAGGAGAGAGAGGACAGAGGAGAGAGAGGACAGAGGAGAGAGAGGACAGAGGAGAGAGAGGACAGAGGAGAGAGAGTACAGAGGAGAGAGAGGACAGAGGAGAGAGAGTACAGAGGAGAGAGAGTACAGAGGAGAGAGAGGACAGAGGAGAGAGGACAAAGGAGAGAGAGTACAGAGGAGAGAGAGGACAGAGGAGAGAGAGTACAGAGAATGCAGGAGTTGCGCAAATGCAAATGAGAAAAGGCCTCAGTGTCCTCTTCTAAGTAGAGGTGGAAGTTTAAGGTGAGGAGATGAGGTCACTGACGGGAGAGATCACCAATGGCGCTGACCCCACCGTTACTCTTTCAGGGGTTGAAGTATGGACAGAGTCTCTCTGCGAATATGTAACTGTGAATGAGTAGATATGAGACCTGGACTCCACATCATGCCCCCCTTCCCAGTCTACATACACGCCCACCCTCTGGTGCTTCTCGACCAGTGACAGGGGGACAGAGGGGTCTGCAGAGCCCAGTACTTAGTCCTGTTCCTCAGGCCGACTGTCCAGTAGCCACGCACAGGGTTTAGGCTATTCCCTCCTTTCTTGTTGACAGACTCTCTCCCTACTCCTATGTCCCACTCGGTCTTCCCCTTCACCTGCACCTCGTAGTAGAACCTCCCTGAGGAAAAGCCCTCCTTCCTCAGGACACTGATACCAGGGTAAAACCTCTCAGGGTTGTCAGGGAGGTTCAGTGCTGTTTTGCCGCGGGCCACTTGTTTATCGTTGTCAGAGAGGATGACTTTGGGGGAGCTGTATCAGGGTCAAGAGTCACATCCACGGCACACTGCTTAATTCTTGTAAGTTCTGTGTCACACAATCTTTTCACTTCATCTTCAGTGACTTCTCAAACTGGGACCGAGCTCTACTCACAGCTCTCCTTACTGTTCTTACGTACACAACACTTTGACCACTGATCTCAGACCAGTTCTTGGTGAGAGGAGGGGTGCACAGGGATGGGAAGCTATGGATGAGGTGAAGGTGGTCCTCAGTGTGTGAGAGCTGATCCAGCTCAGTGTCTCTCCTTCAGCCTGCCTCTGCTCCTTTCTGCTCCTCCCCAATCACCTCAATGAGCTCAGCCTGGCTTCTCTGAATTGAGCGCACCAGAGCAGTAAAGACCTCCAAGCTCTCCCTAATATCTCTCTCTGAATTTATTCTGCCTGATTGTACTGTGTCTTTGATGTCCTTCACTTTCTGCAGTCGACCTTGAATCATCTGCTGCATGACATCTTCCATGTTCGCTAGATGAAGCCTCCTTTTTTTCTCCAATGGGACAGTGTTGTGTTTCTTGTGTCTTTTCTCAGTGCATACCTGTCACATGTATGCCTGGTTACTTCTACAGAACAGCTCAATAAGCTTCTGCTACCTCTTACACACTCTGTCCTCCATGTTTATCACAGGCTTGATCAGGTTGTGTTTCTTGAAGGTGGTCAGTACGTGGTGAGGTTCCAAGTGAATCTCACAGTAAGAGGCCCGACACTCCAGGCAGGACTTCAAGGCCTTGCATTTCCTCCCAGTGCAGACGTCACAGGGTACATCTCCACATTGGGCAGCTTGGGATTGGTCTTGGTCCAGCGGTTGGTCCTGGGTAAAAAGTAACAGTCGCACTCGTTTCAACTGACCCGATTGGCCATTTCAGATATGGAAGTATTGAGATCAGGTCTTCTGCTGAATTTCTGCTTACACATGGTACACTGACACGGGCTGGTGGTATGCCAGGACCCATGTATGCAGTCCTTGTTGTGTCCACATGGGGTTGGGCTAGTGAACACGTATAGACAGATGGAGCACAGGAACTGTTCCTGAGACAGCAGGCTGCTGGTGGAAGCCATGTCTGGGTCTGGGACGACATCCAACAGAAAACCAAATGGGACTTTATGAAATCTCTTGGCTCTTGACACCAGGATTTTTTACTGTCATTTTTTCTCTAGTGTACGGTTGTAGACAACCACACTACGCAGTTATGCCCAACTAGCTTTCGCAGTACATGTAAACAGTGCTACTTACATATCATTATGGTTTTAGATTTTATTCAGAAATATGGTGTTTAGGAACAAATATTTATTAAGAGATAAAAACAAGAAAGGGCACTGTGAGGACATTCCCACTTGTTCAATGTGTCAATCAGCATAACACAGTGAAGTGTAATGTAATACAAAAACTCAATTGAACTGTATTTATCCCCTTCACGATATTTAGAACTGGGCTTTGACAGGTGGTGAAGCTTGATTAAACCGCAACATAACTAAGGCCCTGTGTTCTGAGCAATCACGTGACATAGCAAGATTTTATCCTGTATTTAAAAGAGATCCATAAATGAGAATTACAACAAATATTTAAGCAATTCTCTGAGGATGGTGCTTGACCATCTGATATAAAAAGAAATGGGGACAGTTTGATGAAAGATCTTTGAACATAGGTTAAAATCCAGGCATGTCACATGATTGTGCAAGACACAAGGCCCTAAACATAACATACAACAGACGCAATGCAGCACAAATGAAATAACCTGTAAAAAAGCCCAGGCCTTTGCACGTGACTTTCCCCACAGACTCATTCGGGTGATTTCTCCCCTTCTCAGCTGTCTATCACAACCTCCTGGTTTCCACTAATCAGAGTGGCCAAATGCACATTTGGACTGTGACCCCTCCCACTCCAGGTCAGAGTGGCCATCGCTGTCGGCAGATGACGACGCAAGTTCCCAAGGACCGGCATTTATATGCCCTCCAAAGAAAGATCGGTGGACCAGGATTCCGAGGTTAGATTAAGGAGGAAGAGGGGGCTGTTTGCTCGATAGTGCTTGGGACATTTTTTTGTTTGTTTGTACCTTTACCCCTTTTTTCTCCCCAATTTCCTGATATCCAATTAGTAGTTACAGTCTTGTCCCATCGCTGCAACTCCCCTACGGACTCATAAGAGGCGAAGGTCGAGAGCCCTGCGTCCCCCGAAACACGACCCTGCCAAGCCGCACTGCTTCTAGACACGCCAATGTGTCAGAGGAAACACCGTCCAGCTGGCGACCAGAGTCAGCTTGCATGAGCCCGCCCTGCCACAAGGAGTCACTAGAGCGTGATGGGACAAGGAAATTGAGAAGAGAATGTTGTTCTTCGGGTTCATAACCCAATTTAATTGTGATTACTCAGTCTGCTATGTCAGGATTTGTAAGATACTGATAGAAATGAAAACAGACAGAGGCCCAGTCTCCCACAGTTAAATGTTTATTCACGGGAACGTTCTGAAGTCAAGAATACAAATCAATTCATTTTATAGTGACTTCTCACGCCCACACATTCACACAAACATACACACACACGCACACACATACACACAAACATACGCACACACTGTCTGTCTCACTACCCAGCCGACAGAGATAGTGACCTTTTCCTTGAGACGTACTCCCCGTTCTCTCCCAAATCTCTAGTCAGGTCGGCACCAAGCTCAGACAGTCTATGTTTATAATACCATAAAGACATATTGTTTTACCCAAATTCTGACTAGGACTACACATGAATTGATTATGTTTTTATACATTCTAATCAATTCCATACAATTATATGTTTCAGGGCGGACTATTCTAATCATTCAATTAACAGACAATTCTCACCTATCAGAAATCCTGGCCGGCCAAACCCTCCCCTAACCCGGACGATGCTGAGCCAATTGTGCTTAGCCTCATGGGTCTCCTGGTCACGGCCGGCTGTAACACAGCCTGGGATCAAACCCAGAGCTGTAGTGACGCCTCAAGCATTGTGATGCACTGCCTTAAACATCTGCACCACTCGGGAGGTCCCACTCGTTATTACATCTGGTTGGCAAGCATGTGAATGGTTTGTGTCTGGACTGTATTGTCGATGAAAAGATGCAGCATGTGCTGTTATATTGTTGTATGTATGTTAAAGAGAGGGAAAGATTGAAGTGTAGTGTCATTGAGGTTGGGGGGGTGGAAGGGATTTGGGGGATGGTTTATTAGAAGTTAGTAGGGCTCTTTTTTATTGTCTCAGAAGTACTGAGTGAGGTAGGATTGAGACATGTTGTAAACCGGGATTGCCCACACACTCCAGCACAATAGGGGGCAGCATGCACCTTTAACGATGGTTTGCGGACCACCATTATGTCATAGACATAGAAGAAGACGCAAGTTTGGCTGCCGACCAAGTTTTCATTGTGTTTACTAGGAAGATTTGCGTGCATCCATTAAAACCACAAGTCCATTCCTTCATATGTATCACAAAGACCACTTCTATGTGTTTGTGTGTGCTGGTGAACAAGAGCCAATAAAACTCTAGATATGGACATATCTGCCTGTAGCGAGTCAGAATCTTAACAAACAGAAATATTTACTAGCGGGTGAGGGCATTCACAACTGACTGCTCAGACAAGCTCCAGCTAGCTGTTTTCACAAACTTCTACTCACCTCTGTGTGTGTATTCAGAAGGTGCAGCCGTGTCAAAGTCATTATATTTTGTACTCAATCTTGTAGAGCGATCTGTGAGGGAATTTTGCTATGCCTAAGCATGAAGTTCTATAGTCTCACTTTAGAGTGCAATTTACCATGGCTTGTCCCTGTCTCTTACTGCTAGGCTGCACTGCAGCTTCTCTCAAAGGTAAAGTACATGGATGAATTAACCCATGTAACTTTATGGTTGCCATTTATCCAATACCTTCACACTTTCTGTTCATATTATGTAGGAGTTCATAATGCTGTTTTTGTTGTAGCCACAGAAGATTTACTGAGGATTTGACCAAATAACAAAGATGTCGAAAAGCAGTGTGCCCATTGCAGATCATTTTATTCATGCAAAGATGATTAAATGGAATATTTTCACACAGCATTTTTCAGATACAGATGCATATATTGGGGCAGGATTAGTAAGGAGCTACATGTTCACTTTGTCATCATACAATCGTAATAGACTCTATCAAATGTGATTCCAGATTTCTGAGCAAGATACAATCTATATATCTACACTGAACAAACATATTAAACGCAACATGTGAATTGTTGGTCCCATATTTCATTGGCTGAAAGAAAAGATCCCAGAAATGTTCCATACGCATCATTTTTTTTATTTCTCTCAGATTTTGTGCACTAAATTTTACCTCCCTGTTCGTGAGCATTTCTACATGGCCAAGACGATCCATCCACCTGACAGGGGTGGCATATTAAGTTAATTAAACAGTATGATCATTACACAGGTTCACCTTGTGCTGGGGACAATAAAAGGCCACTCTACATTTACATTTACATTTAAGTCATTTAGCAGACGCTCTGCAGTTTTGTCACACAACACAATGCCACAGATGTCTCATGTTTTGAGGGAGCATGCAATTGGCATGCTAACTGCAAGAATGTCCACCTGAGCTGTTGCCAGAGAATTGAATGTTAATTTCTCTATCATAAGCTTCCTCCCAATGTTGTTTTAGAGGATTTGGCAGTATGTACAACCGGGGTTGGATGGATACATGTTTGCTGGGTGTGGTTGGGGAAATGGGATGAGATGAGAGGTTGGGGGTGTGAAATAATGAATTGAGAAAATGAATTGATTTGAATTTAAATATTATACCTGTAACCCCTCAACAACAACAAAATATATACCTCTCTAGTGATTGATTTATATTCAATGTATGGAAGTCCTGTTCTTTAGGATGTCAACGACACATGAGTGAAATCTCAATCAGATTGTCTCCCAGAGAGATGATCAATGGTGCTGACCTTTTATCAATGCCACAAAACCCAAGGTTGAAGTATGGGTAAAGTTTGTCAGTGAAGGAACAACCAGTAAACAAGTTGAAACGAGAACTGGTGTGAGCATCGTACAAGGAGACCTCACCCTCTTCATAGTCCACATAGACCCTATCGTCTGGGGCTTCTTACTCAGGGAGAGGGGGGTAGAGTCTGTGGTGCCGGCCTGGTAGACATTCCCTTTTCCCAGCTGGACAGTCCAGAGTCCATTCTCAGGCTTTTCTGCAATAACCTTTCTGTTGATGGACACTCTGGCCACTCCTTCACCCCAGAGAGTATTTCCCTTCACCTGCACCTCGTAGTAGAATCTCCCCGAGGAGAAGCCCTCCTTTCCCAGGACGCTGGAAATGTAGAAAAACATTTCTTGGTTGCCAGGTAGGTTTTGTCTTCTACCCGCATGTCTTGCTTGTTTCGTATCTTCAGAGAGGAGAAGATGTGGGTGGGCAGTATCAAGGTGCAGAGTTACATCTACTGACCACTGCTATATCATCTTCAGCTCAGCATCACATAACCTCTTCACTTCCTTGTTCAGTGTCTCTTCAAAATGAGAGCCAGCTCTCCTCACAGCGTTCTTCACCGTCCCAATATACTCAACACTCAGCCCTTGGTGGTTAGTATTGCTCAGGGATGGGAAGCTCTGGGGGGGGGTGAAAGTAGTCCCTGGTGTGTGAGAGATGCTCTATCTTAGAGCGTCACTGCTTTAGCTCAGTGATTTCCATCTCCAGCTCTTGAGATGAGCCCTTCAGCCTATCTCTGCTGCTTTCTGCTTCTCCTCAACCTCCCCAATAAGCTCAGCTTGCTTCTCCTCAACCGCCCCAATAAGCTCAGCCTGCCTCTCCGCTGCTTTCTGCTTCTCCTCAACCTCCCCAATAAGCTCAGCCTGCCTCTCCCCTGCTTTCTGCTTCTCCTCAACCGCCCCAATAAGCTCAGCCTGCCTCTCCGCTGCTTTCTGCTTCTTCTCAGCCGCCCCAATAAGCTCAGCCTGCCTCTCCTCTGCTTTCTGCTTCTCCTCAGCCGCCCCAATAAGCTCAGCCTGCCTCTCCACTGCTTTCTGCTTCTCCTCAGCCGCCCCAATAAGCTCAGCCTGCCTCTCCTCTGCTTTCTGCTTCTCCTCAACCGCCCCAATAAGCTCAGCCTGCCTCTCCGCTGCTTTCTGCTTCTCCTCAGCCGCCCCAATAAACTCAGCCTGCCTCTCCGCTGCTTTCTGCTTCTCCTCAGCCGCCCCAATAAGCTCAGCCTGCCTCTCCTCTGCTTTCTGCTTCTCTTCAACCGCCCCAATAAGCTCAGCCTGCCTCTCCTCTGCTTTCTGCTTCTCCTCAGCCGCCCCAATAAGCTCAGCCTGCCTCTCCTCTGCTTTCTGCTTCTCCTCAGCCGCCCCAATAAGCTCAGCCTGCCTCTCCTCTGCTTTCTGCTTCTCCTCAGCCGCCCCAATAAGCTCAGCCTGCCTCTCCTCTGCTTTCTGCTTCTCTTCAACTGCCCCAATAAGCTCAGCCTGCCTCTCCTCTGCTTTCTGCTTCTCCTCAGCCGCCCCAATAAGCTCAGCCTGCCTCTCCGCTGCTTTCTGCTTCTCCTCAGCCGCCCCAATAAGCTCAGCCTGCCTCTCCTCTGCTTTCTGCTTCTCCTCAGCCGCCCCAATAAGCTCAGCCTGCCTCTCCTCTGCTTTCTGCTTCTCCTCAGCCGCCCCAATAAGCTCAGCCTGCCTCTCCTCTGCTTTCTGCTTCTCCTCAACCGCCCCAATAAGCTCAGCCTGCCTCTCCGCTGCTTTCTGCTTCTCCTCAGCCGCCCCCATAAGCTCAGCCTGCCTCTCCTCTGCTTTCTGCTTCTCTTCAACCGCCCCAATAAGCTCAGCCTGCCTCTCCTCTGCTTTCTGCTTCTCCTCAGCCGCCCCAATAAGCTCAGCCTGCCTCTCCACTGCTTTCTGCTTCTCCTCAGCCGCCCCAATAAGCTCAGCCTGCCTCTCCGCTGCTTTCTGCTTCTCCTCAGCTGCCCCAATAAGCTCAGCCTGCCTCTCCTCTGCTTTCTGCATCTCTTTAACCGCCCCAATAAGCTCAGCCTGCCTCTCCTCTGCTTTCTGCTTCTCCTCAGCCGCCCCAATAAGCTCAGCCTGCCTCTCCACTGCTTTCTGCTTCTCCTCAACCGCCCCAATAAGCTCAGCCTGCCTCTCCTCTGCTTTCTGCTTCTCCTCAGCCGCCCCAATAAGCTCAGCCTGCCGCTCCACTGCTTTCTGCTTCTCCTCAGCCGCCCCAATAAGCTCAGCCTGCCTCTCCTCTGCTTTCTGCTTCTCCTCAACCGCCCCAATAAGCTCAGCCTGCCTCTCCTCTGCTTTCTGCTTCTCCTCAACCGCCCCAATAAGCTCAGCCTGCCTCTCCGCTGCTTTCTGCTTCTCCTCAGCCGCCCCAATAAGCTCAGCCTGCCTCTCCGCTGCTTTCTGCTTCTCCTCAGCCGCCCCAATAAGCTCAGCCTGCCTCTCCACTGCTTTTTGCTTCTCTTCAACCGCCCCAATAAGCTCAGCCTGCCTCTCCTCTGCTTTCTGCTTCTCCTCAGCCGCCCCAATAAGCTCAGCCTGCCTCTCCTCTGCTTTCTGCTTCTCCTCAGCCGCCCCAATAAGCTCAGCCTGCCTCTCCTCTGCTTTCTGCTTCTCCTCAGCCGCCCCAATAAGCTCAGCCTGCCTCTCCTCTGCTTTCTGCTTCTCCTCAACCGCCCCAATAAGCTCAGCCTGCCTCTCCGCTGCTTTCTGCTTCTCCTCAACCGCCCCAATAAGCTCAGCCTGCCTCTCCGCTGCTTTCTGTTTCTCCTCAGCCGCCCCAATAAGCTCAGCCTGCCTCTCCGCTGCTTTCTGCTTCTCCTCAACCGCCCCAATAAGCTCAGCCTGCCTCTCCTCTGCTTTCTGCTTCTCCTCAACCGCCCCAATAAGCTCAGCCTGCCTCTCCTCTGCTTTCTGCTTCTCCTCAACCGCCCCAATAAGCTCAGCCTGCCTCTCCGCTGCTTTCTGCTTCTCCTCAACCGCCACAATAAGCTCAGCCTGCCTCTCCTCTGCTTTCTGCTTCTCCTCAACCGCCCCAATAAGCTCAGCCTGCCTCTCTGCTGCTTTCTGCTTCTCCTCAACCGCCCCAATAAGCTCAGCCTGCCTCTCTGCTGCTTTCTGCTTCTCCTCAGCCGCCCCAATACGCTCAGCCTGCCTCTCCTCTGCTTTCTGCTTCTCCTCAGCCACCCCAATAAGCTCAGCCTGCCTCTCCGCTGCTTTCTGCTTCTCCTCAACCTCCCCAATAAGCTCAGACTGCCTCTCCTCTGCTTTCTGCTTCTCCTCAACCTCCCCAATAAACTCAGCCTGCCTCTCCTCTGCTTTCTGCTTCTCCTCAGCCGCCCCAATAAGCTCAGCCTGCCTCTCCACTGCTTTCTGCTTCTCCTCAGCCGCCCCAATACGCTCAGCCTGCCTCTCCTCTGCTTCTCCTCAGCCGCCCCAATAAGCTCAGCCTGCCTCTCTGCTGCTTTCTGCTTCTCCTCAACCGCCCCAATAAGCTCAGCCTGCCTCTCCTCTGCTTTCTGCTTCTCCTCAGCCGCCCCAATAAGCTCAGCCTGCCTCTCCTCTGCTTTCTGCTTCTCCTCAACCGCCCCAATAAGCTCAGCCTGCCTCTCCGCTGCTTTCTGCTTCTCCTCAACCGCCCCAATAAGCTCAGCCTGCCTCTCCTCTGCTTTCTGCTTCTCCTCAGCCGCCCCAATAAGCTCAGCCTGCCTCTCCTCTGCTTTCTGCTTCTCCTCAACCGCCCCAATAAGCTCAGCCTGCCTCTCCGCTGCTTTCTGCTTCTCCTCAACCGCCCCAATAAGCTCAGCCTGCCTCTCCGCTGCTTTCTGCTTCTCCTCAGCCGCCCCAATAAGCTCAGCCTGCCTCTCCGCTGCTTTCTGCTTCTCCTCAACCGCCCCAATAAGCTCAGCCTGCCTCTCCTCTGCTTTCTGCTTCTCCTCAACCGCCCCAATAAGCTCAGCCTGCCTCTCCTCTGCTTTCTGCTTCTCCTCAACCGCCCCAATAAGCTCAGCCTGCCTCTCCGCTGCTTTCTGCTTCTCCTCAACCGCCACAATAAGCTCAGCCTGCCTCTCCTCTGCTTTCTGTTTCTCCTCAACCGCCCCAATAAGCTCAGCCTGCCTCTCCGCTGCTTTCTGCTTCTCCTCAACCGCCCCAATAAGCTCAGCCTGCCTCTCTGCTGCTTTCTGCTTCTCCTCAGCCGCCCCAATACGCTCAGCCTGCCTCTCCTCTGCTTTCTGCTTCTCCTCAGCCGCCCCAATAAGCTCAGCCTGCCTCTCCGCTGCTTTCTGCTTCTCCTCAACCTCCCCAATAAGCTCAGCCTGCCTCTCCTCTGCTTTCTGCTTCTCCTCAGCCGCCCCAATAAGCTCAGCCTGCCTCTCCACTGCTTTCTGCTTCTCCTCAGCCGCCCCAATACGCTCAGCCTGCCTCTCCTCTGCTTCTCCTCAGCCGCCCCAATAAGCTCAGCCTGCCTCTCCTCTGCTTTCTGCTTCTCTTCAACCGCCGCAATAAGCTCAGCCTGCCTCTCCTCTGCTTTCTGCTTCTCCTCAACCGCCCCAATAAGCTCAGCCTGCCTCTCCGCTGCTTTCTGCTTCTCCTCAACCGCCCCAATAAGCTCAGCCTGCCTCTCCTCTGCTTTCTGCTTCTCCTCAACCGCCCCAATAAGCTCATCCTGCCTCTCTGCTGCTTTCTGCTTCTCCTCAACCGCCCCAATAAGCTCAGCCTGCCTCTCTGCTGCTTTCTGCTTCTCTTCAACCGCCCCAATAAGCTCAGCCTGCCTCTCCACTGCTTTCTGCTTCTCCTCAGCCACCCCAATACGCTCAGCCTGCCTCTCCTCTGCTTTCTGCTTCTCCTCAGCTGCCCCAATAAGCTCAGCCTGCCTCTCCGCTGCTTTCTGCTTCTCCTCAGCCGCCCCAATAAGCTCAGCCTGCCTCTCCTCTGCTTTCTGCTTCTCCTCAACCTCCCCAATAAGCTCAGCCTGCCTCTCCACTGCTTTCTGCTTCTATTCAACCGCCCCAATAAGCTCAGTCTGCCTCTCCTCTGCTTTCTGCTTCTCCTCAACCGCCCCAATAAGCTCAGCCTGCCTCTCCTCTGCTTTCTGCTTCTCCTCAACCGCCCCAATAAGCTCATCCTGCCTCTCTGCTGCTTTCTGCTTCTCCTCAACCGCCCCAATAAGCTCAGCCTGCCTCTCCTCTGCTTTCTGCTTCTCCTCAGCTGCCCCAATAAGCTCAGCCTGCCTCTCCACTGCTTTCTGCTTCTCCTCAGCCGCCCCAATACGCTCAGCCTGCCTCTCCTCTGCTTCTCCTCAGCCGCCCCAATAAGCTCAGCCTGCCTCTCCTCTGCTTTCTGCTTCTCCTCAACCGCCCCAATAAGCTCATCCTGCCTCTCTGCTGCTTTTTGCTTCTCCTCAGCCGCCCCAATAAGCTCAGCCTGCCTCTCCTCTGCTTTCTGCTTCTCCTCAGCCGCCCCAATAAGCTCAGCCTGCCTCTCCTCTGCTTTCTGCTTCTCCTCAACCGCCCCAATAAGCTCAGCCTGCCTCTCCGCTGCTTTCTGCTTCTCCTCAACCGCCCCAATAAGCTCAGCCTGCCTCTCCTCTGCTTTCTGCTTCTCCTCAGCCGCCCCAATAAGCTCAGCCTGCCTCTCCTCTGCTTTCTGCTTCTCCTCAACCGCCCCAATAAGCTCAGCCTGCCTCTCCGCTGCTTTCTGCTTCTCCTCAACCGCCCCAATAAGCTCAGCCTGCCTCTCCGCTGCTTTCTGCTTCTCCTCAGCCGCCCCAATAAGCTCAGCCTGCCTCTCCGCTGCTTTCTGCTTCTCCTCAACCGCCCCAATAAGCTCAGCCTGCCTCTCCTCTGCTTTCTGCTTCTCCTCAACCGCCCCAATAAGCTCAGCCTGCCTCTCCTCTGCTTTCTGCTTCTCCTCAACCGCCCCAATAAGCTCAGCCTGCCTCTCCGCTGCTTTCTGCTTCTCCTCAACCGCCACAATAAGCTCAGCCTGCCTCTCCTCTGCTTTCTGTTTCTCCTCAACCGCCCCAATAAGCTCAGCCTGCCTCTCCGCTGCTTTCTGCTTCTCCTCAACCGCCCCAATAAGCTCAGCCTGCCTCTCTGCTGCTTTCTGCTTCTCCTCAGCCGCCCCAATACGCTCAGCCTGCCTCTCCTCTGCTTTCTGCTTCTCCTCAGCCGCCCCAATAAGCTCAGCCTGCCTCTCCGCTGCTTTCTGCTTCTCCTCAACCTCCCCAATAAGCTCAGCCTGCCTCTCCTCTGCTTTCTGCTTCTCCTCAGCCGCCCCAATAAGCTCAGCCTGCCTCTCCACTGCTTTCTGCTTCTCCTCAGCCGCCCCAATACGCTCAGCCTGCCTCTCCGCTGCTTTCTGCTTCTCCTCAACCGCCACAATAAGCTCAGCCTGCCTCTCCTCTGCTTTCTGCTTCTCCTCAACCGCCCCAATAAGCTCAGCCTGCCTCTCTGCTGCTTTCTGCTTCTCCTCAACCGCCCCAATAAGCTCAGCCTGCCTCTCCTCTGCTTTCTGCTTCTCCTCAGCCGCCCCAATAAGCTCAGCCTGCCTCTCCTCTGCTTTCTGCTTCTCCTCAACCGCCCCAATAAGCTCAGCCTGCCTCTCCGCTGCTTTCTGCTTCTCCTCAACCGCCCCAATAAGCTCAGCCTGCCTCTCCGCTGCTTTCTGCTTCTCCTCAGCCGCCCCAATAAGCTCAGCCTGCCTCTCCGCTGCTTTCTGCTTCTCCTCAACCGCCCCAATAAGCTCAGCCTGCCTCTCCTCTGCTTTCTGCTTCTCCTCAACCGCCCCAATAAGCTCAGCCTGCCTCTCCTCTGCTTTCTGCTTCTCCTCAACCGCCCCAATAAGCTCAGCCTGCCTCTCCGCTGCTTTCTGCTTCTCCTCAACCGCCACAATAAGCTCAGCCTGCCTCTCCTCTGCTTTCTGTTTCTCCTCAACCGCCCCAATAAGCTCAGCCTGCCTCTCCGCTGCTTTCTGCTTCTCCTCAACCGCCCCAATAAGCTCAGCCTGCCTCTCTGCTGCTTTCTGCTTCTCCTCAGCCGCCCCAATACGCTCAGCCTGCCTCTCCTCTGCTTTCTGCTTCTCCTCAGCCGCCCCAATAAGCTCAGCCTGCCTCTCCGCTGCTTTCTGCTTCTCCTCAACCTCCCCAATAAGCTCAGCCTGCCTCTCCTCTGCTTTCTGCTTCTCCTCAGCCGCCCCAATAAGCTCAGCCTGCCTCTCCACTGCTTTCTGCTTCTCCTCAGCCGCCCCAATACGCTCAGCCTGCCTCTCCGCTGCTTTCTGCTTCTCCTCAACCGCCACAATAAGCTCAGCCTGCCTCTCCTCTGCTTTCTGCTTCTCCTCAACCGCCCCAATAAGCTCAGCCTGCCTCTCTGCTGCTTTCTGCTTCTCCTCAACCGCCCCAATAAGCTCAGCCTGCCTCTCTGCTGCTTTCTGCTTCTCCTCAGCCGCCCCAATACGCTCAGCCTGCCTCTCCTCTGCTTTCTGCTTCTCCTCAGCCACCCCAATAAGCTCAGCCTGCCTCTCCGCTGCTTTTTGCTTCTCCTCAACCTCCCCAATAAGCTCAGCCTGCCTCTCCTCTGCTTTCTGCTTCTCCTCAACCTCCCCAATAAGCTCAGACTGCCTCTCCTCTGCTTTCTGCTTCTCCTCAACCTCCCCAATAAGCTCAGCCTGCCTCTCCTCTGCTTTCTGCTTCTCCTCAGCCGCCCCAATAAGCTCAGCCTGCCTCTCCACTGCTTTCTGCTTCTCCTCAGCCGCCCCAATACGCTCAGCCTGCCTCTCCTCTGCTTCTCCTCAGCCGCCCCAATAAGCTCAGCCTGCCTCTCCTCTGCTTTCTGCTTCTCCTCAACCGCCCCAATAAGCTCATCCTGCCTCTCTGCTGCTTTCTGCTTCTCCTCAGCCGCCCCAATAAGCTCAGCCTGCCTCTCCTCTGCTTTCTGCTTCTCCTCAGCCGCCCCAATAAGCTCAGCCTGCCTCTCCTCTGCTTTCTGCTTCTCCTCAACCGCCCCAATAAGCTCAGCCTGCCTCTCCGCTGCTTTCTGCTTCTCCTCAACCGCCCCAATAAGCTCAGCCTGCCTCTCCTCTGCTTTCTGCTTCTCCTCAGCCGCCCCAATAAGCTCAGCCTGCCTCTCCTCTGCTTTCTGCTTCTCCTCAACCGCCCCAATAAGCTCAGCCTGCCTCTCCGCTGCTTTCTGCTTCTCCTCAACCGCCCCAATAAGCTCAGCCTGCCTCTCCGCTGCTTTCTGCTTCTCCTCAGCCGCCCCCAATAAGCTCAGCCTGCCTCTCCGCTGCTTTCTGCTTCTCCTCAACCGCCCCAATAAGCTCAGCCTGCCTCTCCTCTGCTTTCTGCTTCTCCTCAACCGCCCCAATAAGCTCAGCCTGCCTCTCCTCTGCTTTCTGCTTCTCCTCAACCGCCCCAATAAGCTCAGCCTGCCTCTCCGCTGCTTTCTGCTTCTCCTCAACCGCCACAATAAGCTCAGCCTGCCTCTCCTCTGCTTTCTGCTTCTCCTCAACCGCCCCAATAAGCTCAGCCTGCCTCTCCGCTGCTTTCTGCTTCTCCTCAACCGCCCCAATAAGCTCAGCCTGCCTCTCTGCTGCTTTCTGCTTCTCCTCAGCCGCCCCAATACGCTCAGCCTGCCTCTCCTCTGCTTTCTGCTTCTCCTCAGCCGCCCCAATAAGCTCAGCCTGCCTCTCCGCTGCTTTCTGCTTCTCCTCAACCTCCCCAATAAGCTCAGCCTGCCTCTCCTCTGCTTTCTGCTTCTCCTCAGCCGCCCCAATAAGCTCAGCCTGCCTCTCCACTGCTTTCTGCTTCTCCTCAGCCGCCCCAATACGCTCAGCCTGCCTCTCCTCTGCTTCTCCTCAGCCGCCCCAATAAGCTCAGCCTGCCTCTCCTCTGCTTTCTGCTTCTCTTCAACCGCCGCAATAAGCTCAGCCTGCCTCTCCTCTGCTTTCTGCTTCTCCTCAACCGCCCCAATAAGCTCAGCCTGCCTCTCCGCTGCTTTCTGCTTCTCCTCAACCGCCCCAATAAGCTCAGCCTGCCTCTCCTCTGCTTTCTGCTTCTCCTCAACCGCCCCAATAAGCTCATCCTGCCTCTCTGCTGCTTTCTGCTTCTCCTCAACCGCCCCAATAAGCTCAGCCTGCCTCTCTGCTGCTTTCTGCTTCTCTTCAACCGCCCCAATAAGCTCAGCCTGCCTCTCCACTGCTTTCTGCTTCTCCTCAGCCACCCCAATACGCTCAGCCTGCCTCTCCTCTGCTTTCTGCTTCTCCTCAGCCGCCCCAATAAGCTCAGCCTGCCTCTCCGCTGCTTTCTGCTTCTCCTCAGCCGCCCCAATAAGCTCAGCCTGCCTCTCCTCTGCTTTCTGCTTCTCCTCAACCTCCCCAATAAGCTCAGCCTGCCTCTCCACTGCTTTCTGCTTCTATTCAACCGCCCCCAATAAGCTCAGTCTGCCTCTCCTCTGCTTTCTGCTTCTCCTCAACCGCCCCAATAAGCTCAGCCTGCCTCTCCTCTGCTTTCTGCTTCTCCTCAACCGCCCCAATAAGCTCATCCTGCCTCTCTGCTGCTTTCTGCTTCTCCTCAACCGCCCCAATAAGCTCAGCCTGCCTCTCCTCTGCTTTCTGCTTCTCCTCAGCTGCCCCAATAAGCTCAGCCTGCCTCTCCACTGCTTTCTGCTTCTCCTCAGCCGCCCCAATACGCTCAGCCTGCCTCTCCTCGGCTTCTCCTCAGCCGCCCCAATAAGCTCAGCCTGCCTCTCCTCTGCTTTCTGCTTCTCCTCAACCGCCCCAATAAGCTCATCCTGCCTCTCTGCTGCTTTCTGCTTCTCCTCAGCCGCCCCAATAAGCTCAGCCTGCCTCTCCTCTGCTTTCTGCTTCTCCTCAGCCGCCCCAATAAGCTCAGCCTGCCTCTCCTCTGCTTTCTGCTTCTCCTCAGCCGCCCCAATAAGCTCAGCCTGCCTCTCCTCTGCTTTCTGCTTCTCCTCAACCGCCCCAATAAGCTCAGCCTGCCTCTCCGCTGCTTTCTGCTTCTCCTCAACCGCCCCAATAAGCTCAGCCTGCCTCTCCTCTGCTTTCTGCTTCTCCTCAGCCGCCCCAATAAGCTCAGCCTGCCTCTCCTCTGCTTTCTGCATCTCCTCAACCGCCCCAATAAGCTCAGCCTGCCTCTCCGCTGCTTTCTGCTTCTCCTCAACCGCCCCAATAAGCTCAGCCTGCCTCTCCGCTGCTTTCTGCTTCTCCTCAGCCGCCCCAATAAGCTCAGCCTGCCTCTCCGCTGCTTTCTGCTTCTCCTCAACCGCCCCAATAAGCTCAGCCTGCCTCTCCTCTGCTTTCTGCTTCTCCTCAACCGCCCCAATAAGCTCAGCCTGCCTCTCCTCTGCTTTCTGCTTCTCCTCAACCGCCCCAATAAGCTCAGCCTGCCTCTCCGCTGCTTTCTGCTTCTCCTCAACCGCCACAATAAGCTCAGCCTGCCTCTCCTCTGCTTTCTGTTTCTCCTCAACCGCCCCAATAAGCTCAGCCTGCCTCTCCGCTGCTTTCTGCTTCTCCTCAACCGCCCCAATAAGCTCAGCCTGCCTCTCTGCTGCTTTCTGCTTCTCCTCAGCCGCCCCAATACGCTCAGCCTGCCTCTCCTCTGCTTTCTGCTTCTCCTCAGCCGCCCCAATAAGCTCAGCCTGCCTCTCCGCTGCTTTCTGCTTCTCCTCAACCTCCCCAATAAGCTCAGCCTGCCTCTCCTCTGCTTTCTGCTTCTCCTCAGCCGCCCCAATAAGCTCAGCCTGCCTCTCCTCTGCTTTCTGCTTCTCTTCAACCGCCGCAATAAGCTCAGCCTGCCTCTCCTCTGCTTTCTGCTTCTCCTCAACCGCCCCAATAAGCTCAGCCTGCCTCTCCGCTGCTTTCTGCTTCTCCTCAACCGCCCCAATAAGCTCAGCCTGCCTCTCCTCTGCTTTCTGCTTCTCCTCAACCGCCCCAATAAGCTCATCCTGCCTCTCTGCTGCTTTCTGCTTCTCCTCAACCGCCCCAATAAGCTCAGCCTGCCTCTCTGCTGCTTTCTGCTTCTCTTCAACCGCCCCAATAAGCTCAGCCTGCCTCTCCACTGCTTTCTGCTTCTCCTCAGCCACCCCAATACGCTCAGCCTGCCTCTCCTCTGCTTTCTGCTTCTCCTCAGCCGCCCCAATAAGCTCAGCCTGCCTCTCCGCTGCTTTCTGCTTCTCCTCAGCCGCCCCAATAAGCTCAGCCTGCCTCTCCTCTGCTTTCTGCTTCTCCTCAACCTCCCCAATAAGCTCAGCCTGCCTCTCCACTGCTTTCTGCTTCTATTCAACCGCCCCAATAAGCTCAGTCTGCCTCTCCTCTGCTTTCTGCTTCTCCTCAACCGTCCCAATAAGCTCAGCCTGCCTCTCCGCTGCTTTCTGCTTCTCCTCAGCCGCCCCAATAAGCTCAGCCTGCCTCTCCACTGCTTTCTGCTTCTCCTCAACCGCCCCAATAAGCTCAGCCTGCCTCTCCTCTGCTTTCTGCTTCTCCTCAACCGCCCCAATAAGCTCATCCTGCCTCTCTGCTGCTTTCTGCTTCTCCTCAACCGCCCCAATAAGCTCAGCCTGCCTCTCTGCTGCTTTCTGCTTCTCTTCAACCGCCCCAATAAGCTCAGCCTGCCTCTCCACTGCTTTCTGCTTCTCCTCATCCACCCCAATACGCTCAGCCTGCCTCTCCTCTGCTTTCTGCTTCTCCTCAGCCGCCCCAATAAGCTCAGCCTGCCTCTCCGCTGCTTTCTGCTTCTCCTCAGCCGCCCCAATAAGCTCAGCCTGCCTCTCCTCTGCTTTCTGCTTCTCCTCAACCTCCCCAATAAGCTCAGCCTGCCTCTCCACTGCTTTCTGCTTCTCTTCAACTGCCCCAATAAGCTCAGCCTGCCTCTCCTCTGCTTTCTGCTTCTCCTCAACCGCCCCAATAAGCTCAGCCTGCCTCTCCGCTGCTTTCTGCTTCTCCTCAGCCGCCCCAATAAGCTCAGCCTGCCTCTCCACTGCTTTCTGCTTCTCCTCAACCGCCCCAATAAGCTCAGCCTGCCTCTCCTCTGCTTTCTGCTTCTCCTCAACCGCCCCAATAAGCTCAGCCTGCCTCTCCTCTGCTTTCTGCTTCTCCTCAACCACCCCAATAAGCTCAGCCTGCCTCTCCACTGCTTTCTGCTTCTCCTCAGCCGCCCCAATAAGCTCAGCCTGCCTCTCCACTGCTTTCTGCTTCTCCTCAACCTCCCCAATAAGCTCAGCCTACCTCTCCACTGCTTCTCCTCAGCCGCCCCAATAAGCTCAGCCTGCCTCTCCTCTGCTTTCTGCTTCTCTTCAACCGCCGCAATAAGCTCAGCCTGCCTCTCCTCTGCTTTCTGCTTCTCCTCAACCGCCCCAATAAGCTCAGCCTGCCTCTCCGCTGCTTTCTGCTTCTCCTCAACCGCCCCAATAAGCTCAGCCTGCCTCTCCTCTGCTTTCTGCTTCTCCTCAACCGCCCCAATAAGCTCATCCTGCCTCTCTGCTGCTTTCTGCTTCTCCTCAACCGCCCCAATAAGCTCAGCCTGCCTCTCTGCTGCTTTCTGCTTCTCTTCAACCGCCCCAATAAGCTCAGCCTGCCTCTCCACTGCTTTCTGCTTCTCCTCAGCCACCCCAATACGCTCAGCCTGCCTCTCCTCTGCTTTCTGCTTCTCCTCAGCCGCCCCAATAAGCTCAGCCTGCCTCTCCGCTGCTTTCTGCTTCTCCTCAGCCGCCCCAATAAGCTCAGCCTGCCTCTCCTCTGCTTTCTGCTTCTCCTCAACCTCCCCAATAAGCTCAGCCTGCCTCTCCACTGCTTTCTGCTTCTATTCAACCGCCCCAATAAGCTCAGTCTGCCTCTCCTCTGCTTTCTGCTTCTCCTCAACCTCCCCAATAAGCTCAGCCTGCCTCTCCACTGCTTTCTGCTTCTCTTCAACTGCCCCAATAAGCTCAGCCTGCCTCTCCTCTGCTTTCTGCTTCTCCTCAACCGCCCCAATAAGCTCAGCCTGCCTCTCCGCTGCTTTCTGCTTCTCCTCAGCCGCCCCAATAAGCTCAGCCTGCCTCTCCACTGCTTTCTGCTTCTCCTCAACCGCCCCAATAAGCTCAGCCTGCCTCTCCTCTGCTTTCTGCTTCTCCTCAACCGCCCCAATAAGCTCAGCCTGCCTCTCCTCTGCTTTCTGCTTCCCCTCAACCACCCCAATAAGCTCAGCCTGCCTCTCCACTGCTTTCTGCTTCTCCTCAGCCGCCCCAATAAGCTCAGCCTGCCTCTCCACTGCTTTCTGCTTCTCCTCAACCTCCCCAATAAGCTCAGCCTACCTCTCCACTGCTTCTCCTCAGCCGCCCCAATAAGCTCAGCCTGCCTCTCCTCTGCTTTCTGCTTCTCTTCAACCGCCGCAATAAGCTCAGCCTGCCTCTCCTCTGCTTTCTGCTTCTCCTCAACCGCCCCAATAAGCTCAGCCTGCCTCTCCGCTGCTTTCTGCTTCTCCTCAACCGCCCCAATAAGCTCAGCCTGCCTCTCCTCTGCTTTCTGCTTCTCCTCAACCGCCCCAATAAGCTCATCCTGCCTCTCTGCTGCTTTCTGCTTCTCCTCAACCGCCCCAATAAGCTCAGCCTGCCTCTCTGCTGCTTTCTGCTTCTCTTCAACCGCCCCAATAAGCTCAGCCTGCCTCTCCACTGCTTTCTGCTTCTCCTCAGCCACCCCAATACGCTCAGCCTGCCTCTCCTCTGCTTTCTGCTTCTCCTCAGCCGCCCCAATAAGCTCAGCCTGCCTCTCCGCTGCTTTCTGCTTCTCCTCAGCCGCCCCAATAAGCTCAGCCTGCCTCTCCTCTGCTTTCTGCTTCTCCTCAACCTCCCCAATAAGCTCAGCCTGCCTCTCCACTGCTTTCTGCTTCTATTCAACCGCCCCAATAAGCTCAGTCTGCCTCTCCTCTGCTTTCTGCTTCTCCTCAACCGCCCCAATAAGCTCAGCCTGCCTCTCCACTGCTTTCTGCTTCTCCTCATCCACCCCAATACGCTCAGCCTGCCTCTCCTCTGCTTTCTGCTTCTCCTCAGCCGCCCCAATAAGCTCAGCCTGCCTCTCCGCTGCTTTCTGCTTCTCCTCAGCCGCCCCAATAAGCTCAGCCTGCCTCTCCTCTGCTTTCTGCTTCTCCTCAACCTCCCCAATAAGCTCAGCCTGCCTCTCCACTGCTTTCTGCTTCTCTTCAACTGCCCCAATAAGCTCAGCCTGCCTCTCCTCTGCTTTCTGCTTCTCCTCAACCGCCCCAATAAGCTCAGCCTGCCTCTCCGCTGCTTTCTGCTTCTCCTCAGCCGCCCCAATAAGCTCAGCCTGCCTCTCCACTGCTTTCTGCTTCTCCTCAACCGCCCCAATAAGCTCAGCCTGCCTCTCCTCTGCTTTCTGCTTCTCCTCAACCGCCCCAATAAGCTCAGCCTGCCTCTCCTCTGCTTTCTGCTTCTCCTCAACCACCCCAATAAGCTCAGCCTGCCTCTCCACTGCTTTCTGCTTCTCCTCAGCCGCCCCAATAAGCTCAGCCTGCCTCTCCACTGCTTTCTGCTTCTCCTCAACCTCCCCAATAAGCTCAGCCTACCTCTCCACTGCTTTCTGCTTCTCCTCAGCCGCCCCAATAAGCTCAGCCTGCCTCTCCACTGCTTTCTGCTTCTCCTCATCCGCCCCAATAAGCTCTGCCTGCCTCTCCACTGCTTTCTGCTTCTCCTCAACCACCCCAATAAGCTCAGCCTGCCTCTCCACTGCTTTCTGCTTCTCCTCAGCCGCCCCAATAAGCTCAGCCTGCCTCTCCACTGCTTTCTGCTTCTCCTCAACCACCCCAATTAGCTCAGCCTGCCTCTCCACTGCTTTCTGCTTCTCCTCAGCCGCCCCAATAAGCTCAGCCTGCCTCTCCACTGCTTTCTGCTTCTCCTCAACCTCCCCAATAAGCTCAGCCTGCCTCTCCACTGCTTTCTGCTTCTCCTCAGCCGCCCCAATAAGCTCAGCCTGCCTCTCCACTGCTTTCTGCTTCTCCTCAGCCGCCCCAATAAGCTCAGCCTGCCTCTCCACTGCTTTCTGCTTCTCCTCAACCGCCCCAATAAGCTCAGCCTGCCTGTCCTCTGCTTTCTGCTTCTCCTCAGCCGCCCCAATAAGCTCAGCCTGCCTCTCCACTGCTTTCTGCTTCTCCTCAACCGCCCCAATAAGCTCAGCCTGCCTCTCCACTGCTTTCTGCTTCTCCTCAACCGCCCCAATAAGCTCAGCCTGGCTACTCTCAATAGAACGCATTCATTCTGTAACGATCTACAAGCTTTCCTTTATCTCTGCCTCTGCATTTATTTTGTTGGACTGTGTTGTTCCTTTAATCTCCTTAACTTTCTGCAGTCGACCCTGAATTATTTGATTCACATCAACGTCCATCTTTTCCAGCTGAGCTTTTCATGTCCCTGCTTTTGTCCACTAGAGAGACGATGTTGTGGGCATTGTGGTTAAGTCTCTGTGCAGAACTGACACACATATGTCTGGTCAGTCTTACAAAACTGCTCCAGAGGTCTATCATGCCTCTTACACAATCGCTCTTCAAGATTCCCCACAGGGTTGATCAGCTTGTGTTTCTTTACAGCTGGGACATTCTTATGAGTCTCCAGGAGAGTCTCACAGTGTGAAGCCTGACAATTTAGACAAGGCTTCATGGCCTTGACATTCCCTCCAATGCAGAAGTCGCAGTTCAGTTCTCCAGCTCCAGGTTTGGCTGCCGCTTGCTCCAAGTGGTTGGTGTCATTCCCTTGACCTCGTGCCCAGAAGCGATCAACCAGTTCAGAAATTAAAGTATTGACCTTTGGCTCAGGTCTTTTGGGGAATGTGTGCTTACACAGTGGACACTGGCACATGACATTGGTTCTCCAGTATTCATTGATACAAGCCACGCAGAAGTTGTGATCGCATGGGGTTGTGACTGGATTCTTGAAAACATTCCGACAGACAGAATGGAACTGATCTTCAGACAGTACAGTGCTAAATGATGCCATGCCTGCGAATAAACAGAAAGTGAAATCAATTTTCCTGAGCGATCTGTGTTATTTTGCCATTTACAAAATAAGTACACTTACTGTATGTATTTCCTTCTCACTTATTTAATTGATTAAATAAACAATAAAGCTGGAATTTAAATAAACACAGAGCAAACAAGAGAAGCTACGATACATAAGAAAATGAGAAGATTTGTTCTTTCTCTTCCCAATGGGCACACACTGGTTAGGTTGAACCAACGTGGAAGAGACGTTGAATTGAAGTCAGTGCCCAGTGGGTTCTTACCTGAGATGATGGGTGTTGTTGGCGGATCTTTTTTTCCTCTTGAATCCTGAGGACTCCACGTGCAGGAGACTTAGTGCAAGTGCTCAAAGAAATGTATAAGGAGAAAGTGTGTTCGGGTTCTCAACATTCATCTCTGCTGTTCAGTTTCATTTCAGCACCAGGCTCCTCCTGACACATTGAAATACATTGAGCTTCCTTTTCCATCTCTTAAAGGAGCAGATAACTTTCTATATGGGTGAACTCTCTACATACATACTTTTTCACTGTTGTAATACAATTATTCCAGAAAAATATCACAATGTTCACATGATATGTTATTAGTTTAGCTCATTAAATTGAAAAGAGATCATTTAGAAGGGTGTAACACCAACCTTACACCTGACCCTCCCACTGGGCACGGATGTCAATTCAACGTCTATTCCACGTTGGCACAATGTCATTTTATTGAAACAACGTGGAAACAACGTTGATCCAACCACTGTGTGCCCAGTGGGCGGACACTTTGGGCAATGGGCACAGAGGTCAATACAAAAGCAAGTGTTTGTGTGTGTGCATGTGCGTGTGTTTACCGTGCTGAGGGTACATAGTCTCTGCAGTATCTCCAGGCCCTTTTGTGTATTGACTTCAGGGTGGATGAGGCAGAGTCTGGAGTCACAGTAAGAGCTGCAGTTCTGCTCTAATTCCATGGCTGGACCCAGTCTGTCAGCCCTCACACACACATCCTGAAGAACAACACACAGCTGTCATTAACTGTTTCAACACACTACATACAGACACAGGTAAACTGAGAGGAGAGACACAAACACATATTTAATACCGTTCTCACATGTGTTTAGTAACACACAAACTCCTATTCTCTCTTCCCTGTCTCCCACCAGGGTAGAAATATTGAGTTTCACAAAACACAAGAGTGCAGAAGTAATGCTAGATAAAAAAACTATACCCAAGTCTCCTACTACTATTTATTTTGATTAAGATTTATTTTATTTTGTTTATTTATATGTTTAATCCCAGCCCCCGTCCCTGCAGGAGGCCTTTTGCCTTTTGGTAGGCCGTCATAGTAAATAAGAATTTGTCTTAACTGACTTGCCTAGTTAAATAAAGGTTAAATAAATACATAAATAAATTTACTCAGCACACTGCTCAATGCTCACCACAGGGTGGAGGCCATTACAAAGGTCCCAATCTAACAGGACAGGAATGGAGCCATTACAAAGGTCCCAATCTAACAGGATAGGAATGGAGCCATTACAAAGGTCCCAATCTAACAGGACAGGAATGGAGCCATTACAAAGGTCCCAATCTAACAGGACAGGAATGGAGCCATTACAAAGGTCCCAATCTAACAGGACACGAATGGAGCCATTACAAAGGTGCCAATCTAACAGGACAGGAATGGAGCCATTACCAAGGTTCCAATCTAACAGGACAGGAATGGAGCCATTACAAAGGTTCCAATCTAACAGGACAGGAATGGAGCCATGACAAAGGTTCCAATCTAACAGGACAGGAATGGAGCCATGACAAAGGTTCCAATCTAACAGGACAGGAATGGAGCCATTACAAAGGTCCCAATCTAACAGGACAGGAATGGAGCCATTACAAAAGGTCCCAATCTAACAGGACAGGAATGGAGCCATGACAAAGGTCCCAATCTAACAGGACAGGAATGGAGCCATTACAAAGGTCCCAATCTAACAGGACAGGAATGGAGCCATTATAAAGGTCCCAATCTAACAGGACAGGAATGGAGCCATTACAAAGGTCCCAATCTAACAGGACAGGAATGGAGCCATGACAAAGGTTCCAATCTAACAGGACAGGAATGGAGCCATGACAAAGGTCCCAATCTAACAGGACAGGAATGGAGCCATTACAAAGGTCCCAATCTAACAGGACAGGAATGGAGCCATTACAAAGGTCCCAATCTAACAGGACAGGAATGGAGCCATTATAAAGGTCCCAATCTAACAGGACAGGAATGGAGCCATTACAAAGGTCCCAATCTAACAGGACAGGAATGGAGCCATTATAAAGGTCCCAATCTAACAGGACAGGAATGGAGCCATTACAAAGGTCCCAATCTAACAGGACAGGCATGGAGCCATTATAAAGGTCCCAATCTAACAGGACAGGAATGGAGCCATTACAAAGGTCCCAATCTAACAGGACAGGAATGGAGCCATTATAAAGGTCCCAATCTAACAGGACAGGAATGGAGCCATTACAAAGGTCCCAATCTAACAGGACAGGAATGGAGCCATTATAAAGGTCCCAATCTAACAGGACAGGAATGGAGCCATTACAAAGGTCCCAATCTAACAGGACAGGAATGGAGCCATTACAAAGGTCCCAATCTAACAGGACAGGAATGGAGCCATTATAAAGGTCCCAATCTAACAGGACAGGAATGGAGCCATGACAAAGGTCCCAATCTAACAGGACAGGAATGGAGCCATTACAAAGGTCCCAATCTAACAGGACAGGAATGGAGCCATTATAAAGGTCCCAATCTAACAGGACAGGAATGGAGCCATTACAAAGGTCCCAATCTAACAGGACAGGAATGGAGCCATTATAAAGGTCCCAATCTAACAGGACAGGAAGGGAGCCATTACAAAGGTCCCAATCTAACAGGACAGGAATGGAGCCATTATAAAGGTCCCAATCTAACAGGACAGGAATGGAGCCATTACAAAGGTCCCAATCTAACAGGACAGGAATGGAGCCATTACAAAGGTCCCAATCTAACAGGACAGGAATGGAGCCATTACAAAGGTCCCAATCTAACAGGACAGGAATGGAGCCATGACAAAGGTTCCAATCTAACAGGACAGGAATGGAGCCATGACAAAGGTCCCAATCTAACAGGACAGGAATGGAGCCATTACAAAGGTCCCAATCTAACAGGACAGGAATGGAGCCATTACAAAGGTCCCAATCTAACAGGACAGGAATGGAGCCATTATAAAGGTCCCAATCTAACAGGACAGGAATGGAGCCATTACAAAGGTCCCAATCTAACAGGACAGGAATGGAGCCATTATAAAGGTCCCAATCTAACAGGACAGGAATGGAGCCATTACAAAGGTCCCAATCTAACAGGACAGGAATGGAGCCATTATAAAGGTCCCAATCTAACAGGACAGGAATGGAGCCATTACAAAGGTCCCAATCTAACAGGACAGGAATGGAGCCATTATAAAGGTCCCAATCTAACAGGACAGGAATGGAGCCATTACAAAGGTCCCAATCTAACAGGACAGGAATGGAGCCATTATAAAGGTCCCAATCTAACAGGACAGGAATGGAGCCATTACAAAGGTCCCAATCTAACAGGACAGGAATGGAGCCATTACAAAGGTCCCAATCTAACAGGACAGGAATGGAGCCATTATAAAGGTCCCAATCTAACAGGACAGGAATGGAGCCATGACAAAGGTCCCAATCTAACAGGACAGGAATGGAGCCATTACAAAGGTCCCAATCTAACAGGACAGGAATGGAGCCATTATAAAGGTCCCAATCTAACAGGACAGGAATGGAGCCATTACAAAGGTCCCAATCTAACAGGACAGGAATGGAGCCATTATAAAGGTCCCAATCTAACAGGACAGGAAGGGAGCCATTACAAAGGTCCCAATCTAACAGGACAGGAATGGAGCCATTATAAAGGTCCCAATCTAACAGGACAGGAATGGAGCCATTACAAAGGTCCCAATCTAACAGGACAGGAATGGAGCCATTACAAAGGTCCCAATCTAACAGGACAGGAATGGAGCCATGACAAAGGTCCCAATCTAACAGGACAGGGATGGTGTTAGCAGCGGCCAGTCACACTGCTCATAGGAAGTGTAGTGTAGTCTAAGGGGAAACACACTGACAGTGAACTTTGAAACACTAGATTCAAATAGGAATGTGTGGTAGGTAGGCAGAATAGAGTGTGCGGAAGGCAGCCTAGCGGTTAAGGGCATTGGGCCAGTAACTGAAAGGTCGCTGGTTGAATCCCTAAGCTGACTAGATTAAAAATCTGCCTCTGCCCCTTGAGCAAGGCACTTAACCCTAATTGCTCCTGTAAGTCGCTCTGGATAAGAGTGTCTGCTAAATGACTCAGATGTAAATGTTAAATTAATGTGACAGTAAAAATTACACAGCTTTGTGAATAAGGGTAGATTGGACAGACAATTACCACAGAAACTTCAGGAAAGCTCCTGGGAAAGGCAATGCTTAGAAGGCCACAGCGAGGTCTGACCAAACCCCACTAAGAGCACAGGATTTGGCCAATTGGAGAGGAAGATTGCATGCTTCTGCTTGTCCTCGGTCTCCACAAAACAACACAGAGCTGAATGACATAATATATGACCACAGTTAGATGTATGTATGTGAGAGTGTATTTATTGTGCACTAGTTTCACTGTAATATCATCCTTTTCTATGTGACTTACCGAAACACCACAGATGTTATTGAGCTTGACAGGTAACTTGCAATGCAGACAGTGGTCCCGCATATAAGTGAGTGGTCTGGTCCTTGACAAATAAACAACAGATACATCCATAAACCAGAACAAGCAGCAGCTAGAAGAACCATAGGACCATGTTTTATGAGGTTACACCGACATGTCGCTGATATAATTATGTACAATGGAACATGACGTCCTACAATGTGTCTTCTACAGTACCCCTTTAACAACCTCACTGGCTCATGGGCCACGTGTCGTTTGTGTACATCTATCTTTATGTTTATAGTTGTGTGTATGTGCATATATGCAGGAGAGTGTGTGTGTGTGTATCTGTCTGTAACTGGGTCTAGATTCATGTCTTTATGTGTGTCCTAACTGACAATTGTGTGTGTGTGTGCTTTATGTGTCACTGTCTGTGTGCTGACTAAGACATCCCCAGGGCTGTGACTGTCTCTCAGTATCGATAGAGTCGCAGGCTGATGACAGGGTAGGCTACTCTCACTATGCTGTGTGACTTACATTGTTTTACTCACAGGTCTAGTGCAGTAAAAAAATGAGATTTTCCTGTGTTTTATATACACTCAGTGGCCTGTTGTTTTAGGTACACCCATCTAGTACCGGGTCAGATCCCCTTGTAGACTTGAAGGGATGCACCTGGTCAGCAACAATGTTTAGAGATGCTGTATCGTTCAAATGTTGCTCAATTGGTATCAAGGGACCTAACGTGTGACAGGAAAGCATTCCCCACACCATTACACCACCGCCACCAGCCTGTACTGTTGACACCAGGCAGGATGGGATCATTGACTCATGCTGCTTATGCCAAATTCTGCCTGCTATCAGCATGACGCAAGAGGAAAAGTGATTTGTCAGACCAGGCAATGTTTTTCCACTCCTCAGTTGTCCAGTGTTGGTGATCGTGTGCCCACTGGAGCCACTTCTTCTTGTTTTTAGCTGATTGGAGTGGAACCCGATGTGGTCGTCTGCTGCAATAGCCCATTTGTGGCAAGGACTGACGAATTGTGCTTTCCGAGATGCCTTTCTGCACACCGCTGTTGTACTGTGCTGTTATATGCCTGTTTGTGGCCGCCTGTTAGCTTGCACCATTCTTGCCCTTCTCATCAACGAGTTATTTTCACCCACAGGACTGCCGCTGACTGGATGTTTTTTGTTTTTGGCACCAATTTTGGTAAATCCTAGAGACTGTGGTGCGTGAAAAGCCCAGGAGGCTGGCTGTTTCTGAGATAATGGAACCGGCGCGCCTGGCACCGATGATCATACCATGCGCAAAGCCGAGTAGGTCACTCGTTTTGCCTATTCTAATGTTCAGTCGAAGAGTAATAATGACTTTTTATACAGCAAGCTGTAAGGATCGACACTGGAGACAAGAAGTAAGTACAGGGAGTGAACATTTACTGGGAAAACGGACATCAAACCAAAACAAGAACAGCGTCTGGACGGGGAATATAACGACAATACGAAAATAATGCTGACACGGGGGAACCAACTGAGGAACAGACAGATAAAGGGTAATTTACAAAGTAATCGAGTCCCGGTGAGAGCAATATTAAGCAGCTGTGCGTAATGACGATGACAGGTGTGCGTAATGAAGGGCAGCCTGGCACCCTCGAGCGCCAGAGAGGGGGAGGGGGAGCGGGAGCAGGTGTGGTAGTACCACACCCTCTAGGGGTGCCACCTGGCATACCACCTGGGCAAGCCTGACGTGCCGGCCGAGGCATGGGCGCAGGACCAGCTAGCTGGGGCATGGGCGCAGGACCAGCTAGCTGAGGCATGGGCGCAGGACCAGCTAGCTGAGGCATGGGAGCCTGGCTAACCAGCTGAAGCATGGGAGCCTGGCTAACCAGCTGAGGCATGGGAGCCTGGCTAACCAGATGAGGCATGGGAGCCTGACGAACCAGCTGAGGCGTGGGAGCCTGACAAACCGGCTGAGGCGTGGGAGCCTGACGAACCGGCTGAGGCGTGGGAGCCTGACGGGCCGGCTGAAGCATGACGTGGGGTGGGAGCCCGATGAGCCGGCTGAGGCGTAGGAGCCCGATGAGCCAACTGAGCAGACAGTGAGCACTGAGCAGACAGTGAGTTACGTGTCACGGCCACGTGACTCACTGTCTGTAGGAGCAAACCACCGCCGCATGTGGCAGGGGCTACAGTCCATTACGGATTACAAAGGAAAACCCAGACATGATCTGCCCAACAACGCCTCTCTACCAGATGAAACTCAATGCATTTTATGCAGGCTTCGACAATAACAACATCATGCTGGGTGTGAGGGCCGCCACTGACCCATTGGACTGGTGTGCTTAGTCCCCTCCTGTACTCCCTGTTCACTTACGACTGCATGGCCACGCACGACTCCAACACCATCATCAAGTTCTCTGATGACACGACGGAGGTAGGCCTGAACACTGGCGACTATGAGACAGCCTACAGGGAGGACGGCAGTGTGGTGCCGGAACAACAACCTCTCCCTCAATGTCAGTGAGACCAAGTAGCTGTTTGTGGACTACAGGAAATGGGGGGGCGGGCCCGTCTCCCATCCACATCAACGGTGTTGCAGTAGAGCGGGTCGAGAGCTTCAAGTTCCTCGGTGTCCAAATCACAAAGGACTTCAAATGGTCCACACACATCAACAGTCATGAAGAAGGTGCAACTGCACCTCTTCCCCCTCAGGAGGTTGAGAAGATTTGACAAGGGCCCTGAAATCCTCAAAACGTTCTACAGCCGTACCAATGAGAGCATCTTGACTGGCTGCATCACTGCTTGGTATGGCAATAGCACCGCCCTCTATCGCATGGCGCTACAGAGGGTGGTGCAAGCAGCCCAGTATATCAGGCGGTGTGAAAGGACGGCCCAGAAAAATCATTAAAGACTCCATCCACCCAAGACATAGACTGTTCTCTCTCGTTCTGCATGGAAAGCGGTACCGGTGCATCAAGTCTGACACCAACAGGCTCATGAACAGCTTCTACCCCAAAGCCATAAGACTGCTAAATAGATAACAAAATGGCTACACAGACTATCTGAGTTGACCCTTGTAATACATGTTTGCACGGTCTCTATGCACACTCAGAGGGCTGTACACACTCACTGACACTCCAACACACACACAAACACTCACTCACATCATTTCCTTACACACATAATATACACATACATTTATACGCCCACTCACATACAATCATCATATACGCTGCTGCTACTGTGTTTATTATATATCCTGATGCCTAGTAACCATTCCCCTATACATATCTACGTCTACCACTCCAGTATCTTTGTGGGCTATACTCGGCCTTGTCTCAGGATGGTAAGTTGGTGGTTGAAGATTTCCCTCTAGTGGTGTGGGGGCTGTGCTTTGGCAAAGTGGGTGGGGTTATATCCTTCCTGTTTGGCCCTGTCCGGGGGTGTCCTCGGATGGGGCCACAGTGTCTCCTGACCCCTCCTGTCTCAGCCTCCAGTATTTATGCTGCAGTAGTTTATGTAGTTTATGTGTCGGGGGGCTAGGGTCAGTTTGTTTATCTGGAGTACTTCTCCTGTCCTGTCCTGTCCTATTCAGGTGTCCTGTGTGAATCTAAGTGTGCGTTCTCTAATTCTCTCTTTCTTTCTCTCTCTCGGAGGACCTGAGCCCTAGGACCATGCCCCAGGACTACCTGACATGATGACTCCTTGCTGTCCCCAGTCCACCTGGCCATGCTGCTGCTCCAGTTTCAACTGGCCTGGGCCCTAGGACCATGTCCCAGGACTACCTGACATGAGGACTCCTTGCTGTCCCCAGTCCACCTGGCCATGCTCCTGCTCCAGACCTGAGCCCTAGGACTGTGCCCCAGGACTACCTGACATGATGGCTCCTTGCTGTCCCCAGTCCACCTGACTGTGCTGCTGCTCCAGTTTCAACTGTTCTGCCTTATTATTATTTGACCATGCTGGTCATTTATGAACATTTGAACATCTTGGTCATGTTCTGTTATAATCTCTACCCGGCACAGCCAGAAGAGGACTGGCCACCCCACATAGCCCGGTTCCTCTCTAGGTTTCTTCCTAGGTTTTGGCCTTTCTAGGGAGTTTTTCCTAGCCACCGTGCTTTTACACCTGCATTGTTTGCTGTTTGGGGTTTTAGGCTGGGTTTCTTTTGCAGCACTTTGAGATATCAGCTGATGTACGAAGGGCTATATAAATACATTTGATTTGATTTGATTTGATCCCTGACCATTGTAAATACTGAAACTGACTGACCCTGTATATAGTATGCTTACTTACTTTATAATGGTCTTCTTAGTTTTATTTCTCGTGTTTTTGTTCTACCTTGTTATTTTTAGTATTACATTGTTATTGATTACTGCATGGTTGGGTTTTCAGTTTACAAGAAAGGCATTTCACTGTACTTTGTGCATGTGACATTAAAAGCGTGAAACTAGGCCTCTTACTCAAACCCTTGTTATTTGTTTGTCTTATGTTGTACCTACCCCACATTCTCCAGGAATATTCCTATCATGTTACTGAATGTATCCAGAGTATTTTCAGATTTCGTTATCAACAAATGTGGCAAAAAGTACAGTAAATGTAAAATGCACATAAAAGTAACAGTGTAACGTTTGGATTCAGTCGTGTGTCAGGTGAACTGTTGTGTCCTCACCTTTAGTTTTTTTAAAATCCCATAATCTCGAAACTGTTCCCTTCAATTGCTTCCATGGTTATGCATACTGTATGCTTTCCATATTTCTTCTGTAAGAAACATTTCAATTTATCCCGATCCATATAGGCCAATTCCCACGAGTATAGGGGTTACTAGACCAATACGAAAGAGAGTTCCAAATCTCTCTGCCAATAACAGCTACTTTTCAGTTCTTCCCACTCAGACCCCTCCCAGACAGTACTAGCAAAATTCTTGATTGAGAAATTGCTCTTTGCTAAGAAGCTATTTTTGTTCATTTATGACCATTTTAATTCTAAACAATCACAATAAGGAACTTCATTTTTACTCAGAAATGATTTGATATTGAGATTTTTTTAAAGTGCCTGCATTGGATCTATAATCAGAGGTCTAGTGCCAGGATCGTTTTTCAATTTCAGTGGCTAAGTAAGTTATCGACTAAAACAAGGATCATCCGAATGTACATGCTTCCTCTCTGGCCAACAACCCTCAACAACTACCAGTTAAAAGACACAAGTTACTATAATGCCACCAAAGCCTGTAAGCATACAAACAACCATGCCTTATATCAGAGAGCATATGGTATAAGTCGTAATTAGGCCGATTAAGATGACATGAATTGTAGTTGTCTTGTCCAATGAATAATGACTTCTTCCGTTTCTTTTCTGGGGATCTGGAAATTGCCTGTAGTTTCCTTCCTCATATTCTTTCATAATTTTCCCAGTTTAGATCACAGCGTTGGACATTCCTGCAGACACAACCGGGCCAAAGAGGCTTTCCACCGGTTTTTCAAAATCCTCTCCATCAGTTTCAACACGTTGAAAAGTATGCCACCTTGACGAGGTCAACAAAGGTCAGTTAACACCTAACACGGAGTTCAGCATGAGCAACGCACATGAAAGCCGATTCCAGCCCCGGCTGCAAGGTGATGGACATGTTTTGACAGTACACTGCATAATGGTTATAAGGACTGTCTCTGTCTACATTTGTCCTGGTCTCGGGCGGAGAAGACAACTTTACTGTAAGAGCTTATAGTTAGCCTCGTGACAACTTTCACTAGTCACCTCACTCAGCTACATCCATTATGTTCACCTGTTAGATGATGTAGAGTCAGAGATCAATGGCCAGTAGGACTGTCAGTGATAGGTGGCTATGTTTCTACTATTGTCCACCCTTTAAATAGAGAAATGATATTTCATCCATGTATTGTCCCTGTCAGTTTGCCTGACCCAATCCCCTCTCTCCATTTAAGAAGGGTGGCGCGGGAGCAGCGGGTGAACTGCATGCGCTCAGCACCGCTGGACAAAGCGTGACCAGTGTTCTGAGGGGCACTATTGAAACATTCCACCTCACGCTGTAATCCATTTAGCAATTTATTCTAAAGATGATCAAGTGTAAGAATGCAATTATTGGCATTGCTTGCCCTTGCTTAAAGCCAACGGGGAGAAAATGTATAGATTTGATTCTTTTTGTTAGGGTTTTCTGCTTTCCCTCTTCAAAAACACATTTTTGCTAATAAAATCATCCTACTTTGGTTTAGCACCTTCTCTACATGATGTGGGCTTAGATCATAGCTGGTGCAGAGTTAGTCTAGCTTGTCTCTGCTTGTAGATATTGAAAGTGTTAACTTCATCCCTGGTCTCCCATACCCATAAACATTAAATACATTCCAGAATGTGTTTTACTTTAAACAGCTTGAAAATAAGCATGTTTCAAACAGTCTGCTTTGTCTTATAATCCTCTGATAAAAAATATTTGAGAAAATAAAATGAGTGAAAAATATTACAATCTCAAATTAAAACAATTAAATGTTCAATGCAGCCTTTTAAAAAATCTGAATATAAAATCATTTCTGGATAACCTTACTGTGATAAAATGGTAAAAAATAAACAAAAATGGCTTCTTAATAATGAGCAATTTCGCAAGCAAAAATGTTGGCAGAACTCTCTGGGAGTGGTCTGAGTTGGGAGGGGAAAAATGAAAAATAGCTGTTATTGGCAGAGAGGTTTGGAACTCTCTTATTGGTTTATTAACTAATTTACTGCCTGGTGATGTCACCAAAACAGGCTGAAATTACAGGCAGTCTTTTCAAACAGCTCTTACATGCTGATCGAACCGTCTCCGCGCATCAATCTGCCATTGTGCGCATTTAGATTTTGTTTATCCCCACCAGTGTAACGCTTCTCTTGTGGTGAAGGAGAGTCGGACCAAAATGCAGCGCGTAGATTGCATCCGTGTTTAATAAACGAAAAGAATATGGCTGCCTAAATATGGTTCCCAATCAGAGACAACGATAAACACCTGCCTCTGATTAAGAACCACTTCAGACCGCCATAGACTTAACTAGAACACCCCACTAAGCTACAAACCCAATACCAACACACGACATACAAAAACCCCATGCCACACCTTGGCCTGACCAAATAAATGAAGATAAACACAAAATACCTTGACCAGGGCGTGACAGAACCCCCCCCCCCCCCTAAGGTGCGGACTCCCGGACGCACCTCAAAACAATAGGGAGGGTCCGGGTGGGCGTCTGTCCATGGTGGCGGCTCCGGCGCGGGACGTGGACCCCACTCAATCACCGTCTTAGTCCCTCCTCCACGCGTACTTGGATAGTCCACCCTCGCCGCCGACCATGGCCTAGTAGTCCTCACCCAGAACCCCACTGGACTGAGGAGCAGATCGGGACTGAGGGGCAGCCCGGGACTGAGGCAGCTCGGGACCGAAGGGAAGCTCGGGACCGAGGGGAAGCTCGGGACCGAGGGGAAGCTCGGCACCGAGGGGAAGCTCAGCACCGAGAGGAAGCTCAGGCAGGTAGCTGAATCCAGCAGATCCTGGCTGGCTGGCGGTTCTGGAAGAGTCTGGTTGACTGGCGGATCTGGAAGAGTCTGGTTGACTGGCAGATCTGGAAGAGTCTGGCTGACTGGCAGAACTGGAAGAGTCTGGCTGACTGGCGGGTCTGGAAGAGTCTGGCTGACTGGCGGATCTGGAAGAGTCTGGCTGACTGGCGGATCCTGGCTGTTCCATGCTGACTGGCGGCTCTGGCTGCTCCACGCTGACTGGCGGCTCTGGCTGCTCCATGTAGGCTGACAGCTCTGGCGGCTTCTTACAGACTGGCAGCTCTGGCGGCTCCGTGCAGACTGGCAGCTCCGTGCAGACTGTCAGCTCCTTGCAGACTGGCAGCACCTTGCAGACTGGCAGCACCTTGCAGACTTGCAGCTCCTTGCAGACTGGCAGCTCTGGCTGCTTCATGCAGACTGGCAGCTCTGGCTGCTTCATGCAGACTGGCAGCTCTGGCTGCTCCATACATACTGGCAGCTCTGGCTGCTCCATACAGACTGGCAGCTCTGGCTGCTCCATGCAGACTGGCAGCTCTGGCTGCTTCATGCAGACTGGCAGCTCTGGCTGCTTCATGCAGACTGGCACCTCTTGCTGCTCCATGTAGACTGGCAGCTCTGGCTGCTCCATGCAGGCTGGCAGCTCTGGCTGCTCCATGCAGGCTGGCAGCTCTGGCTGCGCTGAACAGGCAGGAGACTCCAGCAGCGCTGTAGAGGAGGAAGGCTCTGGCAGTGCTGAACAGGCGGGAGACTCCAGCAGCGCTGTAGAGGAGGAAGGCTTCTGGCTGCGCTGAACAGGCGGGAGACTCCGGCAGCGCTGGAGAGGCGAGGCACACTGTAGGCCTGATGCGTGGTGCTGGCACTGGTGGGACTGGACCAAGAACACGCACAGGAAGCCTGGTGTGGGGAGCTGGGGTGTGGAGGTGATACTGGATAGACCGGACCGTGCAGGCGCACTGGAGCTCTTGAGCACCGAGCCTGCCCAACCTTACCCGTTTGAATGCTCTCGGTCGCCCTGCCAGTGCGGCGAGATGGAATAGCCCGCACTGGGCTATGCAGGTGAACCGGAGACACCGAGCGCAAGGCTGGTGCCATGTAAGCCGGCCCAAGGAGACGCACTGGGGACCAGATGCGTAGAGCCGGCTTCATGGCATTTGGCTCAACGCTCAATCTAGCCCGGCCGATAAGCGGAGCTGGAATATACCGCACCGGGCTATGCACCCGCACTGGAGACACCGTGCGCACCACAGCATAACACGGTGCCTGCCCGGTCTCTCTAGCCCCCCGGTAAGCACAGGGAGTTTGCGCAGGTCTCCTACCTGGCATAGCCATACTCCCTGTGAGCCACCCCCCCCAATACATTTTTGGGGCTGACTCTCAGGCTTCCATCCGTGTCGCCGTGCTGCCTCCTCATACCAGCGCCTCTTCGTTTTCTCCGCCTCCAGTTCTTCCTTGGGGCGGCGATATTCTCCAGGCTGAGCCCAGGGTCCTTCACCGTCCAGTTCGTCCTCCCATGTCCAGTCCTTCTCCCGCTGCACCTTGGTGCGGCTACACTCCCCTGGTTTAGCCCAGGGTCCTCTCCCGTCGAGGATTTCCTCCCAAGTCCAGAAATTCTTGTCGCGCTGCTCCTGCTGCTCCTGTTGCCTGTTACCACGCCACTTGGTCCTGTTGTGGTGGGTGATTCTGCAACGGTTCTCTTGTGGTGAAGGAGAGTCGGACCAAAATGCAGCGTGTAGATTGCGATCCATGTTTATTAAACAAACGTAAAACACGAATCAATACAAATACTACAAAACAAAGAACGTAATGAACGTAATTAAAACCGAAACAGCCTATACTTGTATAAACTAACACAGAGACAGGAACAAGGACACTAAGGACAATCACCCACGAAACACACAAAGAATATGGCTGCCTAAATATGGTTCCCAATCAGAGACAACGATAAACACCTGCCTCTGATTGAGAACCACTTCAGACAGCCATAGACTTAACTAGAACACCCCACTAAGCTACAAACCCAATACCAACACACCACATACAAAAAACCCATGCCACACCCTTGCCTGACCAAATAAATGAAGATAAACACAAAATACCTCGACCAGGGCATGACAACCAGACGTGTTCATGACACACAGGTTAAAATACCAAAACCAACTATATTCATTTGGGGACAGGTCGAAACACACATGAAGCATTCTTGGACATTTAGCTAGCTTGCTGTTGCTAGCTAATTTGTCCTGTGAGATAAACATGATAAACTTGATGAATCTCTCCTCAATCATCTTTCTTTCTTCTTCTTGTCTTCTGTGGATTTTTTTATGGTGGTTGGCAACCAACTTTAACCTCGCTCAGCTCTCACATCTTGTAATCACCCACGTGGGTATATGCTTGTAAAAATCAATGAGTAGAAGGGAGGATCAGACTTTCAGCAAGTTAACTTCTTGCGTCGAGCCATCCCGGATCCGGGATCGTGAATACAGCCTCAAGCTCATTACCATAACGCAACGTTAACTATTCATGAAAATCGCAAATTAAATTAAATTAATCTATTTGCTCTCAAGTTTAGCCTTTTGTTAACAACACTGTCATCTCAGATTTTCAAAATATGCGTCTCAACCATAGCAAACTAGCATTTAGCATTTAGCGTTAGCATTTAGCATTAGCATTAGCAGGCAACCTTTTCGCAAAAACATTCAATAAATCATATACCTTTGAAGAACTTCGGATGTTTTCAATGAGGAGACTCTCAGTTAGATAGCAAATGTTCAGTTTTCCTGAACGATTAGTTGTGCAGGAGAAATCGGTCCGTTTTCTGGGTCATGTTTGGCTACCAAAAAAAAACGAAAATTCATTCATCCAAATGCCAAACTTTCTTCCACATTAACTCCATAATATCGACTGAAACATGGTAAATGTTGTTTAGAATCAATCCTCAAGGTGTTTCTCACATATCTCTTCATGATATATCATTCCTGGAAGTCTCCTCTCTGTCTCAATCACATGGATGAATGCGAGCAGCTTGGAGATTACGCAAAAATTTCAACAAAGGACACTGGGCGGACCCCTGGTAAATGTAGTCTCTTATGGCCAATCTTCCAATGATATGCCTACAAATACATCACAATGCTGCAAACAACTTGGAGAAACGGTAGAAAGGGCATGCTAATTCGTGGCGCTTTCACAGCCATATAAGGAGACAATGGAAAACAGAGCCTCAAAAATCCTGCTCATTTCCTGTTTGAGGTTGCATCTTGGTTTCGCCTGTAAGATCAGTTCTGGGGCACCCACAGATAATATCTTTGCAGTTTTGAAAACGTCAGAGTGTTTTCTTTCCAAAGCTGGCAATTATATGCATAGTCGAGCATCTTTTTGTGACAAAATATTGCGCTTAAAACGGGCACGTTTTTTTATACAATAATGAAATAGCGCCCCCTAGCTTCAACTGGTTAAGTATCTAAACTAGAACCAAGTTCTATTTTAGCGCCTGGCTGTTGTAAGGATCGACGCTGGAGACGAGAAGCAGGTACAGGGAGTGAACATTTAATCACCACGGACAGGAACAGAATATAGACAGCGTCTGGACAGGGGAAACAGAAACGACAATAATGCTGACACGGGGATGAAACAGAGGAAACAGACAGATAGGGAAGGCAATTAAAACGTGAAGGAGTCCAGCTGAGTCCAATGAGCGCTGATGAGCGTAATGATGGTGACAGGTGTGCGTAATTAAAGGCAACCTGGCGCCCTCAAGCACCTGAGAGGGAGAGCGGCAGCAGGCGCGTGAGCAGTTCGGATGAAAATATTGAATAATATGTACAGTACCAGTCAAAAGTTAGGACACACCTACTCATTCATGGGTATTTCTTTATTTTACTATTTTCTACATTATAAAATAATAGTGAAGACTTTAAAACTATGAAATAACACATATGGAATCATGTAGTGACCAGAAAAATTATAATTATATTTGAGATCCTTCAAAGTAGACAACCTTTGCCTTGATGACAGCTTTGCACACTCATGGCAATCTCTCAATCAGCTTCATGAGGAATGAATGCTTTTCAAACAGTATTGAAGGAGTTCCCACATATGATGAGCACTTGTTGGCTGCTTTTCCTTTACTCTGCGGTCCAACTCATCACAAACCATCTCAATTGGGTTGAGGTCAAGTGATTATGGAAGCCAGGTCATCTGATGCAGCACTCCATCACTCTCTTTGGTCAAATAGCCCTTACACAGCCTGGAGGTGTGTTTTGGGTCATTGTCCTGTTGAAAAACAAAAGATAGTCCCATATAGCGCAAACCAGATGGGGTGGCATATCGCTGCAGAATGCTGTGGTAGCCATGCTGGTTAAGTGTGCCTTGAATAAATAAATCACTGACAGTGTCACCAGCAAAGCAACCCCACACCATCACACCTCCTCCTCCATGCTTCACGGTGGGAACCACACATTCGGAAATCATCTGTTCACCTACTCTGCGTCTCACAAAGACATGGGGGTGTGAACCAAAAATCTCAAATTTGGACTCATCAGACAAAAGGACATATTTCCACCAGTCTAATGTCCATTGCTCATGTTTCTTGGCCAAAGCAAGTTTCTTATTATTATTGGTGTCCTTTAGTAGTGGTTTCCTTGCAGCAATTTAACCATGAAGGTCTCCTCTGAACAGTTGATGTTGAGATGTGTCTTTTACTTGAACTCTGTGAAGGATTTGTTTTGGTTGAAATTTCTGAGGCTGGTAACTCTAATTAACGTATCCTTTGCAGCAGATAATTGTATAATTGTATCATTTTTGTATTTATAAAAGCTAAATCAGAGTCCATATCATTTGGTTCAAAATAAAACAGAATATCAGAGTCTCTCAGATTAACATTAATAGTTGTTTCTTTTAAGATAAAATATTTTAACTCACTCCAAAATCTTATGACATACAGTGCCTTGCGAAAGTATTCGGCCCCCTTGAACTTTGCGACCTTTTGCCACATTTCAGGCTTCAAACATAAAGATATAAAACTGTATTTTTTTGTGAAGAATCAACAACAAGTGGGACACAATCATGAAGTGGAACGACATTTATTGGATATTTCAAACTTTTTAACAAATCAAAAACTGAAAAATTGGGCGTGCAAAATTATTCAGCCCCCTTAAGTTAATACTTTGTAGTGCCACCTTTTGCTGCAATTACAGCTGTAAGTCTCTTGGGGTAAGTCTCTATCAGTTTTGCACATCGAGAGACTGAAATTTTTTCCCATTCCTCCTTGCAAAACAGCTCGAGCTCAGTGAGGTTGGATGGAGAGCATTTGTGAACAGCAGTTTTCAGTTCTTTTCACAGATTCTCGATTGGATTCAAGTCTGTACTTTGACTTGGCCATTGTAACACCTGGATATGTTTATTTTTGAACCATTCCATTGTAGATTTTGCTTTATGTTTTGGATCATTGTCTTGTTGGAAGACAAATCTCCGTCCCAGTCTCAGGTCTTTTGCAGACTCCATCAGGTTTTCATCCAGAATGGTCCTGTATTTGGCTCCATCTTCCCACCAATTTTAACCATCTTCCCTGTCCCTGCTGAAGAAAAGCAGGCCCAAACCATGATGCTGCCACCACGTTTGACAGTGGGGATGGTGTGTTCAGGGTGATGAGCTGTGTTGCTTTTACGCCAAACATAATGTTTTGCATTGTTGCCAAAAAGTTCAATTTTGGTTTCATCTGACCAGAGCACCTTCTTCCACATGTTTGGTGTGTCTCCCAGGTGGCTTGTGGCAAACTTTAAACGACACTTTTTATGGATATCTTTAAGAAATGGCTTTCTTCTTGCCACTCTTCCATAAAGGCCAGATTTGTGCAATATATGACTGATTGTTGTCCTATAGACAGAGTCTCCCACCTCAGCTGTAGATCTCTGCAGTTCATCCAGAGTGATCATGGGCCTCTTGGCTGCATCTCTGATCAGTCTTCTCCTTGTATGAGCTGAAAGTTTAGAGGGACGGCCAGGTCTTGGTAGAGTTGCAGTGGTCTGATACTCCTTCCATTTCAATATTATCGCTTGCACAGTGCTCCTTGGGATGTTTAAAGCTTGGGAAATCTTTTAGTATCCAAATCCGGCTTTAAACTTCATCACAACAGTATCTCGGACCTGCCTGGTGTGTTCCTTGTTCTTCATGATGCTCTCTGCGCTTTTAACGGACCTCTGAGACTATCACAGTGCAGGTGCATTTATACGGAGACTTGATTACACACAGGTGGATTGTATTTATCATCATTAGTCATTTAGGTCAACATTGGATCATTCAGAGATCCTCACTGAACTTCTGGAGAGAGTTTGCTACACTGAAAGTAAAGAATAATTTTGCACGCCCAATTTTTCAGTTTTTGATTTGTTAAAAAAGTTTGAAATATCCAATAAATGTCGTTCCACTTCATGATTGTGTCCCACTTGTTGTTGATTCTTCACAAAAAATACAGTTTTATATCTTTATGTTTGAAGCCTGAAATGTGGCAAAAGGTCGCAAAGTTCAAGGGGGCCGAATACTTTCGCAAGGCACTGTAACAATCCCAAAATAAATGGTCAAGAGTTTCTGGGTCACAACCACAAAATACACATTTATTATCAAAAGCTATTTTGAATCTGTGTATAATAAAGGTCTTTACAGGGTAGATTCTATGAATGAGTTTGTATGATACTTCTTTCACCTTATTAGATATACAATATTTACTAGACAACAACGAGACTTTGTTCCAGTTCACTTGTCCTAGGGCTACATTCCAGTATATTCTAGCAGAAGGAATAGTAACATCTTGACATAGTTTCTTATATACATGTTATTACATTTATAGTTTAAAATGTCAATTCCTTCTAGCAGTATTGAGGCTACAAAATCCTCAACAGTTGCACTTAGAGTATTGTTATATTCTCCTATAAGAAGAATAGCACCTTTAGGGACAGCTCTAACAACAATTTGATACTCCTCATGAGAGAATGTAACATTGTGTGTTCTCCTGAATTCTGGATAATCATATAGTTGTCCATCATTATTCAATCATTGTTTAACCAAGATAATGCTGTTGTCAAACCAGTTCTGGAAAAAATACTTGTTTTTATATTTTATGTCTTTATTATTCCAAATTGTATATCTATGTGGATAAAAATTGTTTGGACATGAGGTTCCAAGTTAGAAGTACTTGTTTATGAAAGTTAGCAAGATTAATAGGGATTTTACCCACATCAAAGTTGCATTTAAGTAAGAATTCTAGACCCCAAAACTGTTGGAATATTAAATTAGGGATTATATGCCAAATGTAATCCTTATTTCTTAAATAGTGTTTTATCCATTTGATCTTAAAGATTATATTAGGTTTTAAAATCCAGAGCATTCAACCCTCCCTCACTTTGGGTGCTACATATTACCGCTTTTATTAAATAATGAGGTTTAGTATCAACCATTTGAGTTACTGACAGAGGAACATCCAAGGCAAGGGAGGTATAAACTCATCTGGACCTTCAGATTGATAAAAGTATTTATTTTATTTTTATTTTATTTCACCTTTATTTAACCAGGTAGGCTAGTTGAGAACAAGTTCTCATTTGCAACTGCGACCTGGCCAAGATAAAGCATAGCAGTGTGAACAGACAACACAGAGTTACACATGGAGTAAACAATTAACAAGTCAATAACACAGTAGAAAAAAAGGGGAGTCTATATACAATGTGTGCAAAAGGCATGAGGAGGTAGGCGAATAATTACAATTTTGCAGATTAACACTGGAGTGATAAATGATCAGATGGTCATGTACAGGTAGAGATATTGGTGTGCAAAAGAGCATAAAAGTAAATAAATAAAAGGTAGGTGAGGGATGAGGTAGGTGAAAATGGGTGGGCTATTTACCAATAGACTATGTACAGCTGCAGCGATCGGTTAGCTGCTCAGTTAGCTGATGTTTGAAGTTGGTGAGGGAGATAAAAGTCTCCAACTTCAGCGATTTTTGCAATTTGTTCCAGTCACAGGCAGCAGAATGCTGGAACTAAAGGCGGCCAAAAGTACACGTCCAGATGAAGATCTCTTAATAACCAGGAGTTAAATCTCTTTCCAATCTTCTCTACAATAGGAGAGACATTTAAATTGGCCCTTTCTTTCTGATCTTTGCGTACATTAATAGCAAGATATGTGATCACATCTTTTACATACTGAGTTTAAGTCACATTTCCTAATATACAGAGATAAACAAAACACATGTGAAAAGGCATTACACTTTTTCTCAGTCGCTTTGGTGCATTTCTTCGATCAAAAGTGCAATTCTTGATACTACTTGTACAAATTCCAAAGCATCTAGTCACTTGTGCACATCATTAAAGCAATGTCTTATTCCTTCGAACAAATTGCAATTGATAATGTACAAGTGTCAGCTTTTTTCCACATTATCAATTGCTCATGTCATGTTGATCAAAATATAGTAGATGGTTCTCTGTTGAATAGTCTTACCCCTCAAAACATCTAGGCATTAGTTCCTTGCATAAGCCATTACATGCAAAATTGTTGAACTATTTGTCATAAACTGTCAAGCATAGTTTTACACATTTCTATTAGACCTTTTGTACAAAAACGTGAATTGAGGAATCAGGTGAAATTGACCCTCACTCATGAAGGAATGTAAAGTGTTAGTTCAACCAACAATCAACAAGTTGTCTAAATTGGTCAAAGGTGCATCTCATGAAGAATCAATTGGCAAGCATATATAGACAGACCACAACACAGAGTTGCAATTTTCCAATAATGGATGGACCAGGAAACGAACAGGGTCAACAGCCAAGAGGAGGAAGAAGAGGAGCAAGGATGTGTGGTGGAAAGCAAAACAGAGGAAGAGGCAGAAGAGGACATAGCTGCATATCTGATGACATAAGGGCCACTATTGTAGACCATGTTGTCAATCATGGCCTTACAGTGGCTGAGGCGGGTCGAAGGGTGCCGACAAATATTGGGAGATCAACCGTGTCCTCAATAGTTCAAACGTTTCGAAGAGAGAACAGGTATGTCCACCAGTGCACTGTTACTGTATATAAGCAGTATACTGTATACTTCTTACATTGCTTCATCTTACAGTAGTCCACTTGTATTTCACAGCATACAGAAATACACTCTATACAGATACATACTGCACCTTACATGCACCCACCTGTATATTTTACAGTAAAATGTGTGTTCGCAAAGTTTTTGTCTATGTGAAAGTGTGCGATGCAACACTGCATTTTTCCCCACATAGGACTGCAAGATTACCTCAAACCAGTGGCAGAGGACGCCTTTTCACACCTCAACAGGAGGAGGCTATTTGCACCATGGTCCGAGTAAACAATGCCATGAGACTCAGGGAAATACAAAGGACCATTATAGAAGACAACGATGTCTATGAAAACATCCATACGGTTAGCATCTCAACCATCGACAGGGTGCTGCATAGAAACCAGATGAGTATGAAACAGCTGTACCGTGTACCATTCCAAAGGAATGAGGACAGAGTTAAGGAGCTACGGTACCAGTATGTACAGGTAAAACATATATCTATGTAACTACTTTACAGCAACATTTTATAGTGATACATAGTACAGTAAGCATAAACTGCACACATTTCTATTGCTGTGGAAGGAACATGCAATATATGTACATTTTATGTCACTCTTCCTTACCAAAACAAATTCAACTGTGTGTTCTGGGATATAGCGTATAATGGAGTTGGAATCAAGTGAACCCTCTCACAACTTTGTATACGTGGATGAGGCTGGCTTCAACCTGACCAAATGCAGAAGGCGGGGTCGGAATATCATCGGTCACAGAGCTACTGTGGATTTGCCAGGCCAACGGGGAGGAAATATCACCATGTGTGCTGCTATTTCGGAGCATGGTGTCCTAACCCATATCCCCCTTATAGGGCCATACAACACCCAGCATCTACTCAACTTTTTAGAGACTCTCATCCCTGATGATGAGAGGGGTCTGTTTAGAGAGGATTTGCCAATGTATGTGGTCATTTGTGATAATGTGAGTTTCCATTGATCAAACATCATAAGGCAATGGTTTGTGACCCACCCGAGGATGCTCATAGAATTCCTCCCACCTTATTCACCATTCCTTAACCCAATTGAGGAGTTCTTTTCAGCATGGAGGTGGAAGGTGTACGATCGTCAGCCACACACACAGATGACCCTGCTGGCTGCAATGGATGCAGCATGTAGACGCCTGCAGAGGATGGATAAGGCATTCCAAAAGATTCTTTCCACGTTGCATTGGAAGGGAAAATATCCGGTGTGATGTGGATGAGAATATGTGGGCTGACAGAAAGGAACGTCTGGATGTGTAGAGACAGCACAACAGTGCTGAGGGCAAAGTTGTGCCTTAGGGGTGGTTTCCTGTGTTTCTTTCTAATTGAGTTGTTTTTCCTTTGTGCCCCTTGGGTTGTCCAGTCTCTTTCAATCAATAACCCACATACAGTAATATGTAAATAGTTAATACTGTTGAAATTGATATATGCCATAGAAGTGCAGCCTTGTGCATTTCCAATACAGTAGCTGTCATCCAAACTGTAGCCTAAGTTTACATCAGGTAATACTGTCAAAGTACACAGTTACATTGACAACATGCCTAAACATTTTGACGACCTTGTTCGTGAACAATGACTCAATGACTTATCATTCTGATGACACTGACATGATCATTGGCATGAATATTTACTTTTGAGAGATGTACTAAGGATTTTTAGTGGCTGACTAGCTTTAGAAACATATCTATTGTATATTGCAGTTTGTACAAATTGTTCTGAGAAATGCACTTATTATTTTGCACATGTTAGTGATGATGTGAAAAATGCACCAAAGCAACTGAGAAACTGTAATACCCTCAATAGCTTTCCTGACTTCATTATGATCTTTCAAAAACAATTGTGAACATTTTATCTCTTTATCTTGTATCTGATTACCCATAAAACAATCCTTATTTATATGAAGTGCCATAACTTGTGTAAACAATACAAATAAGAAAGGAGAAATTGGGCATCCTTCTTTAATTCCGCATCTAATGCGAAGTTCCATGGGATAATTTAACAGAGCTGTTACTATTATTGTAAAATGTCTTAATTACACTTTGAAAATATTGACCAAAACCCCAAAAATGGAAGAGTCTCAAAAAGAAAATACTGTTCAACTGTATCAAAAGCCTTGTAAAAGTCTACAAATAAAATAAAGCTATCTTCCATTGTAGTCTATGAAGTCCTGTACTAGTCGAATATTATTACATATATGTCTCCCCTTCATAAAACCAGACTGGGTATCGTCAATGATTTGGCCAAGACCTTTTTAAGTCTTTCTGCAAAGATGGATGCAAGTAGCTTTCCATCATTGTTCATGAATGTGATTGGTCTCCAATTTTCTATCATAGGATCTTTGTTTGGTTTGGGTATTACAGAAATGATCCTTGTGTCATAAAAACAGACAGGACCCCTAAATCAATCGCCTCCTTAAAAACATTCAATACAAATTCAACAATATCCTCCTGAAAATATTTATAGAATTCACTAACAAGGCCATCATTCCCTGGATATTTGTTCTATTTTAATTTGCTGATACATTTTTAAAATTGAATTAATATAAATGAATGAATCTATTAGGACAGGCATTACTGGAATTTCACAGTATTATTCCAACCGAATAGAGTGGAAATATATAAGTCGCTCTGGATAAGAGCGTCTGCTAAATGACTTAAATGTAAATGTAATATATAAGACACAGATATTTCACGTTTTTACTGCACTGGGCCTTTAATTTTAAACGTACAGGGTTCAAATCCTAATTTTCAATCTCAAAAGTCTAGCACCAACTCAATGAATGGCATACTTTCCTGCACTGGTTTATCATATAGGTCTTCATGAAAATATCATGTAAAATCACATTCCATTTCAAAAGCTATGCTTCTAACGCACATCTTCAAACTTTATTTGATTAAAAAATAGATACATCGGGTGGGTATTTTTGCAATAGCACAATCACACATATTAGCAACTCGTTTCGGTGTTATGGTCTATGATTCCGTCTCTCGATAATAAAGGATTTATTAACAGAGAGAAGACGAAACAGAAAGATAGCGTATGCAGACGAACCTGACGGAGTAGCTAACTTCCCGGTAATAATGTCCGAATGGTGCGTAGAGTGTCCCGGCGCCTCGCCGCTGTCCTCGCTCCATCGCTGGCGTCTCACCAAGTAAAACAAACTGTCCAGTGAAGTTTAGCTCCAACTCCACTGCGACCCATTGTGAAACACTCCCAAGAATCCAATTCGAAGACTTCTTTGATAATCCTTTTTATGACAAATGAGAACTCTCCTAAATCCTATCCCAAAATTTGCCCTGGTGTCAGTGAGAAAAAGTACATTCAGAATTGCAACAAGTTTTCATGAGCAGGAGGGAGTGAGATATTGAGGAAGGGAGTGTGTGTGTGTGTGTCGCTGTAATTAACGTTAGTGGGTAGCGCGGAAGCTGTAGCCAACTCGCGGGCACATATTGTTTGCAAATAGAGAACATGGGAGCACAGGGGGTATTTGACAATGCAGTTTCACCAAACACACTACAGTTTGTTTCTTTTTGACTGAGTTCCCCAGCCGAGAAACCCACGGAAATAGAAATTGCCTGTGTCGCCTCCCAGTGGGCAACAAGTGGTTACATCAGCGTTGTTTCCGCGTCATTTAAACAACACATATATATCTGATGACATGGTGACACGTTGAATTCACGTCAGTTGACATCTCAACCAAATGTTACTCAAAACTAACCGTTGAAGTGAAGTATTAACATGATCAAACCCCCACAACCCCCCAGAGTCCCCCACAACACAGCGTTCACGTCCAGACAGTGCTGCGGCGCCTAGGACGATGCGTCTTGGGGAGGGATATCCTCTGGGCCCGGAAGGACGGGACAGTGATTGATTTGGAAGAGCAGGAGGAGGCGAGTTTGATAAGGACTCACTCACCCTGTTACGTTACAAAGGACCGAAGACAGCTTTTTAACAAAGTTATTTTTTTTAGATGTTTTCGTGTCTTAAAAATGTTTTACTTTTGTTAAATCATTTGTACACATTTTAAATGGCTTTTACAGATTTGATGTATTTACAAAGAAAAGTACTTTTATTTACGGTTGTTTCTATTGGTTTAAACATGTACTTTTTAAAACAAATGTAAATGTAAAATTCGTATGCTGTGTTTTATGCTTTTATGACGTTTTTATGTGTATAAAATGATGTACACAAATATATATGAGCTGTTTTAAAGAAATGTAATTAATACAACTTTTCCAAAAGAAAAAAAATGTAACATGATCATAGGGAGTGGTTATGAATGGTTATGTAAGAAAAGTAATGGTTAGGCCCATGGCTGTGTTGCTTATAGGCTACAGTTTGCTTTCATGTCTCAAATTACATTACTTCTGTACCATCTGAATGGGAGTTCCATGCTAAAAATCGCACCACGTACACGCTATGTCCAAATGGTTGATACCAGGCTGGCAAATAATACATGTATTCACCATTGTTTCACTTTGATGGGCAGCAGGTGACACTGAACAGTCACATGGGACTGAGTGGTGTGTGGGACAGGCTTGGGCATCCCCTTACTGTACCAATACATATTATTGGAATACCCCACAATACAGTGGAAAGAAACACAGATGTCTTTAAAACAATATCACTCCATTACTATGGAGAGGGCAGATGGCGATTAGGTTTGTAGGCCTACTGCAAAGGGATGAACAATTTACAAATTAAAGTATAATATATATATATAAAGAGAGAGAACAAGTTCAAGAAAAAAAACATCTCCTTCCAACTCGCTCTGCAGCCGAACCCCATGTAAATAATTCAGCGCTTGTTACATCAGCCAACCTAGACATAAAGGTGTTATTAGAACATCACAGGGATTTACGGTGTGAGCCTGCATGCGTGGGTCATTCCTGACAAGGGACTGTCACATGCAGACTACTCACAGCTATGTTTTGGGGAGAGAGAGAGTTGAAAGAGAAACACAAAGCAAGAGAGAGACACAAGATAAGGGCAACCGGTGAAGAACAAACACCATTGTAAATACAACCCATATGTAACGGTTTTCTTCCTCTTCTGATGAGGAATAGGATGGATCGTACCAATGCGCAGCGTGGTAAGTGTTCATGTTATATTTATTAGAACAGAAACACTAAACAAAATAACAAAGAGAGTAAATGAAAACTAAACAGCCCTGTAAAGGTGCAGCAACTCAAAACAGAAAACAACTACCCACAAATCAAAGTGGGAAAACAGGCTGCCTAAGTATGGTTCTCAATCAGAGACAATCATAAACAGCTTCCTCTGATTGGGAACCATACCAGGCCAAACACAGAAATACAAAAACATAGAACAACACATAGAATGCCCACCCCAACTCGTGCCCTGACCAAACTGAAATAGAGACATAAAAAATGAACTAAGGTCAGGACGTGACACCATATTTATGTTTATTTCTTTTCCCTTTTGTACTTTAACTATTTCTACATCTTTACAACACTGCATATAGACATAATATGATGGCGCCGGAGGGGGGGGGGGGCTGCCGTCTTATCGGCTCTCAACCAACCATGCTATTTTGTTTGTTTGTTCGCATTGTTCATAACTTGGTTTGTACATAATGATGCTGCTACAGTCTCTTATGACTGAACAGAGCTTCTGGACATCATAACTGCGATTGCTCACCTCAAACTGGACAAGGAGTTCTTCTTCAATGAGTTGGACGGGAGGGATATACAACTACAGACACCCAACCAGGCCCAGATCTCTGTGATTTGCTGGAGAAGGAAACTGAGATTGAGTGGGAAAAGTTCTGGGTGCCTTGTGAGGTCAGGCGACGAGTGGCTAATCTGTCCTTGCCTTCAGTCCTGCTAGCTAATGTTCAATCGCTGGAAAATAAATGGGACGAGCTGAAAGCACGTATATCTTACCAACGGGACCTTAAAAACTGTAATATCTTATGTGGCTGAACAACTACATTAAGAACATTAAGATACCGCACCAACAGACCCACAGATGATGCAATCTCTATTGCACTCCACACTGCCTTTTCACACCTGGACAAAAGGAACACCGATGTGAGAATGCTATTCAATGACTACAGCTCAGCGTTCAACATCATAGTGCCCTCATAGCTCATCACTAAGCTAAGGACCATGGGACTAAACACCTCCCTCTGCAACTGGATCCTGGACTTCTTGACAGGCCGCCCCGACGTGGTAAGGGTAGGTAACAACACACCCGCCACGCTGATCCTCAACACGGGAGCCCCTCAGGGGTGCGTGCTCAGCTCCCTCCTGTACTCCCTGTTCACTCATAACTGCACTGCCAGGCACGACTCCAATACCATCATTAAGTATGCTGATGACACAACAGTGATCACCAGCCTGATCACCGACAACGATGAGACAGCCTATAGGGAGGAGATCAGAGACCTGACCGTGTGGTGCAAGACAAAGGAGATGATTGTAGACCACAGGAAAAAGAGGACCGAGCACTTATCGACGAGGCTGTAGTGGAGCAGGATGAGAGCTTCAAGTTCCTTGGAATCCACATCTCCAACAAACTAACAACGTCCAAGCACACCATGACAGTCGTGACGAGGGCACGACAAACCTATTCTCACTCAGGAGACTGAAAAGATTTGGCATGGGTCCTCCAATCCTCAAAAGGTTCTACAGCTGCACCATCGAGAGCATCCTGACGGGTTGCATCACCGCCTGGTAAGGCAGTTGTTCGGCCTCCGACCTCAAAGCACTACAGAGGGTAGTGTGTACGGCCCAGTACATCACCGGGGCCAAGCTTACTGCCATCCAGGACCTCTATTCCAGGCGATGTCAGAGGAAGGCCCTACAAATTGTCAAAGACTCCAGCCACCCTAGTCATAGACAACAGTCTATGTTCTCTCTGCTACTGCATGGCAGGTGACACCGGACCGACAAGTCTAGGTCCAAAAGGCTCCTACATAGCCTCTTCCTCCAATCCATAAGACTCCTGAACAGCTAATCAAATGGCTACCCAGACTATTTGCATTGCCTACCCCCCCCCCATCCCCCAGAATGCTGCTGCTACTCTCTGTTGTTATCTATTTATAGTCACTTAAATAACTCTCCCTACATGCACATATTACCTCGATTACCTTGACACCGGTGCCCCCGCACATTGACTCTGTACCAGTACCCCCTGATTATAGCCTCCACATTGACTCTGTACCAGTACGCCCTGAATATAGCCCCGCTATTGTGATTTACTGCTGCTCTTTAATACCTTTTCAAGTTCATAACTGTGCACTTTCCAAAAACAATAGCATGGTATACTTTCATTGTAATAGCTACTGTACACTGGACAGTTAGATTAACAAGAATTTAGTCTTTCTGCCCATATCAGACATGTCTATGTCCTGGGATTTTTGTTTTGTTTCTTACAACCTCATGCTAATCACATTAGCCTACGTTAGCTCAACCGTCCCGTGGACGGGACACTGATCCTTTTTTAGGTATTTCCTTAAGGGCTTGTAAGCAAGCATTTCACTGTAAGGTCTACCTACACCTGTTGTATTCTGTGCATGTGACAAATAAAATTTGATTTGATAATATGACATTGGAAATGTCTTTATTATTTGGGAACTTTTGTGAGTGCAATGTTTACTGTTCATATTTAATTTTTTGTTTCACTTTAGTTTGTTATGTATTATGTAAACATTGCCAATTAAGCCCATTAAATTGAATTGAATTGAGAGAGACAACGTTTAAATGTAAGGTTTATCTTCAACCATATACAAAGCATGCCATCCAAGATGACCCATATCACACAAAAGTCTCTCTCTCCCTCTCTATCTCTCTCTGACACACACGGACACACATAGTTTCCCTCTATTGCCTTCCTCCCTCCCTGCAGTGCTAAGTGTGTGGTCATTGGCAGGAGAACTGGAAACATATTGGTAGCCTGGGCAGATCCCCAGCTATCTGAGGGACCATCAGGCCTATTTAAACTGATATGACCTGTGTGTGTGTGTGTGTGTGTGTGTTTGTGTGTGTGTGTGTGTGTGTGTGTGTGTGTGTGTGTGTGTGTGTGTGTGTGTGTGTGTGTGTGTGTGTGTGTGTGTGTGTGTGTGTGTGTGTGTGTGTGTGTGTGTGTGTGTGTGTGTGTGTGTGTGTGTGTGTGTGTGTGAGTGTGTGTGTGTGTGTGTGTGTGTGTGTGTGTGTGTGTGTGTGTGTGTGTGTGTGTGTGTGTGTGTGTGTGTGTGTGTGTGTGTGTGTGTGTGTGTGTGTGTGTGTGTGTGTGTGTGTGTGTGACATCTGGAACCGGTGACATCTGGTCAGATCAGAACATCCTGTGTTCCTGTTATCCTGTGTTCCTGTTATCCAGTGTTCCTGTTATCCTGTGTTCCTGTTATCCTGTGTTCCTGTTATCCTGTGTTCCTGTTATCCTGTGTTCCTGTTACCCTGTGTTCCTGTTATCCCGAGTTCCTGTTACCCTGTGTTCCTGTTATCCTGTGTTCCTGTTATCCTGTGTTCCTGTTATCCTGTGTTCCTGTTATCCAGTGTTCATGTTATCCTGTGTTCCTGTTATTCTGTGTTCCTGTTATCCATTGTTCCTGTTATCCAGTGTTCCTGTTATCCTGTGTTGCTCAAATAACACATCTGTTGTGTCTGTCCAGTAGGACAGTAGGTGGAGCTGTTCACTGACATCAATGACTCCTTACTGCCACCCCTGTTTTCAGGGAAATATCTTTACACTGTACATGCTGACCTGACCATCGGGCATATAACATGGGACTGCTGACTCTAGTGGACCATCTAATAGTGACACCTCTACTAATGGAGGGTCACGTGGTTGCTGCTTACCATGCACAAGCTGCAGACAAGCTGCAACATGATCTCATCAACTCTGCATGACTAATTCCTTCATCAAACTCTGCATTGCTGTGATGCATGGCCAAGTTATCCAACAAATTCCTGAGGGTGGACGATTCATCAACTCTGCATTACTCAAATCAAATCAAAGTTAATTTGTCACGTAGACCTTCCAGTGAAATACTTACTTACAGGATCTAACCAATAGTGCAAAAAAGGTATTAGGTGAACAATAGGTAAGTAAATAAATAAAACAACAGTAAAAAGACAGGCTATATACAGTAGCAAGGCTATAAAAGTAGCGGGGCTACATACAGACACCGGTTAGTCAGGATGATTGAGGTAGTATGTACATGAATGTATAGTTAAAGTGACTATGCATACATGATAAACAGAGAGTAGCAGCAGCTTAAAAAGAGGGGTTGGGGGCGTTGGGTGGGCAGTAATCTGTGATGCATGGCCAAGTTATCCAACAAATTCCTGAGGGTGGACCATTCATCAACTGGACACATAATGATGAAATTCAGACGTGCCGTAGGTGAATCCTAACACAAACAGACAAAAACCTCTGAGATCAATGTCTTGACCTCAACACTCAGATCAACTATCGCAACGTCAGTCCCCCCATTGAAGCTCACTAGTGATGAAGTCTTCTCTGTTTCAGTCATTGTTTAGAGATCACTATCGGATTCCCCCAAGATCAGGTTGATGGTGGGTTGTTCCATAAAAGCAGGTTGATTGCACCAATACTCGGGTTACCAGGAGTTTAAATATTTTATAGAGAAACAGCACCAGAGCAGTTTGGGACAGCTTGAGTTAAAGGAAAACTCCACCTAAAACTCCACTACATGGCCAAATGTATGTGGACACCTGCTTGTCGAACATGTCATTCTAAAATCATGGGCATTAATATGGAGTTGGTCCACTATTTGCTGCTATAACAGCCTCCACTCTTCTGGGAAGGTTTTCAACTAGATGTCGGAACATAGCTGCACGGACTTGCTTCCATTCAGCCACAAGAGCATTAGTGCGGTTGTGCACTGATGTTGGGCGATTAGGCTTGGCTCGCAGTCGGCGTTCCAATTCACCAAAGGTGTTCGATGGGGTTGAGGTCAGGGCTCTGTGCAGGCCAATCAAGTTCTTCCACAACGATCTCGACAGATCATTTCTATATGGGCCTCGCTTTGTGCACAGGGACATTGTCATGCTAAAACAGGAAAGGGCCTTCCCCAAACTGTTGCCACAAAGTTGGAAGCACAGAGTTATCTAGAATGTGATTGTATGCTGTAGCATTAAGATTTCCCTTCGGCCTCCTGAGTGGCACTGCATCACAATGCTAGCTGTGCGACAAGAAAACCTGGTTCAAGTCCAGGCTCTGTTGCAGCCGGCTGCAACCGGGAGAACCATGTGGCGGCACAATTGGCCTAGCGTCGTCTGGGTTAGAGGAGGGTTTGGTAGCAGGGATGTTCTTGTCCCATCGCGCTCTCGACCTTCGCCTCTCCCGAGTCTGTACGGGAGTTGCAGTGATGGGACAGGACTGTAACTAGCAATTGGATACCACGAAATTGGGGAGAAAAAGGGGTACAAAAATATAAATAAATGTCTCTCCACTGGAGCGAAGAGGCCTAGCACGAACTATGAAAAACAGCCCCAGACCATTATTCCTCCTCCAACACTATGCATTCGGGCAGGTAGGGTTCACCTGGCATCCGCCAAACCCAGATTCGGCTGTCATTCTGTGATCTTGTGTGGACTACCATTTCACGGCTGAGCCGTTGTTGCTCCTAGACGTTTCCACTTCACAATAACAGCACTTGCAGTTGACCGGGGCAGCTCTAGCAGGGCAGAAATTTTACAAACTGTCTTGTTGGAAAGGTGGCATTCTATGACGGTGCCATGTTGAGAGTCACTGAGCTCTTCAGTAAGGCCATTCTACTGCCAAAGTTTTATGGCTGTGTGCTCAATTTTATACACCTGTCAGCAACGGGTGTGGCTGAAATAGGCAAATCCACTAATTTGAAGGGGTGTCCACATACTTTTATATATATAGTGTATTTTTTGGTATTTGTTTCAATATATTTCCTTTACTTCAAAATACAGAAGTCTTTGCTGTATGATGCATTTTGGATCATATGATGCTTCGTTTTCCATCATATAATGCTAAATGCATCATACGGGGATGATTTCTGTATTTTGAAAACTTGATTTTCTTTTAAGGAGGAGCAGGTGGATGGGAGGAGTATGAGAGGGAGGGTTGATGGGTATGAGGGAGGGGAGGGTGGGTGGGGACGAGAGAATAATGTTATTGGAGAGCAGTGAGAGATTGAACTTGACTAAAAAGATCATGAGAAAATTAGAAACACTGTCCTTGGAGAAACTCCCTGTGCTTGGAGAAACTCCCCGTGCTTGGAGAAACTCCCCGTGCTTGGAGAAACTCCCCGTGCTTGGAGAAACTCCCTGTGCTTGGAGAAACTCCCCGTGCTTGGAGAAACTCCCCGTGCTTGGAGAAACTCCCTGTGCTTGGAGAAACTCCCCGTCCTTGGAGAAACTCCCTGTGCTTGGAGAAACTCCCCGTGCTTGGAGAAACTCCCTGTGCTTGGAGAAACTCCCCGTGCTTGGAGAAACTCCCCGTGCTTGGAGAAACTCCCCGTCCTTGGAGAAACTCCCTGTGCTTGGAGAAACTCCCTATGCTTGGAGAAACTCCCTGTGCTTGGAGAAACTCCCCGTGCTTGGAGAAACTCCCTGTGCTTGGAGAAACTCCCCGTGCTTGGAGAAACTCCCCGTGCTTGGAGAAACTCCCCGTGCTTGGAGAAACTCCCCGTCCTTGGAGAAACTCCCTGTGCTTGGAGAAACTCCCTATGCTTGGAGAAACTCCCTGTGCTTGGAGAAACTCCCTGTGCTTGGAGAAACTCCCTGTGCTTGGAGAAACTCCCCGTGCTTGGAGAAACTCCCTGTGCTTGGAGAAACTCCCTGTGCTTGGAGAAACTCCCTGTGCTTGGAGAAACTCCCTGTGCTTGGAGAAACTCCCTGTGCTTGGAGAAACTCCCTGTGCTTGGAGAAACTCCCTGTGCTTGGAGAAACTCCCTGTGCTTGGAGAAACTCCCTGTGCTTGGAGAAACTCCCTGTGCTTGGAGAAACTCCCTGTGCTTGGGCAGTCTCTGTATCTGTTCTAAAACACAACTTCTCATTACATTGAATGTAAACGAGAACTGAACTACTGTAGATGAATGGGCCAAAGACAAAATAAAGTGAGAAAAGATAGTGCTAAACCCTTTGTTTTTGTGATTTGTAATCCTGAGGCCCATTTCCTGCCATATCATAAACCCTTTCCTGTGCTGCATTGAATCCAGAGTGCGCCAGGTTTCCACTGAGTTCCACTCTCTATTCCTAATCCACCGCCTTTGATAGGCGGAAATGGATTGTTCTTCAGAATGTGGCATCACATACTTCCACCAACCCCCTCTCCACTCCAGCCCCGCCCTGACCTTCCCCAAACAGGGATCATGACCATTACCTGTGGCATGTCCAGATCTGCCTGATAATGTACGTTTCCTGTTTGCAACCCAGATCCCAAAATCCGGCTCTGGAACATTCTACTGCCAAAGTTTTATGGCTGTGTGCTCAATTTTATACACCTGTCAGCAACGGGTGTGGCTGAAATAGGCAAATCCACTAATTTGAAGGGGTGTCCACATACTTTTATATATATAGTGTATTTTTTGGTATTTGTTTCAATATATTTCCTTTACTTCAAAATACAGAAGTCTTTGCTGTATGATGCATTTTGGATCATATGATGCTTCGTTTTCCATCATATAATGCTAAATGCATCATACGGGGATGATTTCTGTATTTTGAAAACTTGATTTTCTTTTAAGGAGGGGTGGATGGGAGGAGTATGAGAGGGAGGGTTGATGGGTATGAGAGGGAGGGGAGGGTGGGTGGGGACGAGAGAATAATGTTATTGGAGAGCAGTGAGAGATTGAACTTGACTAAAAAGATCATGAGAAAATTAGAAACACTGTCCTTGGAGAAACTCCCTGTGCTTGGAGAAACTCCCCGTGCTTGGAGAAACTCCCTGTGCTTGGAGAAACTCCCCGTGCTTGGAGAAACTCCCTGTGCTTGGAGAAACTCCCCGTGCTTGGAGAAACTCCCTGTGCTTGGAGAAACTCCCCGTGCTTGGAGAAACTCCCCGTCCTTGGAGAAACTCCCCGTGCTTGGAGAAACTCCCCGTGCTTGGAGAAACTCCCCGTGCTTGGAGAAACTCCCTGTCCTTGGAGAAACTCCCTGTGCTTGGAGAAACTCCCTATGATTGGAGAAACTCCCTGTGCTTGGAGAAACTCCCTATGCTTGGAGAAACTCCCTGTGCTTGGAGAAACTCCCTGTGCTTGGAGAAACTCCCTGTCCTTGGAGAAACTCCCTGTGCTTGGAGAAACTCCCTGTGCTTGGAGAAACTCCCTGTGCTTGGAGAAACTCCCTGTGCTTGGAGAAACTCCCTGTGCTTGGAGAAACTCCCTGTGCTTGGAGAAACTCCCTGTGCTTGGAGAAACTCCCTATGCTTGGAGAAACTCCCTGTGCTTGGAGAAACTCCCTGTGCTTGGAGAAACTCCCTGTGCTTGGAGAAACTCCCTGTGCTTGGGCAGTCTCTGTATCTGTTCTAAAACACAACTTCTCATTACATTGAATGTAAACGAGAACTGAACTACTGTAGATGAATGGGCCAAAGACAAAATAAAGTGAGAAAAGATAGTGCTAAACCCTTTGTTTTTGTGATTTGTAATCCTGAGGCCCATTTCCTGCCATATCATAAACCCTTTCCTGTGCTGCATTGAATCCAGAGTGCGCCAGGTTTCCACTGAGTTCCACTCTCTATTCCTAATCCACCGCCTTTGATAGGCGGAAATGGATTGTTCTTCAGAATGTGGCATCACATACTTTCACCAACCCCCTCTCCACTCCAGCCCCGCCCTGACCTTCCCCAAACAGGGATCATGACCATTCCCTGTGGCATGTCCAGATCTGCCTGATAATGTACGCTTCCTGTTTGCAACCCAGATCCCCAAATCCGGCTCTGGAACACTGAAACCCTTCCATGCTTTGCCAGGTTCTTAGATGACCTGCACTCTGTTGTGTATATTATTCCTTGATGCTGTAACTGAATTGCCTCCACTAAAGGGGCAATTGAGGCCTCTCTCGCAGTGGGCTTCTGGCCACATGAAGGAGATTGCCACACAGATCCAGAATGCCCAACGTGACCCAGAGGCAGATAGAGCCAGAGGTGATTGGAGAGAGGTTATAATAAATCACAACAGCATGGAGAGGTTTGAGAGGTGCTGGAAAAGACATAAGGAGAGAGAAAAGATGGATTAGGAAAGAGGAGTAGAACAAGAAGTTTGCAGGCAGAAGCAACAAGAGAGAAAGGTGGGAGGATAAAGGAGTGCAGACAGAAGTGAGATGAGGCGTGTGATCTTAGATGTTTTTCTATGATTTATTCATCACCATGGTGATCTAACATGGTTACATAACAGTGGACAATCACACCCCTCCCTCCTCGTGTCATCATCACCACCTCCCCTCCCCCAGGAAACCCGGAGGCGGCAGATTAGCAGTCCCCTGCTAATCCCAGGACAATTGTCCAATTGTCAGGGTCTGGAGTGTGTGACGTCGTGTGGAGTGGGCATGCGTGTGTTAGTGAGTGGGCATGCGTGTGTTTGTGAGTGGGCATGCGTGGGTTTGTGAGTGGGCATGCGTGGGTTTGTGAGTGGGCATGCGTGGGTTTGTGAGTGGGCATGCGTGGGTTTGTGAGTGGGCTTGCGTGGGTTTGTGAGTGGGCATGCGTGGGTTTGTGAGTGGGCATGCGTGGGTTTGTGAGTGGGCATGCGTGGGTTTGTGCGTGGGCATGCGTGGGTTTGTGAGTGGGCATGCGTGGGTTTGTGCGTGGGCATGCATGGGTTTGTGCGTATGCACAGACATGAAGTTCATCACGTGTGAGGTCAGGAATGTTCATCAGTTGAGGCACACGCAGCCAAGTCATAGTGTTGAGGGTGAGCTGATTTGAATGAATGGTGTAGTAAAGGTGATGAGGCTTACAGTATCAAAATCTGCCTTGTCAAACCACTGTTCCACAAGCCACAGATCACCTCTACCGTGCATTGTAGACTCTATAGGGCAGAGCAAAACCCCTAATGTCAGACATCAGATGGAAGTAGCCTGCATACAGTACATACTATATGTGTACACACAATCTGTCTTTACCTTCAGCAGGCAGTTCAGTTGTCCAGAGTATTGGTACTCTGTGGATCTTGGGTCTTTCTCTTCCATTTACTGCTGACAGACAAGAGTCGTCGCAGCTGTGCTGATGGAAGAGATCCAACTCATCCCAAGCTCTTAGTTATGCTCTGAATTCTGACTTCAAGATTTAGACTACCCTGTTTTGTTTTCAAAGTATCAGAGTTGTGACTTGTGATCTGTGAGTGTCCACTCCTGACCTGTGTTGGCTGGTGACAGAGTTCTCATCTCCTCTCCTTGTTTAATTCACTCTGGCTGTTTCGTCATGGCCGCTTCAGCGTCTCTGTCTCGCATTGCAGCTGACACACACACACACACACAGGAAATAGATGTAACAGCTCCACACACACCTGGCTGATGTAACATACAGTAGGTAGGCTGCTCGGAAATACCTGATGTTGGGAGAAGGAATCATGGGGGTGGATAACATCTCAAATACATCACACTCATATCCAGCAGATATTGAGAGCACTCGGAGCACAACCCTGTCAGCTTCTCACAGTGAAATGAGTGTGTCAGAGAGAACAGATAAAGGGGGTCAGAGTTAAAGCGATCCCAGGCCTGAATGAGGGCAGGACAGACAGACACAGAACTTTGAGCTCTCTGAACACTTGTGGTCAAACAAACAAAACTATTTGGCATGACAGGCTCACCGATTCTTCTTCCACACAGTTTAGTCTACATAGCAAACAATGCCGTCAGAAGCTAAGAAGTCATTATTGCTTCAACAGATACGGGATGTGGACTATAAGCAAACTAGACAGATCAGCTGATGTTGCACGTTATACCTCACCATAGCAGGTGACCATTCAGATATCCCACACATTTTACATATGCAAATCAAACTTTATTAGTGATATTATATACTGTACAGTCTATATTAAAGGAGAAAAGTGCACATACTTTAGTACAGATCGTCGACCTGTATGAGTACTATATTATATTCCATAAGTCAGCTTCAATAAAAGCACTGTTTTAGTGTGAGCCAATGTGTGTCAGACAGTGGAATGATGGATTTGTATAAGCGCAGTACAGGCTACAAAAGAAATATGATTTTTTTCACATTGGTTTAGGATCACGAATAGAAAATCACTTCCAGGAAACAAAAGACAAACTCAAAATGGTGAATCGTCACATATTTCAGGGTGCAAAAAGTAGTGTGTTGCTGTTCCTTCCATTCAATTTCACTTCTTCATAGTATTGGAACAATAGACCAGCATTTTTAGTCTTAATAATGTTTTAAAGACCAACTACTGTAGTACCTGTTCACCTTGAACATGGACCTTCTGGGGACATTGTGGAAATGTTCCCACACAGATCAAAATACATCTAGAACTGGCTATATTTAGAGAAAACACAGGGCTGGAAATACCAACTTTCATTGCATCTTGTCAGATTAGTTAAGTCTTCTCCTTTCACAGTAAAATGTGTGTATTGTGCTGTGAGGTGTGCATACACACTCTGCCAACCTAGATCGACTTCCTGTGTGTGAGAGAAAACAAAGCTTTCACAGAGTACTGGGTCACACACTTTTCCAGCACTTGGAAATCTCACATCGTTCATATCCTGATTCTTAGAAAAGGCGTGATGGTGTTTGAAAATCATGAAAACCCCTTTCAATGGCTAACATAGCAAGTTGGCAATAGTTATGTTTTCTACTGCCCTCCTATGCTTATCCAGGAGATCCCTCACAATTTGTCCCCCAATTTTAGATTGCTACTGACAGTCAATAGGTTCCCGGGGACACACACACCTCTGAAGACATCTCTCATATGTGTGTTTGTGTCTGTGAGTCTAGCGTCACACACACACACGAGAGACCAGAGGGGTCAGATTTAATTCCTTTATCATGGTTACGACCAGAGGACTCTCCACTTCCTGCTATCCCAGCAGCACCTTCTGCAGTCGGTCAGCGGGCACGCTGATCTCATCCTCTGACTCTGCGTCACTCTGGGGGTTGGAGCTGCAGGGTGAGGTGCATTCTGGGGAGCACAGGTAGTGCATGAGGGGCAGCCGGTACTTCCCACAGAAGTCCACAAACTTGATGTGGCGCACGCATGAGTCAAAGTACACACCTGTGGAGAGAGAAAGCAGAAAGACAGAATAAGCACACTAAAATAGGACACATAAATACATTATATACAGACAAGACAAAGACAGGTACAGAAATACAGACACACAGTCCAATGAGAAGCTAGTTGTAGTAAACGTACCGGCACACTTAGGATTGGGGCACTTGCTGGCCAGGTCTAGGTAGTGCAGCAGGTGGCAGGGCATGTCGCAGGGCGAGTATGGAACGTTCCGGCTCTTGATGGTACGTCCCGCCAGCTCCAGCAGCGACGGAGGGTCATACGTCATTTCCTTGACGAAGCGCACAACTAGGGGGTTGCCACGGAGACTGAGCTCCTGCAGGTGGACCAGGCTGAGAATCTCCCGGGGCAGGTAGGTCAGCAGGTTGTTATGGAGACTGAGGGAACGCAGGGAGTGGAGCCTGAGAGGAGAGAGGGGGCATGGTCATTGTTATGAGTATTATAGACAAAAATCTAGACTTTATTTAGGTTATGATAGTCCACGATGGATATGGTTCTGTTAACCAGTTGAGTTGTTGTGGAGGTATGCTTTGAATATGGTTGGGTTATCACAGTCTTGTGGCAGTATTATTGTGTTAGAGTTATATTACAGTTGTCTTGTGGTTACCTGGTGAGCTGTGGCAGTATGCACCAGATGGGGTTAGTGTTATGGTTACCTGGTGAGCTGTGGCAGTATGCGCCAGATAGGGTTAGTGTTATGGTTACCTGGTGAGCTGTGGCAGTATGCACCAGATAGGGTTAGTGTTATGGTTACCTGGTGAGCTGTGGCAGCATGCGCCAGATAGGGTTAGTGTTATGGTTACCTGGTGAGCTGTGGCAGTATGCACCAGATAGGGTTAGTGTTATGGTTACCTGGTGAGCTGTGGCAGTATGCACCAGATAGGGTTAGTGTTATGGTTACCTGGTGAGCTGTGGCAGTATGCACCAGATAGGGTTAGTGTTATGGTTACCTGGTGAGCTGTGGCAGTATGCACCAGATGGGGTTAGTGTTATGGTTACCTGGTGAGCTGTGGCAGTATGCACCAGATAGGGTTAGTGTTATGGTTACCTGGTGAGCTGTGGCAGTATGCGCCAGATAGGGTTAGTGTTATGGTTACCTGGTGAGCTGTGGCAGTATGCACCAGATAGGGTTAGTGTTATGGTTACCTGGTGAGCTGTGGCAGCATGCGCCAGATAGGGTTAGTGTTATGGTTACCTGGTGAGCTGTGGCAGTATGCACCAGATAGGGTTAGTGTTATGGTTACCTGGTGAGCTGTGGCAGTATGCGCCAGATAGGGTTAGTGTTATGGTTACCTGGTGAGCTGTGGCAGTATGCACCAGATAGGGTTAGTGTTATGGTTACCTGGTGAGCTGTGGCAGTATGCGCCAGATAGGGTTAGTGTTATGGTTACCTGGTGAGCTGTGGCAGTATGCGCCAGATAGGGTTAGTGTTATGGTTACCTGGTGAGCTGTGGCAGTATGCACCAGATAGGGTTAGTGTTATGGTTACCTGGTGAGCTGTGGCAGTATGCACCCAGATAGGGTTAGTGTTATGGTTACCTGGTGAGCTGTGGCAGTATGCACCAGATAGGGTTAGTGTTATGGTTACCTGGTGAGCTGTGGCAGTATGCGCCAGATAGGGTTAGTGTTATGGTTACCTGGTGAGCTGTGGCAGTATGCACCCAGATAGGGTTAGTGTTATGGTTACCTGGTGAGCTGTGGCAGTATGCGCCAGATAGGGTTAGTGTTATGGTTACCTGGTGAGCTGTGGCAGTATGCGCCAGATAGGGTTAGTGTTATGGTTACCTGGTGAGCTGTGGCAGTATGCACCAGATAGGGTTAGTGTTATGGTTACCTGGTGAGCTGTGGCAGTATGCGCCAGATAGGGTTAGTGTTATGGTTACCTGGTGAGCTGTGGCAGTATGCGCCAGATAGGGTTAGTGTTATGGTTACCTGGTGAGCTGTGGCAGCATGCGCCAGATAGGGTTAGTGTTATGGTTACCTGGTGAGCTGTGGCAGTATGCACCAGATGGGGTTAGTGTTATGGTTACCTGGTGAGCTGTGGCAGTATGCACCAGATAGGGTTAGTGTTATGGTTACCTGGTGAGCTGTGGCAGTATGCACCAGATAGGGTTAGTGTTATGGTTACCTGGTGAGCTGTGGCAGTATGCACCAGATAGGGTTAGTGTTATGGTTACCTGGTGAGCTGTGGCAGTATGCGCCAGATAGGGTTAGTGTTATGGTTACCTGGTGAGCTGTGGCAGTATGCACCAGATAGGGTTAGTGTTATGGTTACCTGGTGAGCTGTGGCAGTATGCACCAGATAGGGTTAGTGTTATGGTTACCTGGTGAGCTGTGGCAGTATGCGCCAGATAGGGTTAGTGTTATGGTTACCTGGTGAGCTGTGGCAGTATGCACCAGATAGGGTTAGTGTTATGGTTACCTGGTGAGCTGTGGCAGTATGCACCAGATAGGGTTAGTGTTATGGTTACCTGGTGAGCTGTGGCAGTATGCGCCAGATAGGGTTAGTGTTATGGTTACCTGGTGAGCTGTGGCAGTATGCACCAGATAGGGTTAGTGTTATGGTTACCTGGTGAGCTGTGGCAGTATGCACCAGATAGGGTTAGTGTTATGGTTACCTGGTGAGCTGTGGCAGTATGCACCAGATAGGGTTAGTGTTATGGTTACCTGGTGAGCTGTGGCAGTATGCACCAGATGGGGTTAGTGTTATGGTTACCTGGTGAGCTGTGGCAGTATGCACCAGATAGGGTTAGTGTTATGGTTACCTGGTGAGCTGTGGCAGTATGCGCCAGATAGGGTTAGTGTTATGGTTACCTGGTGAGCTGTGGCAGTATGCACCAGATAGGGTTAGTGTTATGGTTACCTGGTGAGCTGTGGCAGCATGCGCCAGATAGGGTTAGTGTTATGGTTACCTGGTGAGCTGTGGCAGTATGCACCAGATAGGGTTAGTGTTATGGTTACCTGGTGAGCTGTGGCAGTATGCGCCAGATAGGGTTAGTGTTATGGTTACCTGGTGAGCTGTGGCAGTATGCACCAGATAGGGTTAGTGTTATGGTTACCTGGTGAGCTGTGGCAGTATGCGCCAGATAGGGTTAGTGTTATGGTTACCTGGTGAGCTGTGGCAGTATGCGCCAGATAGGGTTAGTGTTATGGTTACCTGGTGAGCTGTGGCAGTATGCACCAGATAGGGTTAGTGTTATGGTTACCTGGTGAGCTGTGGCAGTATGCACCCAGATAGGGTTAGTGTTATGGTTACCTGGTGAGCTGTGGCAGTATGCACCAGATAGGGTTAGTGTTATGGTTACCTGGTGAGCTGTGGCAGTATGCGCCAGATAGGGTTAGTGTTATGGTTACCTGGTGAGCTGTGGCAGTATGCACCCAGATAGGGTTAGTGTTATGGTTACCTGGTGAGCTGTGGCAGTATGCGCCAGATAGGGTTAGTGTTATGGTTACCTGGTGAGCTGTGGCAGTATGCGCCAGATAGGGTTAGTGTTATGGTTACCTGGTGAGCTGTGGCAGTATGCACCAGATAGGGTTAGTGTTATGGTTACCTGGTGAGCTGTGGCAGTATGCGCCAGATAGGGTTAGTGTTATGGTTACCTGGTGAGCTGTGGCAGTATGCGCCAGATAGGGTTAGTGTTATGGTTACCTGGTGAGCTGTGGCAGCATGCGCCAGATAGGGTTAGTGTTATGGTTACCTGGTGAGCTGTGGCAGTATGCACCAGATGGGGTTAGTGTTATGGTTACCTGGTGAGCTGTGGCAGTATGCACCAGATAGGGTTAGTGTTATGGTTACCTGGTGAGCTGTGGCAGTATGCACCAGATAGGGTTAGTGTTATGGTTACCTGGTGAGCTGTGGCAGTATGCACCAGATAGGGTTAGTGTTATGGTTACCTGGTGAGCTGTGGCAGTATGCGCCAGATAGGGTTAGTGTTATGGTTACCTGGTGAGCTGTGGCAGTATGCACCAGATAGGGTTAGTGTTATGGTTACCTGGTGAGCTGTGGCAGTATGCACCAGATAGGGTTAGTGTTATGGTTACCTGGTGAGCTGTGGCAGTATGCGCCAGATAGGGTTAGTGTTATGGTTACCTGGTGAGCTGTGGCAGTATGCACCAGATAGGGTTAGTGTTATGGTTACCTGGTGAGCTGTGGCAGTATGCACCAGATAGGGTTAGTGTTATGGTTACCTGGTGAGCTGTGGCAGTATGCGCCAGATAGGGTTAGTGTTATGGTTACCTGGTGAGCTGTGGCAGTATGCACCAGATAGGGTTAGTGTTATGGTTACCTGGTGAGCTGTGGCAGTATGCACCAGATAGGGTTAGTGTTATGGTTACCTGGTGAGCTGTGGCAGTATGCGCCAGATAGGGTTAGTGTTATGGTTACCTGGTGAGCTGTGGCAGTATGCACCAGATGGGGTTAGTGTTATGGTTACCTGGTGAGCTGTGGCAGTATGCACCAGATAGGGTTAGTGTTATGGTTACCTGGTGAGCTGTGGCAGTATGCACCAGATAGGGTTAGTGTTATGGTTACCTGGTGAGCTGTGGCAGTATGCACCAGATAGGGTTAGTGTTATGGTTACCTGGTGAGCTGCGGGGGTACACCCTGGATGCGGTTGTCACACAGGACCAGGTAGCTGAGGTAGGGCAGGTTGGCCAGCTCAGGGGGAATCGACGTGATCAGGTTACCACCCAAATACAGAAGCTCCAGACTGACAGAGAGGTTTAAATATGTTTAGCATCATATCAAGTGACAATTAACATGACAGTAACAAGTACAGCATGAACCCAGATGGTCTTTGGGACATTAAAAACACCATAACATACTGTTTACTGGGCAGTTCCAAGTGTATATGTGGCTAGCCATGTTGACACAGCGGTACTACATTGGGGTTCCCACATGTTGACACAGCGGTACTACATTGGGGTTCCCACATGTTGACACAGCGGTACTACATTGGGGTTCCCACATGTTGACACAGCGGTACTACATTGGGGTTCCCACATGTTGACACAGCGGTACTACATTGGGGTTCCCACATGTTGACATAGATGCTGTATGTGACAGCGATGTGTTAACAGAGTGAGTGAAAGGCATCAAAGGGCTCGAGCAGTGGAGCTGCTGAACAAACAGTTTGAAAGGGAAAACACTAGAGACACACACTGTACACATACCACAGAGAAGTGGCGGAATTTCTAGCTCTGTCTTTAGCCTGCATGGGTTTACTCTGACTTGCGTAGGGGCCGCCAGAGGTAGAGAGTCCAAAACATTCTCTCATGGCTAGAGTGAACTTTAGGTCGAGTGTAATCAAATGTCTGCTGCTTAGCCTACACCACAACCATGTGGGGTAGTCCCATACTAAACAGATGACTGACTGAGGCAGTTCAAAAAATATCAGATAAATGTATTATCCACAAATCTCAAAACGGAAATGTACACATTCAAGTGTTTCATCACATTCCCTCTGAAAGGAAGAACGAGTGAAAGGACAGCTGGACACTGGGAAAATGGAGAGAGAGAGAGGAACAGAGGGAGCAGCAGGCAAAGAGAAACAGGGAGTGAAAGGGATAAACAGGGAGTGATCAGTCAGCAGAAATGATGACAGCAGCAACTGGGACAGAGGAGGCCATTCTGTGTCCTTGGCGCATAATGGCCTCCTCTGTACAGTTAACCCACACGAGCGGGTGAGGCCCCTGGAAGTCAAGCCCTGGGGCCCCTGGAGTTCTGTTTCTGGGTAACAATTAAATAACTGATTATTTTCAATGAAAATGATCAGAAAGGGGCCTCCCGATTGGCATAGAGGTCTAAGGCACTGCATCACTAGAGAACTGGGGTTACAGCGGAGACATTCAATCCCATCCTGGATCAAGATCCCTGTTGCCCAAATTGTTATGCGTACCCCTCCAAAGAAATATGAATTAGTATTTTTATAGTGCCCCCTGTGTGCACTTCTGATAATACAGTATTCCCCAGCACGGTACACAAACGGTATGAAAATCTGGATACTGTCCACCCTTATTTGAAACTCTTTCTTATTGGTCTATTAACAAAATATACGTCACCATGGAAGGCCAAAACTCCACCCCACCAAAATTGGCCGAGATTTCAGGCAGTCCTTTCAAAAAGCTCTTACAATAAAAAGGGCATTAACATCATTTTCACAAGTTTACAGTAGTATTCCAACCTCCGTGTCAAATTGCATTTTAACTTTTGTTCTTCTTTTAAATATACATTTTGTATGTACTGGGCCTTTTTCTTCTTTTAAATATACATGTTGTATGTACTGGGCCTTTTTCTTCTTTTAAATATACATTTTGTATGTACTGGGCCTTTTTCTTCTTTTAAATATACATTTTGTATGTACTGGGCCTTTTTCTTCTTTTAAATATACATTTTGTATGTACTGGGCCTTTTTCTTCTTTTAAATATACATGTTGTATGTACTGGGCCTTTTTCTTCTCAAGTGGGGATACACATTCAACTTTCAAAGCAGTATAACGTTCTCCAACTACAGAGTATAATATACCATTTTGAAGCTGAGTCCACTTTCCTTTGTAGGATAAAAAAAAACAACAACAATACACCTACAATATGACATCACACAAACAGCATCTACATCACATCTGCCCAGACCCTCATGCTCACACCCCACTCTCCGCCACATGGCCTCAAACTGCACCATTTTGTTTTTCTCCATCGCCCAAGCACTTTCAGCATTTAGATAATGATGCATGACCTTTCCATTGTGTTAACGGAGGATTGGTTGATTTCCAGTGTTAAAGTAAACAAATCTTTCAAGATGATTAACAAGAAGTTTCTTACTACATCGTTATATGCCATGGCTTGACATTTGCAGACTAATAGTTCTGACAGCCACATTGAACTCCACCCATACCTCTTGGACTTCAGACCATTCCCAGAAGGCATGGATTACACAGTCATTTTAGTTGTACACATTGTGCTGTGGAATTTTGGCAATTGTATAATACATTCTAGTTCATACTGGAATAAGCAAACATTTTCATTAATTCATTTAGTTAATTATGTTCCAACATTCTCGCCATCTTGTGCCAATATCTTATTTTTTTAAAGTCTTTGTTCCAATAGTTTATTTTTCCTCTAAGAGTGAATAAATGAGGCTCTCTGCAAGGTTTTGTATAGCTTACCCATTATTGGAATATACTTCTGACTCAAATAAGATTCCCTCCAGTTTGCTCTAATGTCAAAAAATATTTTAAATTGAAATGATATAAAACCTGTAATTTAATTCCATTCTTATAGTATTCATAACTATGAAGTTGTTAATGTCCTTTGCTTTATCCTTCGAAAATAGACACAAAGGACTCTGGGTATGAACATGCTCATCTTCAATATGTACCCATTGTTCCTCTTCAGTGTCTTTAACTACATGTCCCAAGTAACAGCCCTGGGTGGTGAGTTGATACAAGTCCAAGTCTAGAAGGTTAAAACCACCCTCAGGTGTAGAATAAAAAGGAAAGTTTTACATCTTCCTACGAGTTTTATTTGCCCATATAAAAAGTATGTTATGTCACTAAAAAGCAATGATCAAATCAGTTGATGACAGTCAGCCAATAGGGTCAGGGTTAGTGAACTATTAAAGCCAATCAGGATCTATTGCAGGTGAAGTCAAAGTACTTACACACTTATCTTTGGTTAGTCTATAAATAGGCTACTGTTTATTACCGCTTGACATGACCCACATCCCAGTTCCACTGATCTGACTTTACAATGCCATCTCTTTTATCATGTTAATTGGCTATATAGTCAGATCCTAAACTGTGCTCACTGATATCAGAAGAATGTGACCTGTATGGGGGCTGGGGTAGATAGAAGAATGAATTGATCTTCAGTAGGTCACTGTGACCTGTGCTAAGATACCACTGGCAAACTTGTCTCAGGGTAAACACATGACATCAGAAATACAGACTGTTTCCAGATAATTGTTTTTTTACTATCCTGGGAACACACTGCTCTTGCAGTTTATACAAACTTGGCATTTTTTCACAGATTAAACCACGAGAGGCTTGAATGTGTGTGTCAGGACATCTCTGCATACACATGTGACTTGACTATGTGGAAGTGAGTGTGTGTGTAATTGAGTAAGAGTTAGTCATCCCAGAGGCTGTTACTGTGTATACTGCGCAATTACTGTGTATACTGTAATTGTTACTGTGTATACCCACCACATGAACCATAGTCATGTCCTCCTCTGAGCAACTTAGGCAGTCAGTCATGCCCCAACCCTAGCCAGAATAGATCCTGACCCTACGCTTGATAACAGTTGCACTGGGGTCAGACAGGCTTTCTGTTTAGATTAAGACACTGCGGAGCTGGTGTGAGATATGGTTCAGAAAACGTACCACAATCCAGGGATAAGAAATGTGTTGTATTCCAAGTTCCCATTAAGGAGAGAGAAGAATTGACGGCTTGTTTTTTGTATAGATGTTCTCGATGCAACAGTTGGGATAATGGGACAATTCAGAGTTAGTTCAATGCATTTCTCATCCCTGGATTGAGGTACGTTTTCCGAGCCCGATCTGGCACCGCTGTGTCTTAATCTATACAGGAAGCCTGTCTGACCCCAGTGCAGCTGTAAGCAAGCATAGGGTCAAAATCTATTCTGGCGAACCCAGGCCCAGTGTTGGTCAAGGCCTGATTGTATGGTAATTGCATGTTGTGATAGTATACTGTTTTCATTTCCTAAAAAACCTACAGGTTAGGATTTCAAGTCTGCTTCAGTGTAGTGATTCAGTAGCCTACTGGAGGAGTGAGGATGTGTTAAAATCCATTTAACCATAGTCCTGGCAATCAAGGGGGTGCATTGTTTTGTAATGGTAAGCATCCATGGAATTAGGCTACAAGACAGCACAGCACAGCTTGCTCCCATCTCTATGCATTGATGTAACGGCATCACTTAAGCCTTCACAACAACCCAAACTCCCAGCAGCAATGGCAGTTGAAATGGCCTGTACCCACTGAACTCACTCTTCGCCCGTAAACCTTATCAAACTAGGCCTAAGCTGGTCATTGTGATAGTTAGCAAAAGTGTCAACCGCCTGATACTATGTGAAAGGTTGTGATGCAATCACTGTGGAACGATAGTAACTTGTTACTACAGCCACAAAATCTTAAACCAAGCCTATTTTAAAATGTTTGAATTTAAGCCTAACCCTAAACTTAGCCACACTGCTAACTTTATGCATAACCCAAACCTTAAATTGAGCAACAAAAAAGCAGCAAAGTTTGGTTTTCCTGAACTTTTATGATCGCAGTCAATTGGCTATGGGCCGATCTCGTGGAAACCACCGTTAACTGCAACATTGTAACAAGCTAATGAGACAACGCTGTAGCTATATAGTGATGGGCATTCAACGGTTTCCGTGAGCCGGATCATTTGGCTCCCAGACGGCTCTTTGTTCAAAATGCTTAAATCGACCTGGAATCACGAAACAAATGCAAATCGCCAATGTAAAGCCAAATAGGATACCATTATGTCAGATTGTGAAATTCGCGTTGAAATGACATGTTTAACTGGCCACACTGTGGGATCGCCTGAAAAGGAAGTTGCCCCCTAAAAATGCACTGAAAAAAAACAACATCTGCGTGGACCAGACTCACGCGCTCTCCCCACCATTTGTTTCCCTCTAGATACTTATTTTGAAACTTCGCAGAACAACGTTATGACCTGAAAATGGACAGCTCTTTCACTAATACGATTCGGTCCTCGACGTTCAACAAGAAGATCCGTTCGTTTGCGAACGACCCATCACTTCCTTTAGCAGCTGGCGAGGCCGTGCACGTCAAGTTATGTGGTCTACATACCTGGTTAAGTTTTCTATTTCTGCAGGAATACTTTGTAATCGGTTTCCCCCAAGGGAAAGTGATTGTAGCCGCTGCAACTTCAGGAACTGCGCTGGCATCTCCTCAAATCGATTGCCACTTAGATTCAACACCTCCAACGGCAAAGATCCAAACTCCTTAGGCAGCGAGAATTCGTCCAGATGGTTGTTCTTGGATATTAGTGTTCTGAGCTTGGTTAACCGAGTAATGTCTTCACAGATGATCGATAGTCCGTTGTTGCTAATGTCCAGAAACTCGAGGTTGGAGAACATGCAAACTGATCCGGACAGCGAGGCCAATCGATTGAAGCTTAGATACAACTGCTTGGTGTCCCTCTTTTGCTCCTCGCTGATATTGACCAAGCTCAAACTGTTCAAATTCCGACGCGACAGGTCTAAAACACCCTCACAGTGACCGTGTGCGGCTCCTTCATGCAAATCCATTTCGCAGTGTAGGCTACTTCAATATTCTGAACAACGTGGGGTTGCAAACTCTTTATGGGAGTCCAATGGCCCTGAGTTTCCGTCTGTTTCAAATCAATATTCCTTGAAGTAGCCGAACGGTGGCGACCCACATTGTCGCTAAGAATGTATTCCCAAGCAGTGGGCTACAACTGCATCTGACAGAAAATAAATCAACCTGTGTCGGGAAAAGATGATTGTGTAGAATAGCTCACTGTGATTTGTCAGAACCTGGCTGGTACAACAAAGCAACTGTTTAGTATATATATAGTACATGTTTCGGGGTTGGCCAGTAGTAGTTCCGCCCTAATTTAACCCTTTCATTGGTTTACATGCATTATCTAAGTTGGATCTGATCTAGTTATAGAGTAACATCACGACGTTTGTCACCGGTTACTAGTAAACAGAATAATAGTGGTGCATAAATGTTGTAATTGGTGCATAACTAAGTAAAACTGGGAGAAAGTTGACGGTGGTAAATGCACTCAATTTGCAGTCTGCTCCCTGGTCCCCTTGCCCTTGGATATTATGCAATCATCCAGTAGTATTACATTGTGCAAGAACGCCCACGAGTGTGTAGATTGAAAATGAAAATGTGACTTGCACAACCTGGTTATAAAAGCAATCTCAAGTCACCCATATCCATCATAAAACACAATGCTGCCTAGGAGAATACAAAACATATGCACTGTTTGCAATGTTCATTTTGCAGCCACTGTATGGACCAGATGACTGAATGGAAGAATGAATTGATCTTCAGGTCACTGTGACCTGTGCTAAAATACCACTGGCAGGCTTGTCTCAGGGTAAACACATGACATGAGGAATTATCAGACTTTTTACAGATAACATTGTTTTTTTTTTACTATCCTGGGAACACACTGTCTTTGCACTTTATACAAACTTGGCATTTGTTCACATATTAAACCACACGAGGCTTGAATGTTAAGGGACTTAAAAGGTGTTCTCAAATTACAGCCACTGTATGGACCAGATGACATTGGAACACTGCCTCTTGGAGCAATATCAATGGAATGTAGGCTAGAGTTTCTGTAGAAAACCACAACAGCAACACTTCTCGTATAGACTGAGCTCTGACGCATGAATGTGATTAATTGAAGTGTCTGGATATGAAGGATCACAGACAGACATACAAGCACAGGCACGCATTCACACAACACTGACAGAGACTTCACTATACGATATTATCACAATACTTAGGTACCGATACGATATGTCCCTCCAGTCTCACAATACTTTCGATTCTATATGTACTGTGATTCTATACTGAGAGCCACAAGAAAACACGTTTTGATCAGTCATGGAAATAAAACTGGTGAAATCAAATAGGCTCCTTATTGAACAAAAGATGATGGAGAACAAAGCTATGAAGGAGAAATACTGGAGTTTTTGTACAGGTACAGCAAACTAGCTAAAAATAATAATATTGTGAAATTGTATTGCGAAATTGTCAAATTTATATGATACGATATATTGCCAAAAATATCCCAATATGTATGTAACATACATTTCCTCCCCTTCACTAAGCACATACACACACACACACACATTCACGAGAGGTTGAGACATTTGTAGTACTGTATGGGTTTTATTTTATTGACATACATATTCATTATAGACTCTGCATTCATTTTAGAATATAAACCTAGTTTTAACCTAGCTATTCAACTTTTACACAAACATTTAACAAGGACTAAACCACATAGCTCCAAAATCTATACCAAAATTCTGCCAAGAATAGTCTTGCCCATTCCAATTGTGGTTTAAAGGTTGCAGGACACGAGACCTCTACAGTGTGTCTGCAGGCCTATGTTTGGGTTTTAAGGCACTGATATAACCAGAAACGATTTCTCAAGATAAGTGGGATTTTTGACAAATAAAACATAACAAAACAAATATGACACACCACCACACAATTGTAGGCAGTACATTCTCTCAAAAACACCCCTTCATTACAGACACACATTATTTCATAGAAGCATGCACTCTGAGTTAGAGATGCATCTAAGCTACATTAGCTGACAGCGAGGCTAATCCTTATGACTGATCTTTGACAAGCACAGGTATAGTGTTGTTGCTGGGTCCAGGGAAATGCTTTGCCTGGAGGGGTTCGTACATCAACATCCTAGTCATCGTCAGGCTTTGGTTTTTAGTTCTCTCCATGCTGTACTCAGCTCTGTGATCGGTGCTAGTTGCTTTCATTCTACAATCTAGGCTTTAATGTTTCTAAAACAAGCACCAGAGAGAGCCGACAGAATACAGCACAGGAGCCATTGCAATCACATATGATCTCCAAATCAAGCATATAATAAATTGTACATAGAAGCAAACACATTTGCCAAAAAGCAAAGGATTCTAACGAAACGGGACAATCCACTAAGGCCTGAAACTATGCTGCTAGTCATGGAGGGAGAAGTGCATTTGTCAAGTAGTATCAAGTAGTAGTAAGACATCCCCTTCCCCTACCCTGAGACACTATCATGGTCTTGCTCAACATTTCTCTAACACATCTGGAGGGACTTTAAAGGTGATTTTATTTCCTTGATGGAGAAAGGTGTCCCAACAATTCACTCCAAACATCTCAAATGTTTCTCATCGCCAACTATTTACCGCTTGCTATTTTACAACAAAAAAAAACATAACAACAAATACTGTGTTTATAATGTATAGATAGAAAAACAATATTTGAAAGGTCAGCAGTAAAAATGGCCCCATTCCTAGTGCAGGGGTGCAGTAAAAATGTTCCCATTCCTAGTGCAGGGGTGCAGTAAAACAATAGAACATGAAGACAGTACTTAACTCAAGAAACTCCCCAAATTCTCTTGACTGCCCTGCATCTAACACACATAAACTAAAAGCTAGAATAATTAATATATGAGTAAATTCAGGAACAGCACAGGGCCTTATCAATGGCCCTTTTCTCTCTCTTTCTTTCCTTCACGCCCTCCTTCTTTAGGTATCTTAGGCCTCCTTTGTGCTGACCTTCATCTTCTCCACTGTTTCCTGTTTTTGTAAGAGAGAGAGAGAGAAAGCATATGTGGGAGGAGAGTTAAATATTGTAATAATAATAATAATTGTATGCCATGTAGCCCTAGTTAGATAGTTACAAATAAATAGCCACACTCAATACCCCATTTCACTCTACACAGTGTGGAGATTGACTGTCCCCTAGTTCCTCTTGTGTAGGGATCTCTACCGGTTCTTAACTGCAATATTGGATCACTTTTTTGTATTAATACATTCAGCCCACAGGGCTGTAAGTTGTTGTTGGAAGATATTCTGTTTGAGGACAGAGTACATGAACTCGCTGACTCTGCTATTGTGGAGAGCCAGAACTACTCCCTCGTGAATTTAACTAAAGCAACACAACACACACACACACACACACACACACACACACACACACACACACACACACACACACACACACACACACACACACACACACACACACACACACACACACACACACACACACACACACACACACACACACACACACACACACACACACAAGGATAGTCATCAATAAAGCACAACTCGCCCAACTGTTTAAAGACAGATTCCAGAGCTACCCCATATGTCTGGGGAGATTGGAGGGCGGCCCGGTCTGTCCCTTGAACTTTGACATCCCATTGCTGACCTGGTGCTTGTTGAGCTCGGCCACACGGAGGCTCCATTCCTCCTCGGTCATCTCCTGCCCTGCCTCTCCGGTCTCCTCGACGACCGCTGTCTTATCTAAGAAAGAGATGCAAAGGAAGAAGGAATTACAGGATCAATTGGAGAGAGAGAAAGACAGGTGTTGAGTTCTTATTTGTAAGCCCAGTATGTGGTTCAGGTGACTTGTAGATGAGCCAGTGTGTCTGTACTGGTATGCCTATCCTCACCATTGCAGTTCATGGCGGTGCAGACCCAGTTGCCGCAGGCACACACACAGCGGTTACACTCCACCTGTGTCTCAGCCCCATCCTTATAGGTCTCATCCTCCAGGGCACACTCTGCAGAAGAGGGGGCACATAGAATTTTGTGCCTCGCATACACACCGGATCTAACAATAATGTCTGTTCAAGTGACCAGAAATGATTAAATATCCTCTGTTTTACTTGAATCGGTTTGTTCTAGATGTCCAAATAAAACATTTAGCGCAGTTGAGTAGTGCTGTAGTCCGCAGCAGAAAGAGAGCACTAGAAGGATATAGACTGTGTGTACAGTATGTTAAAGCACTCTATTATCTATGACTTTGGCTCTGGTGAGGCCCCAGGGTAGGTTCTGTGTTCCGGACTGGAATGTGTGCTGCAGCTGTGAGGGAAGTCATAGGGCTCTCTCCCAGAACCGCTCTTCCTATCACACTGAACTTTCCCCTACATCATTAATGCACAACTTCTGATCAACTTAGTACAGTACAAAAGACCAAGAAAAAATACAGTTGTCTGTAAATAAATCACATTGAGATGTTTTTGTTGCAGTGAATTTCAAGTATGTTAGGGTGAGTTACAGGGGTTTGTCTATGGTTGTGGTGAATGAATTTGCTATTTTGATTAACATATGTACATCCCATGCACTGTAAACACATACCTAGGATAGGATAAGTAATCCCTCTCACCCCCCTTTAAGATTTAGATGCACTATTGTAAAGTGACTGTTCCACTGGATGTCATAAGGTGAATGCACCAATTTGTAAGTCGCTCTGGATAAGAGCGTCTGCTAAATGACTTAAATGTAATGTAAATGTAATGTAATGTACTGCATGCTGACTGCATGTGTCTAAGAGGTTGATATAGAGGTATTTGTGTAATGAACTGAGAGAAAAAACATGTGTGGTGTCAGCAGTGGTGTGCAGTGTTGTCGTCATAGAGTCACTGAGTCAACGGTCATGTGTCTGGGAGCTCACTCTTCTCAGGTGGGTTGAAGCCGGGCTTCAGGCAGTTGAGGAACTCATCGAAGCTCAGCTTCCAGTCAGTGTTCTCATCGGACATCTCGATCAGGGCGTCCACACATAGGCTCCTGGGAAGAGCAGAGAGAAACACACACACAGGTTCACATTCACTGCCAGGGCTCATAGCTAAGTACAGTGCATTCTGAAATTATTCAGAACCCTTGACCTTTTCCACATTTTGTTACGTTACAGCCATATTCTAAAATGGATTAAATACATTTTCCTCCTCATCAATCTATATACAATACCCCATAATATCAAAGGCAAAAACAAATAAATAAATAGAAATACCTTATTTACAATAAGTATTCAGACCCTTTGCTGTGAGACTCGAAATTGAGCTCAGGTGCATTCTGTTTCTATTGATCATGAGATCTTTCTACACCTTGATTGGAGTCTACCTGTGGCAAATTCAATTGATTGGGCATGATTTGGAAAGGCACACAACTGTCTATATAAAGGTCCCACAGTTGACAATACATTTCAGAGCAAAAACCAAGCCATCGGGTCATTGTAATTGTCCGTAGAGCTCCGAGACAGGATTGTGTCGAGGCACAGATCTGGGGAAGGGTATCAATCAAAAATATTCTGCAGTATTGAAGATCCAAGAACACAGTGGCCTCCATCATTCTTAAAAGGAAGAAGTTTAGAACTACTAAGACTCTTCCTAGAGCAGGCCGCCCGGCCAAACTAAGAAATCAGGGGAGAAGGGCCTTGGTCAGGGAGGTGACCAAGAGCCCGATGGTCACTCTGACAGAGCTCCAGAGTTCATCTGTGGAGATGGGATAACCTTACAGAAGGACAACCATCTCTGCATTACTCCACCAATCAGGCATTTATGGTAGATTGGCCAGATGGAAGCCCCTCCTCAGTAAAAGGCACATAACAGCCTGCTTGGAGTTTGCCAAAAGGCATCTAAAGGACTCTCAGACCATGAGAAACAAGATTTTCTGGTCTGATGAAACTAAGATTGAACTCTTTGGCCTGAATGCCAGGCGTCACATCTGAAGGAAACCTGGCACCATCCCTACGGTGAATCATGGTGGTGGCAGTATCATGAGACTAATCAGGACTAATCAGAATCAAGGGAAACATGAACGGAGCACAGTTCAGTGAGATCCTTGATGAAAACCCACTCCAGAGTGCACATGACTTCAGACTGGGGCGAAGGTTCTGAATACTTACAGTATGCAAATGTGATATTTCAGTGTTTTTTATTATACAAATTAGCTAAAAAACATTTTTTTAAATCAAATGTTTCTTTGTCATTATGGGGCATTGTGTGTAGATTGATGAGGGGAAAAAAACAATTTAATCAATTTTAGAATAAGGCTTTAACATGACAAAATGTGGAAAAATTCAAGGGGTCTGAATATGTTGCGAATGTTCTGTATAGCTGTTGAGATGGTTATTGGGCATAGTGTCTGACTGTGCTGGGTGTCTGATAAAGTGAAGTTAATGGAATGTTTTGCCCACAGAATATTATTTTCAATGCTTCATTTGTAGGACAAAGAGTTTTTCCCGGTCAAGTCACATGCCCTGTAAAAACTCAGGGCCCGACTCATGTGTGGGCAATAGAAGTGGCTGATTACATCAGCTTCTTACATCAGCTTCTTACATCAGCTTCTTACATCAGCTTCTTATCTCCAAACCTGCAGAAGCATCGCAACACTTCTCAAGTGAGCAGCACAGTGGACACCCAGGCTCTGATCATGTACAGAACAGGTGAGGTTAAGATCACCCACAGGAGGCCTGGGTCACACAGGGTTCAAGGCAGAGAGAGGGACAGTAGGGCTTAATATAGCACCAGCTCCTCAGAAACCCTCTACTGTACAGCTGAGAATATGATATGGATACTGTATATGATATTGGTACTTTATAGGTATACACATATACATTTACGGTATGTTATGTAAATGGCTCAAATTTACACCGCACGTAGACAGGCTGCAAACATTATATGATGATCTATGAGAATGTGTGAATTACCTGTTTTGTAAAGTGTCATATTTTTCTGTCTACTGAGCTAAAAAATATATATATAAGTAATATAAACAGCACCAGTCAAAGTTTCGACCATGAAGGCATGATTCACGCAGTCTCCTCTAAACAGTTGATGTTGAGATGTGTCTGTTACTTGAACTCTACGAAGCATTTATTTCACTTGATGGTTTTTGTGACTGCACTTGAATGAAGGACTGTCGTTTCACTT